>NC_071511.1:122734674-123037704 GCF_027887155.1 Malaclemys terrapin pileata
CCAACGTCCATTGAAGACAATGGAAAGATTCCTGTTGATGTCGGGAATCAGGTCTTTGGATCGGGTCTTTTGTGTCCTTCCAAGGTAGGAAATGGATTGTGTTTGCAGATAATTATTTTATTTTTTACTAAATCTCTAAGGAAGCCACAGCCCTGATAGCTCTACTCACTGCTCATGAAATGAGTGAGGTTTGGGCATATCTGTATTTAAGAGTTTGGTGTGGGGAGGAGAATTACAAATTCTTGAGCCGGTCTGCTCAGAGCCGTTTGCTAATTGAAATAAGGGACTCCGGGGCTGTGAGTTATGATGATGTAATTCACACCTCGTGCTTAATGGCACTCAACCTGCTGCCTCGTGCCACGCACACATGGTGTAAATTATTAGCGCTCAGCTCACACCCTGTTGTGCCGTACTGCTTGCGTAAAGAGGGCTGTGGGGAGTGGCTGGTTAGCTTGGCTCTCCCCGAACCACTTTTCCCCTATCTTTTCCTTGGCAGTTTAGCCCTGGGCCATGTGGCCTGGGATTGACTTCTCCCTGATTGCAGAGGGCTGTAGGTGTGCATGCAAACTGATAACTCCTTTATCTGTGAAAGTCTCCTCTCTGAGCTCCGCTTGTTGCCTTCCAGTCCAAAGCTTTAGAACCACCCTGATTTGTTACCTGATAAGCTAATCCCTGCAGGGGCATTGCATTAGGTACTGCAAACATTCCTCTCTGGAGTAGTCTTTTTTTTTTTTTTAGTTCGTAATAATTGCTGGTAGCTTTCAATGCAGCCCGGGCTTGTGCCTGTGAGTTGGAAGCAGCGTGCATGGATTGAATGGGGATTGCAAAAAGACACAGCTGGGTTGATTTAAAGTATGATACTGACATAACAGATGAATCTGTTCATAAAAACGAATGCTCAGGAAAAGCATTACAGAGCAAGTAGTTGTTGATAACAGGGGCAGTAGGTATGTGAGTCTCACAGTCAGGCCTTCAGGTAACAGTTGGAGTAACCTGTTTGCTGCCCTGGGGTCAGAATAAAAATGTTGTTTTTCTAGTCCAATCCACCTGCAGGCTGTCTAGTACTGCCACCCCAAGCAGTAAATATTGATGTCCAAGGCACCAAGTGTTTGTGCATAGGAATGTGTTGGACAAAACATCCTGGTGGCTGGAGAGCGACTGTGAAACAAACGGGGCCAGGTCAAATCAAAATGGAAACATTTTATTTTAATTTTCTGTCTACCCTATTCCTGGGACTCTGGGCTAGAGTCTCTGCTTCCCCAAGTTTAGATTGAGCCAGGGCTGGATAACCCTGCCCTGTCCATTACCCCTCAACAGAGCAGAGCTTTGCGCAGAGCAGTGGAGAATCAAGTCCTGGGTCTCAGTCTGGAGAACGTTGTTTCTTGTTGGGGCCTAGGCCCATCTGGTGCGTAGGTAAATAACAATACTGCCTTCGGGGGGAGGGTTATTAGTAGGTTGGTGGGGTTGTGAATGACTGTAAAAATGCACTTGATATCTAGGATAAACTTCCAAAGTGTATAAGTGACTTAAGAGCGTAAAGCTCATTTTAAAAAGTAACATTGGCCTTTAGGAGCTTAGATTCCCTAGACTGTCAACAAGATGTAGCTAAATCACTCTTGGAAATGGAATGTAGGTTCCTAAATCTCTTAGGCACTTTTGAAAATTTCACTTCTAATCTCCAATAGGCAAATCTGTGTCCTAAGTAACCATTATAGAATATCTCAAGGTTTTGTTTAACTGGGTGGTCAATGAAGCCAGCTATAATTGTGATTCTCAAAGTGAAATCTTTGTAAATCCATTGAACTGGCTAAGCGTCAGAGAGCATTCTGGTTAGAGGATACACAGGAAGGGGTTTGTTTAATGTTCCAAAGGCCCTTAGACACTGAATCTGGCAGGAATGTAAATGCTTATCGTTGTTTTGCTGATTCATATTTTATTTCTGGTTTCAATAGGACACATAATATAAAAGGTTTGCTTCAAGGTGACCACTGCTGACTTGCAGAAACAAATTTTGCTTCCTGAAAATGAGTAACACTCTTTTTATGTGGCTCGTGGCTGGCCTGGTTTAGACTGATAGGCAAACTGGAAGCGGATTGCTGTGGTAAGTTATCAAAGTGGTGCTAAAGGGTATCAGTATAAAAGGCCTTTCTCTTCTTGACTCCCTTAAGAGTTTAATCAAAATTGCATGACCAAACACCAGTGCAATGCTTGGAAAAATGAACTCCAAGGTTCACTGAAGAGGGAGGATGATGTTCATGTGATAAAGCCAAGATTAGAATGACTCAGGACACCTGGGTTCAATCTCTGACTCTACATCATATTTTCTGTGTGATTTTGGCTAAAACACTTAATCTGTCTCTTCCTCAATTTTCTCCTCTACAAAATGTGGATGCTAATCCCCTACGTATCTAACAAGAGGCTGAGAGGGTTAATTCGTGACTGTTAGTAATGAGCTTTGAGCACTTCTCAGAATGGTGCTGGAGAAGTGCAATGTATTACTATTGTTTCAGTTTCTAAATGTGAACTGCTGCAATAGAAGCACAGGAGTATTGGAGAAACATTTCGCCTCATTCGTCTCACTTAACACCTTTACAAATCTGGCCCTGAGGTACCTAAAGAAGCAGAGATCCTCTAGTGGGTTTTTCCCATTGGGAGGTAGGTGCCTGGGTGCTTTTGAAAATTGTGCTAGGCACCTCTGTGTCTTTAGACACCAAACTAATCTTTGAGGATCTGGTCCTTAGGCTTTAAAGTAGAGTCTGCCTATTAACTAATTACCCTGCAACTAGTCTATGTGCCACTATTGAACTTCCAGGAGAAAGCAAAGACTTTGTGTAGCATGTGTAGTCAGTGCCTCCTGCCTAAATATTTACTTAAGAGTAGCCCAGTGCCACTGATCCTAATCTAACTGGCAGCTGAGAGTTAACAATTGTGAGCCCGGCTCCCGAAGAATACAGTTCTGTAGGGTGCGTTCTTCTCTTGAAGCATGCCGGTAACTCCAAGCTAAGGATGGGAAGTCGTCTAATTGCTGCTGCAAGTGGGAAGGAAATTAAATAAAATGTAAGTGACTCTTAGGTAATTTGTATCCTTGGTGACACTGTGAGAACTAACTTGAACTAACTGTTACCGAGTCTGTTACTTGCATTTGCATGATTGCTGATATGCGAAGGCTGTAAAGGGGGAATCGTTATCTGGAGAGGCAATATAACAACAATATAAACTCTGCTTTAATACATTCCACTGGGATATCTGTTTGGACCCAGAGATATTGTTTCCAATCTGTAGCCACCTTGGACATCGCATTGGTCAGTGTGCTGCAAACCCTGCCCATTTGAAACTTTCAGTTGATGCTGAGGCTAGAATTCAGGTCCTTCTGCTCCAAAGTGCAGGCCCCTGCTGCCATTTGAGCTAAAGGAGAGCCTCCATTAGCGTGGCTCAAGTGTGTGTACAGCCTCTGTGCTGCTAATTCCAGAAGTGGCCAGTGTTGCATACGTTACAATACTGTCTCTGTGAGTGGAACAGAACAGTGCCTCTGAAGAGGAACAGGTGATATCCATTTCCTTAGGTTTCCATGGCACCTTGGCCATGAGCAGAAGGAGACAGAAGATATTTGGATGCTGAGGATTGGGAGAGAATGTTCTGAACGTGGCGGGCAGCATGTTAGCAGCCAGGAAACCAAGAGCAGGAGAAGGAGGGAAAGGAAAGAGTATGTCAAGATGATTGATGGTTGGGAGAAGAGTAGGAGGAAATGAGAGCACAGAGATGATAATTTGCCTTACCAAAGAAACAGAATGATACAGAGAGTTCAGAGCTTTGTAGCTGCAGGTTTCAGGAATTGCCTATGCAGACACGTTTCATATTCCATATACAAAATGTGTATTAAATCCTGTCTTTTAAAAATTAGTTTAACACCATAATCACGGCGGTCTAACCGATCTATCCCTCACCTAACTCTTGCATCAGTTTTCTAATGTCAGCCCAAAAGTCTTTGAACCTTGGGCAATCACAGACGATGCGTTTCTCCTAGCATTTTGCTCATGGGCCTGATCCAAAACTCATTCAAACAAAGCCCATTGACGTTAATGGCAGTCTTTCCATTGACTTCAGTGCTTTGGATCAGGCTTCCCACTGATTTCAAAAGACTTTGGATTAGGCCCATAGTAGCTAGCATTATATTCTTCCAGTCCTCTGGAGGGATAGGCTGGCTTTTCCTAATTTAGCTCCACAGTGTCAATCTTGCCCTGCAGTTTGACAGAAACTATTATACATATGCATGCAGAGAGAGAGATTTTAACCAAAGATCTAAGATGCTGTAAATTTCCCGATTCAGTTTTCAAGTTGAAGATAAAGCTAGTTTTAAACTCTCCCAAATTCTAATAACTTTTGAACTAAAGTGCAAAATTCCCATCTTTCTAACTCATATTAGAGTTTGGAGTTATGTGAAAGATAGTAGGCCAGTTTTGTCCAAATACATTTTGTATATGCTTTTATCCTCTTCGCTCCCACCAGAGACATAACCACATAACCAATATAGAAATCATCAGACTTGCTGAAGTTTTCCTTCATGTACTGTTGATCACAAATAAAGGACTGCAGCCACCAGTTCAGGCTTTGTGAATCTGGGGGCCTCTTAGTTTACATGAACTTTCCTGTCTCCTCTACTCCAAAGGGGGCGGAGGAAGAAGAGATCCCACCATTCTGTAGGGCACTACCTGAAGAATTTCCATGATTTGGAATAGGAACATCCCCGGAGACCTGTCATTGTTCTGTAAGGGCCTCAAGGAGTTTTGCTCCCTTTCCCAGGCCCTGGCTTTGCTGCTCCCGCACTACATCTCGGGGTCACTCACAAGGTTAGAAATCAAAGCATGTTAATATAAACTGCATCCAAGTGTTGATGCAGAACAAGAATTACCAAAAGGGATAAGCCTGGAAAATAGGGTTGGATTTATCAGCATATCTTTACATGTGGAAACGCTGGGCCTGCCTATTGTGGGAAAACTTGTACTGGTGCTGCTACACTTATGCATCGACACAATGCAAGCCCCCAGTGGTGAAAAGCGGGGTCACAGAGTTGTAGTACTGTATATCCTGTTTTCAAATGGTTGCAAGCCCCGGCTTAGGGCTTGTCAGTATGGCAAGCTATTGCGTGGCAAGCCAGGGTGTGAACCTACATCACACCAGTTTGCTGTGTAGTAACATCCAGAATGGACACTGTAACAACACTCCTGGATTTTCAGTGTGCTGTAACAATGTCCACATGGGATGTTATTGCATGGCAAGCTGGTGCACTGTAGATTCACACCCTGGCTTGCTGCACAGTAATTTGCTGTATAGACAAACCCTTACACCAGTACAGTGTATATACCTGGGGCTCTGTACTGGTGTAGCTACCCAGGTACAAATATCCCTAGTATGGATAGGCCCTAAATCTCAGAACAGGGAGCAAGGTAATGGGAGAAATGTGGGAAAAGTGGAACAATTTGAATACTTCCACTGAGAAGTGACTGTAAAAATGGTATTGTATGGGGTTACATGTTACATGTTCCTCCATAATTTCCAGATTAAACATTAATCCATTTATAGGTAAAAAATTGTGGGGTTCCCCCCAGCAAGCCCTGGGGTCTGAATGTCTCACACCATGGGTGACATGTCATCACCAGCAATAACGATTCTACAGGCCACATCTGCCCTTGGTTCCATCTATGTAACACTGCTGGCCCAATTTTTCTCTTAAGTCTATAGGGTGACTCCAGGTTTACAATATCTGTGCAACTGAGGGCAGAAGTTTGTCCTGCCATAGAATTTATTTAACAATTCTTAAATAATGCATAAGCCAAAAAAGAATCAAGCTCACTCTCCAAGGGCTTTTTTTGGTTAGTAAAGCCTGCAGATCTGACTTTGAATGCAGAGTGAAAGCAGATCTGTTGCATAAGAAGTTGACACATCATCCATTTCCCTGATAACAGATGCCTGAGTCATTTAAAATGGGATGGGACAAAGAAATCTTGGGACTTCCACTGAGAGAGTCTTTGGCTGTTATGGCCTTTTTTGTGTGTGTGGATATTTGGTCTAAATTTTCTTTTGCTCAGTTTCATCTCATTGTTTCTACCGCTCATGTGTGCAGAATGTCACTGACAGTTCTTGTAATCGTCCCTTAAATCAAGTCAGGCCCTCCTGCCCAATAATCAGTTTTGTTGCTCTGTTCTGAATTTCCTCTGATTTGTCAGTATCTTTCTGACACTTTAGTGACTGCATCTGTTTCCATGGGGCCTAATTCACCACGTGTTGAAGTCAATGAGAATCTTTTCATTGACTCCAATGGGCATTGGCCCAGTCCCAGATAGAAGTCAACTGGAAACTGATGGAAGTTGGTGGAGCTGCACCCAATTTTACCAGCTGAATTTAGCCCAAAGAGGCTGGCTATCCTATTGACTTCAATGTGGTTTGAGTGTCTGTGCGCTCTTTTGAATGGTTAGGGGTTTAAGGCAGTTAATTGTGATCTAAGGTGGGGTTTCAAAAGTGCTCAAAATTGGGCTAATTGTTCCTATAAAAAGTCAGTTGATGTCAGAGGAAGAAGATTTAGGCCAATATTGAGTGTGAAAATCTCATCCCTACTTTCCCTATGGATGCATGCACACAGCTCTCAGAAATTGTCATGGATGTTTTTCCTGCATATTGAATAGTGAAGTGAAAATGAAACTCTCCCTTTTTTTGAAGATAAGAAGAAGGGATTCTTATAACCCCCAGGATCAATGTTCAGGAAGAGTTAGGGGCATGAGAGATCAATAGGCATTTGCTTCCTAGAACTCATCCTGAATAACAGCACCGCTAGTACGTTTCTCCAAAGTTCGCACTGTGGATTTATGTACTTAGCTACGGTCTCAGAGCTTGTCTGCACTCGGTTTGAGCATTGATTTAACTATAAATTTCTAAAACAATGTAGTTACATTGGTACAACTTTTGTGTGGAGGCAAGCCCTCCAAATTAAAGTCACCCGAGCAAGTTGCATTTAATTGCCAGATCATTTTGACGCTATTTTCTTGGGGCGAAACCTCTCTGCTTTTGCATTTGTGAGGAATTCTTGCAGCTCTCAGACTGCTGGCTGTGTTGACCACCCACTGGTTGAAGAAACACAATCACTGTATCAAAATACTTTAGAACTCAAACAGCCCCAGAGGGGAACCAGGTAGAAGGTGGTGTTAAGCCAACAACTTTATTGAAAGGTCTGTGCCTCACAAGCGTAATTAGATTCTTGTTTGTTTGAAGATGCAACCTCTTCCGACTTCTGCTCTGATTCCTTTTCGGAACTGGAGCCAAGCATTAATTACTGAGGCTGAGTATCCAGGTTCCACAGAAAGCCAAATAAACATACAGTCTTGGTATTGATATTTGTGTTTGTATTTAACTGGCTTTTTTAATGCTCCATGGGGCTAAGGATGGGGCTGAAAAATGCCTCTTCTCATGGTATAGCCATTCATAATGGCAGAAAATCAGAATTAATGATGTTTCGGCCAAACAAACAGTTCCCTGAGTCATGACCAAGTAACTACAATTGAACACACACACACTACCACCCAATGGAAATACAAATCAGTACTATACCCTGTCTGATTTCCTCCCAATCCCACACACGGTGCCCTTCCCTTGCACACACAAACATTATACCCTACTCATATACACACATACAAATACTGTGTTCCTCACGCATTCCATCCATTATACTGTTAATGCTCACTGTGGTGTGAGCTCCTTTAAATACCGTAATTTAATAAACCCAAGCCAGGGGCTCAGTCCTAAAAAGGTGGCATGTGGCAGAGCTGCAGGTGTGAGAAACAGTAGCAAATCACTCCATTTCTCCAACCTGGGCTGATAACTGTTTAACTGTAAGTGGCTTTCTTCCAATACCCAGAGGCTGTAAAGGGGGCTAACTAAGGGCAGGTCTACACTTAAAACGCTGCATCTGCCCGGCTGCAACGCTTAAGTGAAGATGTTCTTATGCTGATGGGAGAGCCTCTCCCGTCAGCAGAATTAATCCACCTCCCCAAGAGACGATAGCTATGTAGCGCGGTCTACACGGTGCGTTTGGTTGGCATACATTACTCAGGGGTGTGGATTTTTTACACCCCTAAGTAACATAGTTATAGTGATATAGGTCTGTAGTGTAGACCTGGCCTTAGAGCTGCTGGTCTGGGGTGTGATTTTGGGAGCACTGGTGCATGGAAATTACCGGTTGAGTAGGTTACCAGCTGGTATTTAATGCAACCCCACTGTGGGTTGCTTATGCAATCTTATTTTGCATCCCCTTTGCAGATAGTGTTTTGTTGCTCTGGCTATCATTGGTATGTAAATAAATAAATATGGCTGAGGTAGCTTCCCACTCTGATTACCACCTGGGACTCACTTATTGCGCTTTTTAGTAGCAATGTCCTGTGGTGACATAGTAGATAAGTAAATTACAAGGTTTCACTGTGATGCATAGGGGGACGGCTGAAATCTGGGTGCATGTGGGGTGAAGTTCACTTCTGGACACAGAGTCTCTATCTTCTATTAAGGAATCTAGAGCCTGTTTGCAAAACAGACATGAAAAATCATGGTCTTAATGAAGACCCTGGATTTATGAAAAAAGAAGAACAGGAGTACTTGTGGCACCTTAGAGACTAACAAATTTATTAGAGCATAAGCTTTCGTGGACTACAGCCCACTTCTTCGGATGCATATAGAATGGAACATGCATCCGAAGAAGTGGGCTGTAGTCCATGAAAGCTTATGCTCTAATAAATTTGTTAGTCTCTAAGGTGCCACAAGTACTCCTGTTCTTCTTTTTGTGGATACAGACTAACACGGCTGCTACTCTGAAACCTGGATTTATGATTTATTACAAGAATCTGTAACCCACCAGCCCCCCTTTTTGTCCTATGACTACAGGGTGTTAACAGGCCACTTCACCTTGAATGGTCTCTCAGAATAAGTGCCAACTCCTTGTGGTAAAGAGTCCTTTTGATCTTGTATTTAGCTGTGACACTCTGACTCCCTTTCCCAGACCTGAAGAAGAGCTCTGTGCAGCTGGAAAGCTTGCCTGTCTCACCAACAGAAGCTAATCCCGTCGCATCGCTGTTAAGAGTAAAAACACACTGCATGAAGGAATATAGTGGGTGGGAAAATGTCTTTTGTATGTTTAATTAAACTGCAAGTTCTAGTGGCCAAACGCTTCTGGTTTTTGAGACGCACCCGACCCCACTTAAGAAATAGAAAAAAAGGTCATTGAGGTCAATGGAGTTGTGCCCGTTTGCACAACCATTTGTCTGAGAATCTGGCCCGCTGTGTAGATGCCCTCACTAAAGTGGTTTGCCTCTGTGGCAGCCGTCCACATACCATAAAGGAAGGAGTGTTCTATTGCCCTCAGATTCCTTCTTTCCAGTCCCACAGCATCGCTGCTGCCATTTAAAAAGCTAGACGTGTGCAACGTTTATCCGTCAGACTCATGGGTCGTCATGGGCTGCTTCTCGGTTACATTTCCCCAGTTGGTAATGGAAACTCAAGCTGGATAGAGAGATGTCTGTGAAACGACATCTGTTTCATCAGAAAACCAGACAATCTGCACCTGGGCAGAGTCTGCTTTAGCCTGTGCACATCGGACGTGTTTAAAACAACGTAACAATCGAATGAGTAGCCCAGCAGAAATTCTCTCCATTTGTCATCGTTTGGGGTGCTCTGGTTGTTCCTTCAAGGCTGTATCTATGTCTCAGCTCACCAGTCTTCAAACTCAAATGGAGAGAACCGCTGCTAACCCCACGTGTTACGGACTGTGTTTGAAAATTGTCTTTCATCAGCACTGGCGTTGCCGAGCTGCGGCCCCTCAGTGACGATCTTGCTGAAAAGTGACCTCATTTCATGGCACCAGCCATGCAATCGCCCCTGGTTCTGGGACTGTCTCAGTTTTCACAGGCTGATTTCACATCTGTGGGTATTTCACAGGTCCCAAAATACTTTTGGGGGCTTTTGAGGGGATATCTGTACAGCCTGCTTCAGCCAACCTCCCAGCCTGGGTTGACAGTCTCAGGTTCCCGGAGCTCATGTTGCTACGCTAAACATAGCTGTGTAGACAGTGCTTTGAAGTTGTAGCTCCGGATCTGAAGCACGCCACCTCCCAGCTTCAGAACCCAACCTCCAGCCTGAGCCACAATGTCTACCCAGCTATTTTTAGCATGATATCGCAAGCCCCGTGAGCCCAACTCTGTCGACCTGGGCAGAGGGGCTTGCTGCTGTAGATGTGCTCTTAGATTGTTAGCAAGCTGGAGATGGGGCTGAGCTGTGCACTTTGGATGAGAATGTGAACTTGCTAAAAGTTTGGAGGTGTTCAGAGACGGATTCAGTCAAAGGCACTTGCCTAGGGTCCTAGCTGCGGCAGTCACGCGATTCCACCAGAATCTAATAGTAAAAAAAAAAAAAAAAAGTAAGCTTGCAGCCAATACAGTTGTAGATAAAAGCTTGAAAATCTGACCCAAGTGTAACTGAAACAATAGCCTTGAGAAAGCTGACCTGTCCCATGCATCTCAGTGGGGTGTTAACTCCAGGCACCACTACTCTAGCATCCCCTACCATCACACCCTTGCAGGGACTCTATATGTGGCCGGAGGGGAGTAGAGTAGTGTAGTGTGGTCTTGCCTATCTAGTCAGACAGATACTCTGGCTTTTGAGATAAATACTGTGGTCTCCCTTGCTGCCAGCTGCCTCTTTGGGGGGGCGGGGGGGGAAGGTAGGGAGCCAAACTCCTGCTGTCTTTCCTGTGGGAAAGAGGGGCCCCATGCTGCTTCGTTTGCCTCTCTGGGAGGGAAGAGGGGCCTCCTTGCTTCCACCAATCCCAGTGTGCAGCTGGGACATTGCTAGGATTGCGAGTCTCCAGCATTATGTGATGTGATGAAACCTCCAGGAATACATCCAACCAAAATTGGCAATACTAGATTGCATGGGGATGGAGGCACAGGATGACCCATGTCATGGTATGACTAAGGTTCTTGATTGTTGTAATCTGGCCCTGGGGGCATTCAAATGTCCCAGTTTGAGTCCATTAGAGAGAGAGAGAGAGAGAGAGAGAGAGAAGGGGAAGGGAGGGGAGGGGGATGGGTCCACCCTATGAGATTTCGATCCTGATACAAACTTCCCAGAAGTCGGGAGGGTTTGGGTAATGCACTGAGGCAGCATTGCACGGTTAATGCTGTGTGATGGTAGAACTTGTGCTGTGGGGCTAATGTACAAAGCTAGTGGCAGCTTTAATGAGGCCCAGCATCAGAAATTTCCATCCTGCTCTTAATACTGGTCCAGCAATTGGCAAGAAGAGCTCTGTAGTAAAAAAAGGTTTGTCTTGTGTTGATTAAACCGGCTGTAAGACCGGATGGGAACTACCATATACCCTCTTATCCCATCTCATTGGTGCTAGAGATGCTCACATCATTGCCACAAAAGTGACAAAGAAGGTGGCTACCAGTACAAATGCCAGCTGTATTATAATGTCTATATGCACGTATATAACATCTTTCTGCCAGGGATCTCAAAGCATACCACAGACCTTAATCATGTCTGTCAACACACAAGAATATGGGATTGCCATGCTGCATCAGGCCATCTAGACCGGGGTTCTCAAACTTTTTTTTTTGCTGAGCCCCCCCTTTGCAAATATTTCAGGCTGCGATGACCCCCCTCCCCCAAAAAGTGATAGCAAATTACTGTACATCCTCATAGGAGCATACTCGTGGTATTGCCACCTTTACTTCTGTGCTGATGCTGGCAGCGGTGTTGCCTTCAGAGCTGGATGGTTGGAGAGTGGTGGCTGCTGTACCCTCCCTCCCCTTGCCCCCAGCAATATTTTTGTGCAACCCATCCCTCTGTCAATAGCCTTGCGACCCCAGTTTGAGAAACGCTGATCCAACTAGCCTATCGCCCTGTTTCTGACAGTGGCCAGTACCTACTGCTTCAGAGGAAACTGCAAGAAGCTCTGTCCTCAGCAGCTATGGAATAACCTTCAGCAGGTGTAAGAACTAATCTCCCCATCCCAGGAGACTTGAAGGGCAAGTCAGCACAGAATTTGGCCCCAGATAACTTGCTACAAGGCAATGAAAAACTTGATAGAACTATTTAGATATTTCCTGCATAGTCCGTGAACCATAGTTTTGCTTTTGTATCCAGAAAATTATCAGTAGTGAATATTTAGCATCATTAGTTGTACTAAAAGTTAACTTCAGCTTCCGAAGGGCTCTCATCTTGGTCCCATCATGCTGTCTATCCCAGTCACTCATAAACCACTCCAATCCCACTGTCACCAAAGTATCATCTTCTTCAGCTTTCACGCTACTGCTTTTTCTATCAGCTGTTCAGATGTCACATCAGGTTACTCTGTGGATTTGTGCCGGGGAGAGTTGGATATTTTCCATCAAAAACATGACGTTTGATAGTAAAGTCAGAACCAGGCCAGTGATAGTTGAATGTATACTTTACTTACACTGTAGGAAATCACCTTTCCTCCTTATTGCTCTTTGTAGGCAGCAAACAGTGCTTAATATACTTATTTTGGCATCCAACAAGCAGTCACTTATAAAATTCCTCTGTGATTATATGGCTCAAGATGCACCTGAGAGCGTAGGAGCACATCCAACACAACCACTGCTTCTTGCTGGAGGCTTTTCCTGTGGTACTGTGGCAAAGTCCACCACCAGTAGAGGTGCTGAAGAAGCCCAAGACTTATATAGTACTCAAGAGGAAGCAGACACTAGGATCCTTCTGCATGCTGTATGTGCCAATGTGGCTTTTGGCTCTCTTGGTGCCAAAGGAACCGTAATTAGGTCACCTGTTACAGAGGTTTTGGTCCTTACTGTTCATTACTTTCCCAAAATGGAACACGCAGATAACAACAAGTGGATTGAAACAGGCATCATTACAGTTGACAAGTGTCGCCTCATACCTGTGCATGCAACTTGTGATGTATTCACTCCTGACTTCTACAACATACTTCCGGCTGTATGCTCATGAACAGGAGATGACTCTGTGCCATCCCTGTCTGGTATGGGGTGGGAATCTGTGTTATATGTTGTCAGAGCACAGGGAGCACACTGCTTCACAGATTGTGTCAAATAGGGAGAGAGTGCTGGACAAGTTTGGGGCAGTAGGAGGCGGTGGCGAGCACATCCCTTGGCCCGCGCCGCTTCCCGCAGCCCCCATTGGCGTGGAGCGGCGAACCGCGGCCCAACTGGCCCGGCCCGCCAGGGTGCTTTCCCTGGCGAGCTGTGTGCCAAAGGTTGCCGACCCCTGCACTAGGATGACACAGTTCCTGCCTTGAAGAGCATATTATAGGCAGGGCTGGTAGCACTGCATGCTATTAAGGTTGCCCAACACTTCCTATTTATTATAAGACCCTGTTTTCAGTTGCTTATAGCTCCAGTGTGTGACAAGACTGTATGCACCATCCCCACAGTGTGACTGAGCTTGCTCCAGCCCAGGGCTATAGGGTGAAGCCTGACTTCCACTGTAATAACTTGCACAGATACAGACAGACATCATCTTCCTCTCCAAATGCAAACAGATGGACATCATACCAAAAGGACTGAAGGTAAAAAATCCATTGCAATCAACATACTACACTGAGTATGGTGAGAGACTGTGCCACACACTCTCAAAGAAACTGAGGAACCACCTGATCAGCATCCTGTACAGCAGACAGGAGAAGATCAAGAATGAGCTCTCAGAACTGGAGACTCTCATACAATACCAGCCTTCTACACAAACTTCAACGTGGCTGGACTTTACAAAAATGAGACAAGCCATTTACAATGCACATTTCACTTCTCTACAGAGGAAAAAGGACTGTAAGCTATCTAAACTAATACCTGCCACTGGGGGCTATAACAATGGTACCCTCAACTCATCTAACAACATTGTCAATCTTTCCAACCACACACTTAGCCCAGCAGAAGAGTCTGTCCTATCTCGGGGACTCTCTTTCTGTCCCACCATCCCCACGAACATGATACAGTTCTGCGGTGATTTGGAAGCCTACTTTCGTCGTCTCCGACTCAAGGAATATTTTCAACGCACCACTGAACAGTGCACTGACCCACAGGAACCTTCCTACCAACACTACAAGAAGAGGAACTCTGCGTGGACTCCTCCTGATGGTCGAAATGACAGACTGGACCTCTACATAGAGTGTTTCCGCAGACGTGCACAGGCTGAAATTGTGGACAAACAACATCACTTGTCCCATAACCTCAGCCGTATAGAACGCAATGCCATCCACAGCCTCAGAAACAACTCTGACATTATCATCAAAGGGGCTGACAAAGGAGGTGCTGTAGTCATAATGAACAGGTCAGATTATGAACAGGAGGCTGCCAGGCAACTCTCCAAGACCACATTCTACAGGCCACTATCCTCTGATCCTACTGAGGAATACCAAAAGAAACTACACCATCTGCTCAAGAAACTCCCAGCTACAGTACGGGAACAAATCTACATGGACACACCCCCAGAACCCCGACCAGGGGTATTCTATCTACTACCCAAGATCCATAAACCCGGAAACCCTGGACGCCCCATCATCTCAGGCATTGGTACTCTGACAGCAGGATTATCTGGCTATTTGGACACTCTCCTCAGACCCTATGCTACCAGCACTCCCAGCTATCTTCGAGACACCACCGACTTCCTGAGGAAACTACAGTGCATTGACGTTCTTCCTGAAAACACCATCCTGGCCACCATGGATGTAGAAGCACTTTATACCAATATTCCACATGAGGATGGACTACAAGCTGTCAGGAACAGTATCCCTGATGAGGCCACAGCAAGCCTGGTGGCTGAGCTTTGTGACTTTGTCCTCACCCACAACCACTTCAGATTTGGGGACAACTTATACCTTCAAGTCAGTGGCACTGCTATGGGTACCCGCATGGCCCCACAGTATGCCAACATTTTTATGGCTGACTTAGAACAACGCTTCCTCAGCTCTCGTCCCCTAGTGCCCCTCCTCTACTTGCGCTACATTGATGACATCTTCATCATATGGACCCACGGAAAGGAGGCCCTTGAAGAATTCCACCTGGACTTCAACAATTTCCACCCCACCATCAACCTCAGCCTGGACCAGTCCACACAAGAGATCCACTTCCTGGACACTACAGTACAAATAAGTGATGGTCACATAAACACCACCCTATACCGGAAACCTACTGACCGCTATACGTACCTACATGCCTCCAGCTTCCATCCAAGACACATCATACGATCCATTGTCTACAGCCAAGCCCTAAGATACAACCGAATTTGCTCCAACCCCTCAGACAGAGACAAACACCTACAAGATTTTTATCAAGCATTCGTAAAACTACAATACCCACCTGGGGAAGTGAGGAAACAGATTGACAGAGCAAGACGGGTACCCAGAAATCACCTACTACAGGACAGGCCCAACAAGGACAATAACAGAACACCACTGGCCATCACATACAGCCCCCAGCTAAAACCTCTCCAGCGCATTATCCACGACCTACAACCTATCCTGGAAAATGATCCCTCACTCTCACAGACCTTGGGAGGCAGGCCAGTCCTTGCTTACAGACAACCTCCCAACCTGAAGCAAATACTCACCAGCAACTACACGCCACACCACAGAAACACCAACCCAGGAACCTATCCCTGTAGCAAACCTCGTTGCCTACTCTGTCCCCATATCTACTCTGGCAACAGCATCAGAGGACCCAACCACATCAGCCACACCATCAGGGGCTCATTCACCTGCACATCCACTAATGTCATATATGCCATCATGTGCCAGCAATGCCCCTCTGCCATGTACATTGGCCAAACCGGACAGTCCCTCCGCAAAAGAATAAATGGACACAAATCGGACATCAGGAATGGTAACATACACAAGCCAGTAAGTGAACACTTCAATCTCCCTGGTCATTCTATCACAGATTTAAAAGTCACTGTCATTGAACAAAAAAACTTCAGAAACAGACTTCAAAGAGAAACAGCAGAACTAAAATTCATTTGCAAATTCAACACCATTAATCTGGGCTTGAATAGGGATTGGGAGTGGCTGGCTCACTACAGAAGCAGCTTTTCCTCTCCTGGAATTGACACCTCCTCATCTATTATTGGGAGTGGACTACATCCACCCTGATTGAATTGGCCTTGTCAACACTGGTTCGCCACTTGTGAAGTAACTCCCTGCTCTCCATGTGTCTGTATATAATGCCTGCATCTGTAGCTTTCACTCTATGCATCCGAAGAAGTGAGGTTTTTACTCACGAAAGCTTATGCCCAAATAAATCTGTTAGTCTTTAAGGTGCCACCAGACTCTTTGTTGTTTTTGTAGATACAGACTAACACGACTACCCCCTGATACTTGACAACATGCAAGGCACTAAATTTAGCCGTATGGAGTGGAAATCCATCAACCTCAACAAAAAACTTGCACAGATACAGACAGACATCATCTTCCTCTCCAAATGCAAACAGATGGACATCATACCAAAAGGACTGAAGGTAAAAAATCCATTGCAATCAACATACTACACTGAGTATGGTGAGAGACTGTGCCACACACTCTCAAAGAAACTGAGGAACCACCTGATCAGCATCCTGTACAGCAGACAGGAGAAGATCAAGAATGAGCTCTCAGAACTGGAGACTCTCATACAATACCAGCCTTCTACACAAACTTCAACGTGGCTGGACTTTACAAAAATGAGACAAGCCATTTACAATGCACATTTCACTTCTCTACAGAGGAAAAAGGACTGTAAGCTATCTAAACTAATACCTGCCACTGGGGGCTATAACAATGGTACCCTCAACTCATCTAACAACATTGTCAATCTTTCCAACCACACACTTAGCCCAGCAGAAGAGTCTGTCCTATCTCGGGGACTCTCTTTCTGTCCCACCATCCCCACGAACATGATACAGTTCTGCGGTGATTTGGAAGCCTACTTTCGTCGTCTCCGACTCAAGGAATATTTTCAACGCACCACTGAACAGTGCACTGACCCACAGGAACCTTCCTACCAACACTACAAGAAGAGGAACTCTGCGTGGACTCCTCCTGATGGTCGAAATGACAGACTGGACCTCTACATAGAGTGTTTCCGCAGACGTGCACAGGCTGAAATTGTGGACAAACAACATCACTTGTCCCATAACCTCAGCCGTATAGAACGCAATGCCATCCACAGCCTCAGAAACAACTCTGACATTATCATCAAAGGGGCTGACAAAGGAGGTGCTGTAGTCATAATGAACAGGTCAGATTATGAACAGGAGGCTGCCAGGCAACTCTCCAAGACCACATTCTACAGGCCACTATCCTCTGATCCTACTGAGGAATACCAAAAGAAACTACACCATCTGCTCAAGAAACTCCCAGCTACAGTACGGGAACAAATCTACATGGACACACCCCCAGAACCCCGACCAGGGGTATTCTATCTACTACCCAAGATCCATAAACCCGGAAACCCTGGACGCCCCATCATCTCAGGCATTGGTACTCTGACAGCAGGATTATCTGGCTATTTGGACACTCTCCTCAGACCCTATGCTACCAGCACTCCCAGCTATCTTCGAGACACCACCGACTTCCTGAGGAAACTACAGTGCATTGACGTTCTTCCTGAAAACACCATCCTGGCCACCATGGATGTAGAAGCACTTTATACCAATATTCCACATGAGGATGGACTACAAGCTGTCAGGAACAGTATCCCTGATGAGGCCACAGCAAGCCTGGTGGCTGAGCTTTGTGACTTTGTCCTCACCCACAACCACTTCAGATTTGGGGACAACTTATACCTTCAAGTCAGTGGCACTGCTATGGGTACCCGCATGGCCCCACAGTATGCCAACATTTTTATGGCTGACTTAGAACAACGCTTCCTCAGCTCTCGTCCCCTAGTGCCCCTCCTCTACTTGCGCTACATTGATGACATCTTCATCATATGGACCCACGGAAAGGAGGCCCTTGAAGAATTCCACCTGGACTTCAACAATTTCCACCCCACCATCAACCTCAGCCTGGACCAGTCCACACAAGAGATCCACTTCCTGGACACTACAGTACAAATAAGTGATGGTCACATAAACACCACCCTATACCGGAAACCTACTGACCGCTATACGTACCTACATGCCTCCAGCTTCCATCCAAGACACATCATACGATCCATTGTCTACAGCCAAGCCCTAAGATACAACCGAATTTGCTCCAACCCCTCAGACAGAGACAAACACCTACAAGATTTTTATCAAGCATTCGTAAAACTACAATACCCACCTGGGGAAGTGAGGAAACAGATTGACAGAGCAAGACGGGTACCCAGAAATCACCTACTACAGGACAGGCCCAACAAGGACAATAACAGAACACCACTGGCCATCACATACAGCCCCCAGCTAAAACCTCTCCAGCGCATTATCCACGACCTACAACCTATCCTGGAAAATGATCCCTCACTCTCACAGACCTTGGGAGGCAGGCCAGTCCTTGCTTACAGACAACCTCCCAACCTGAAGCAAATACTCACCAGCAACTACACGCCACACCACAGAAACACCAACCCAGGAACCTATCCCTGTAGCAAACCTCGTTGCCTACTCTGTCCCCATATCTACTCTGGCAACAGCATCAGAGGACCCAACCACATCAGCCACACCATCAGGGGCTCATTCACCTGCACATCCACTAATGTCATATATGCCATCATGTGCCAGCAATGCCCCTCTGCCATGTACATTGGCCAAACCGGACAGTCCCTCCGCAAAAGAATAAATGGACACAAATCGGACATCAGGAATGGTAACATACACAAGCCAGTAAGTGAACACTTCAATCTCCCTGGTCATTCTATCACAGATTTAAAAGTCACTGTCATTGAACAAAAAAACTTCAGAAACAGACTTCAAAGAGAAACAGCAGAACTAAAATTCATTTGCAAATTCAACACCATTAATCTGGGCTTGAATAGGGATTGGGAGTGGCTGGCTCACTACAGAAGCAGCTTTTCCTCTCCTGGAATTGACACCTCCTCATCTATTATTGGGAGTGGACTACATCCACCCTGATTGAATTGGCCTTGTCAACACTGGTTCGCCACTTGTGAAGTAACTCCCTGCTCTCCATGTGTCTGTATATAATGCCTGCATCTGTAGCTTTCACTCTATGCATCCGAAGAAGTGAGGTTTTTACTCACGAAAGCTTATGCCCAAATAAATCTGTTAGTCTTTAAGGTGCCACCAGACTCTTTGTTGTTTTTGTAGATACAGACTAACACGACTACCCCCTGATACTTGACAACATGCAAGGCACTAAATTTAGCCGTATGGAGTGGAAATCCATCAACCTCAACAAAAAACTTGCACAGATACAGACAGACATCATCTTCCTCTCCAAATGCAAACAGATGGACATCATACCAAAAGGACTGAAGGTAAAAAATCCATTGCAATCAACATACTACACTGAGTATGGTGAGAGACTGTGCCACACACTCTCAAAGAAACTGAGGAACCACCTGATCAGCATCCTGTACAGCAGACAGGAGAAGATCAAGAATGAGCTCTCAGAACTGGAGACTCTCATACAATACCAGCCTTCTACACAAACTTCAACGTGGCTGGACTTTACAAAAATGAGACAAGCCATTTACAATGCACATTTCACTTCTCTACAGAGGAAAAAGGACTGTAAGCTATCTAAACTAATACCTGCCACTGGGGGCTATAACAATGGTACCCTCAACTCATCTAACAACATTGTCAATCTTTCCAACCACACACTTAGCCCAGCAGAAGAGTCTGTCCTATCTCGGGGACTCTCTTTCTGTCCCACCATCCCCACGAACATGATACAGTTCTGCGGTGATTTGGAAGCCTACTTTCGTCGTCTCCGACTCAAGGAATATTTTCAACGCACCACTGAACAGTGCACTGACCCACAGGAACCTTCCTACCAACACTACAAGAAGAGGAACTCTGCGTGGACTCCTCCTGATGGTCGAAATGACAGACTGGACCTCTACATAGAGTGTTTCCGCAGACGTGCACAGGCTGAAATTGTGGACAAACAACATCACTTGTCCCATAACCTCAGCCGTATAGAACGCAATGCCATCCACAGCCTCAGAAACAACTCTGACATTATCATCAAAGGGGCTGACAAAGGAGGTGCTGTAGTCATAATGAACAGGTCAGATTATGAACAGGAGGCTGCCAGGCAACTCTCCAAGACCACATTCTACAGGCCACTATCCTCTGATCCTACTGAGGAATACCAAAAGAAACTACACCATCTGCTCAAGAAACTCCCAGCTACAGTACGGGAACAAATCTACATGGACACACCCCCAGAACCCCGACCAGGGGTATTCTATCTACTACCCAAGATCCATAAACCCGGAAACCCTGGACGCCCCATCATCTCAGGCATTGGTACTCTGACAGCAGGATTATCTGGCTATTTGGACACTCTCCTCAGACCCTATGCTACCAGCACTCCCAGCTATCTTCGAGACACCACCGACTTCCTGAGGAAACTACAGTGCATTGACGTTCTTCCTGAAAACACCATCCTGGCCACCATGGATGTAGAAGCACTTTATACCAATATTCCACATGAGGATGGACTACAAGCTGTCAGGAACAGTATCCCTGATGAGGCCACAGCAAGCCTGGTGGCTGAGCTTTGTGACTTTGTCCTCACCCACAACCACTTCAGATTTGGGGACAACTTATACCTTCAAGTCAGTGGCACTGCTATGGGTACCCGCATGGCCCCACAGTATGCCAACATTTTTATGGCTGACTTAGAACAACGCTTCCTCAGCTCTCGTCCCCTAGTGCCCCTCCTCTACTTGCGCTACATTGATGACATCTTCATCATATGGACCCACGGAAAGGAGGCCCTTGAAGAATTCCACCTGGACTTCAACAATTTCCACCCCACCATCAACCTCAGCCTGGACCAGTCCACACAAGAGATCCACTTCCTGGACACTACAGTACAAATAAGTGATGGTCACATAAACACCACCCTATACCGGAAACCTACTGACCGCTATACGTACCTACATGCCTCCAGCTTCCATCCAAGACACATCATACGATCCATTGTCTACAGCCAAGCCCTAAGATACAACCGAATTTGCTCCAACCCCTCAGACAGAGACAAACACCTACAAGATTTTTATCAAGCATTCGTAAAACTACAATACCCACCTGGGGAAGTGAGGAAACAGATTGACAGAGCAAGACGGGTACCCAGAAATCACCTACTACAGGACAGGCCCAACAAGGACAATAACAGAACACCACTGGCCATCACATACAGCCCCCAGCTAAAACCTCTCCAGCGCATTATCCACGACCTACAACCTATCCTGGAAAATGATCCCTCACTCTCACAGACCTTGGGAGGCAGGCCAGTCCTTGCTTACAGACAACCTCCCAACCTGAAGCAAATACTCACCAGCAACTACACGCCACACCACAGAAACACCAACCCAGGAACCTATCCCTGTAGCAAACCTCGTTGCCTACTCTGTCCCCATATCTACTCTGGCAACAGCATCAGAGGACCCAACCACATCAGCCACACCATCAGGGGCTCATTCACCTGCACATCCACTAATGTCATATATGCCATCATGTGCCAGCAATGCCCCTCTGCCATGTACATTGGCCAAACCGGACAGTCCCTCCGCAAAAGAATAAATGGACACAAATCGGACATCAGGAATGGTAACATACACAAGCCAGTAAGTGAACACTTCAATCTCCCTGGTCATTCTATCACAGATTTAAAAGTCACTGTCATTGAACAAAAAAACTTCAGAAACAGACTTCAAAGAGAAACAGCAGAACTAAAATTCATTTGCAAATTCAACACCATTAATCTGGGCTTGAATAGGGATTGGGAGTGGCTGGCTCACTACAGAAGCAGCTTTTCCTCTCCTGGAATTGACACCTCCTCATCTATTATTGGGAGTGGACTACATCCACCCTGATTGAATTGGCCTTGTCAACACTGGTTCGCCACTTGTGAAGTAACTCCCTGCTCTCCATGTGTCTGTATATAATGCCTGCATCTGTAGCTTTCACTCTATGCATCCGAAGAAGTGAGGTTTTTACTCACGAAAGCTTATGCCCAAATAAATCTGTTAGTCTTTAAGGTGCCACCAGACTCTTTGTTGTTTTTGTAGATACAGACTAACACGGCTACCCCCTGATACTATTCCACTGTAATAGCTTCTCCCAGCCGCTGTGAGCTGGGGTGGGGCTGAGCACTGAAGCTGAGGGCACAAGCCTGTCTCTCCTGTGTTCTCAGTGACCCCTCAGACTCCTAGGCAGTGTGGAGGGGAAAGCTGCCTGGTTCGAATGCAGCAGGGACAAAAGCCAGATCAGGGAGTAGATTGGGACAAGGAGTGAGGGAGGGGGAAGAAGGGAGGGGAAAAGCTGTGATGGGGTGTGGGTGGGAGGGGACTGGTTAGGTGGGGAAGCTGGAATTGGTTGGGTAGGAAGGCTGGCGCGGAGAGCCAGGTGGGGAAGGGAGGCTGGACCTGTGCAACCTTAATTTGGCCCCTTTGTGCATGTGAAGAACAGAGAATTAGTGAAAACCTGTGAAAAGTTTAGTTTAAATAAGTGGCCTAGCATTGCACAGGAACTCTGTAGGGATGGAATCCAGTTCTCCAGGACAGCATTCAACTGCCTTAACCAGGATGCCATCCTGTCTCTTCCTGCAATCCCGTGGCTCATTCACTACACACCTTCCAACTTCTGTACCAAATGAGACGGGCCCATCAGACAACAGCCTCTGTCACTACACAACCCTGATTCATCCCTACAGCAGGGGCATCCTGGGCACTGAATGAAGCAGGGGTCCTGTGAATAAAATACTAGGGGTTCACGTAATCAAAGACTGTATCAAAATGCATGCGCACAGTAGGGTTGAACTAAAGTTGCACAAGGAAACTTAATTCTGGCATTTCCTATCTTCTGACAAAGAACACACAGTTGCACCTATCTTTTGAGTGCTTGACTTGGCAACCTTAATAAAGTTCTTTTAACAGATTTTTTTATGTGGAATGTAACCTTTTTTGGGGGGTAGTAAATAAGAAAATGAACCTTGTGGTACCTTCTAACCCTATGCTTCTAACACGTAGGTTTTCTTGCATGCAGTGTACATGTAGGTGCAAAAGGCATACAGAAGCTCCCCGACTTACGCAAGCATTCCGGAACGCCTTGCGTAAGTCGAATTTTGCGTAAGTCGGGAACGTATTTCCGACAATTATGCCGCTCCCGCCCCCCGCCCCCCCCCAAAAAGCTTACAGAACTTACGGAACTGTTTCCGTAAGTCTGGATTTCCGTAAGTCGGGTTTGCGTAACCCGGGGAGCATCTGTATTCTACATCTGTGCTAAAGGCTTAAGGAACGTCAAAACTGACTGGTTCAAAATTTTAGTCACCATTGTAAAAACTATATACTGGCTTCCCAACCTTGAAAAATCAGTTCGCTTCCCACATTGCGGACTGAAGTGTTTCAGAAATTCCAAACTTCTCTGTTACGTACCCCTACAGTAGCAAAGCCGTGGGCCTATTTGCAGTTTCTCTCTTCTGCTCCGTTCTTGTGAGCTGGCTGGATAGTGAAATATCAGAGAGATGGTGCGAGATGCGCTGGCTCTCAAATTTCTACACAGCAGCTCGGTCTGATTCCTGCCCTGCCTGCCTTCAGAATGTTTGAATGAAGGACAGTTCTCCATATTTGTCAGGCACTTCCATTGCCATGTGCCATCCCATTGTGTCTCTATTGCAATTGCGTTTGCATGGACTCAGGCTCCCAAGGAGTTCTTTCTTATTCTTCACCTGAAGTCACTTTCCTCTGGGATATCATTAATCATTTTCATAGCATCCAATTTTAAAGACCCTAGCAGATAATTATGAGGTGAGCTGGGGAATAAGTAACAGGAGTAGAGCCTGCCTTTCATGCAAAGGTTGTTGGTAAATCCGAGGCCGCTAGGGCTGGATAAATGGCAAACTGAGATTCCTGTGGAAGGGGGAAGGTGATATATGAGGCTTTTGAAACCTCTAGAATGGCCTTTTAAAGTCTGAGGTTTTACTGAGTTCCAGCAAACATCTTTTCCCCATTATTTTAAACAGTGGTTTCCCAAGAGAAATTTAATTTACGCAGACAAGCAAAAAATCAATAGTCATTCCAGATTTACACCTGTCTGTCACAGACAGCAGAATTAGAGCTCGTGTATTTCTAGCTAATTGGAAGCCAGCATGATTATTTAAGGTGCTTTTCTTACCCACCTGCTAGGATCTACCAGTGCAATAGAATAAAACAAAATAAGCCTGCTAGACTTCCAGAGACTTTGAAATTCAAAAGATTTAATTTCCATTTTAAAGACTGTTAATGAAATCCTGCCTTCACTGAAGTTTTCCTCCCACTGGGGCTGGGATTTCAACATATAAGCTTTTCAGGGCAAGGACTACACCTACACAGCAGCTAGCCCGGTGGGGCCCTGATCTCAATTGGGGTCCCTAGGCAGTACCGCAGCAGTGTATCTCCCAAGTAGTATGGGCTACACTAAACAGATCAAACATGTCCTCTGTTTTCTACAGTCTTCTCATAGAATATCCAGTTAAATCTAGTGTCTCAGTCCTTCTCTTCAAGGTGTTCCATGGTCTGGGCCCAGGATATCTAAAAGAGCCTAAAGTTTTGGGATAAGGACAGTGGCCAACAACTCCACCCCTCAGGGACAGTGGAACTTTGTACCACAAGGGTGAAGCTTATCTGTGCAAGAGACAGAGCTTTCTCAGGGGCGGGTCCCAGACTGTGGAATGTACCACAAACTTACCCAGTGCAAGGTGTACTTCTCTGACCTGCCTTCTCTAACATAAACACCAGCGTAGGGGTGGACGCATTTATAAACAAACACATAAACGTAACCGTAACAAAACGTTCCTCTGCAGACAAAATTTCTCCCCCTTGAGAGAGGACGAGAAAGATAACAAACTAGGTTTGATAATGTTAGTCGCTCACTCAATGCTTTCCTGAGAGGCGCTCAGCTATCATGGGGATCAGGGCAGTATGAAGACCAAAGCAGAATTGATAGAATAGATTTGTAAAAACAAATAACAAGTAAAAGCTAAAACCCACATTTATTGTGAGTTCTAAGTAGAGGCCTTAGGAAAATGAAATGACATTTAAAAAACCTTGAGATCTATGATATTTGCATATTGTGTTCAACTTTTGAGAAAGGTACAAACTTGCAAAAAGAGAGTTAGGAAATCTCACTTAGTGTTTTTTTTTGTATTTAACTAGGCCTATTTCACTCCTATATTATCCATTTTTGAGGACCCCAATTAAGAATACAAATCAGCTTGCACCCACCAAGTACAATTCTGAACCTTGTGTTTTTTCTATTTGTAGCCATTCCCATTGAATGTTTTCCAAAAGTGGCCTTTTTGTAGAAACTCGATGAAAAACTAAATTTCTGGGTTGCGAAATGCCCTGGAATGAAGTGACAAACATTTTTGCACAAGAATCTTGTGGAAAAATTTGTTTTTGTGCAGCTTTGGCTTTAAACCTGGCAAATACGCCCCTCACGATGCCCATGCGCTGGTGGTTTGTCTGTCAATCTAAGGTCCTTAGATGGCCCTCATCACTGTCATGTCTGAGTACCTCATACTCCTTACCGTATTTATTCACCCAACAATCCCCATGAGGCAGGGCTGTGCTATTATTCCCATTGTACAGATTGGGAGCTGAGGGATACAGAGGCCGAGTCATTTGCACTCAGGAAACCTGTGACAGATCTCCTGGGTCTTAGACTAGTGTCTTATCACTGGACCATCTTTCCCCCTGTAGGGGAGAGAGATTGCACGACCTTGTAGGGATCTGCTGTCAGCCTTTTTCACTTGGTACCGTGTCCAACCTGACATGGGAGTTGAACATGGTAATAACAGATGGGGATCCTTGGTTAAGAAGACATCTGAAGGCTCCCCCTCCCATCAGGAAAGAAGAAAGGGAAAAAAATATTCCACTATGATCCTTTGTTCCGCCTTTTCTCTGAGGCCTCTCCAGGGAGCTGAATGCAGTACCCCTTATCTTTTAAAAAGTATAAAGGCAATTATCTACCCACAGACCTTTGCAAGGCAGCCTGATGTAGCCAGAGGCAGGGAGCGATGCTTATCCAGCCACGATTTCTGGAGATACAGAACCTCACACTTGCACAGACTGAAAAAGCAAGAGTTCCTGCTGCTAAGGATTTGGGCTGCGAGATAGGAGGAGATGCAGTCCTGCTCCTTCCATTTCCTCTACCAGATCCTTATCTTGTGTTGGTAGATGAAGTTTGACATTTACTTTAAAGACACAGTAGTGGGCCACACTCTGCGTTCCGTTACACTGGGATCCATTTTTTTTCTATATTTGTGTGGCTGGAGGCAAGGACGTGACAAGTCAGGAAATAATTGTTTTAACCATGTTGTGGTGAACCAGAGGAACGGGGTTAAGGAGGGCCTTGGGGTCCAACTAGCCCTGCCCCGTTATATCTGCAGCCAATGCCAGGCCTGGAGAGGAGAGAAAAGGTGGGAGCCTGACTCAGTTGGGGCTGACCAGCAAAGAGACAGGAGCTAGCTCTCGCCTTGCCTGAGGGAAGGAGCACTAGCCGGCTGACTGAGGCAGCCACCAGAAACCAAGCAGTGTCTTCCTGGCAAAGGAGACAGAGAAAGAGGCCTCGGAGCACCCAGCCTGAGAGGAACCCTGGTGACCAGAGCATGGAAACCTTGTGGGGGTTCCGACTCCGCCAAACTGATGACTTCCCCGCCCAGAGGAATCTGGGACGACAGCAGCAGGACGCCATGCAGTGTCCATGAGAGGGCACTGGTAGAAGACAAGGCACAACAGGAACTTGGACCATAGGGGCCACGCCCCAAATGGTAGAAAGTAGCCCAGGGCAGTGAACATATACTCCATGCTGGGAGGTCCCCTACTCAGGGGTGACTTACACAGGGTCTTGCATCTTGTGTCATCACTTTCACTGGTGTTAACTAGGTGCAAAACGCTGCCATTCCCATCTGGCTGTTTGACAGGTGTAAAAGATATCTGAAGGTACAAGGCAGTGGTGAATCCATCTCCCAGTGTATAATGTACTATACAGTTGAACTGTATCACATGAGGCTGATTTGGGGCTGTATTGGGTCCTCTAGCCTGCAGGGTTTGTACAGTTGCAACTCCCTAAAATGACAAGTTTCAGAGTAACAGCCGTGTTAGTCTGTATCCGCAAAAAGAAGAACAGGAGTACACTCCTGTTCTTCTTTTTCCCTAAAATGAGTCTGGCAGAGATTCCTTTCATAGATTGCACAGTCAGAAGGGATCACTGTGATCATCTAACATAAGAACGGCCGGACTGGGTCAGACCAAAGGTCCATCCAGCCCAGTATTCTGTCTTCCGACAGTGACTAATGCCAGGTGTCCCAGAGGGAGTGTGACCTCCTCTAGTGTGACCCCCTCTGTAACACAGGGCACAGAATTTCCCCCAGATAATTCCTAGAGTACATGTAGATCTTTTAGAAAAACATCCCATCTTGATTTACAAATGGCCAGTGATGGAGAGTCCACCATGACCCATGGTAAATTGTTCCAATGGTTAATTACCCTCACTGTCAAAAACATACACCTTATTTCCAGTCTGAATTTGTCTAGCTTCAATTTCCAGCTCTTAGACCTTTCTTTGATAGATTGAAGAGCCCATTATTAAATATTTGTTCCCCATGAAGATACTTTGGCTTTGTCTACACTGGCACTTTTGTCATAAAAACTTTCATCGCTCAGGGGCATGAAAAAACGCTCGCCCCACCCCCCCGAACTACAAAAGTTTTAACAACGAAAAGTGCCGGTGTGGACAGCGCTTCGTTGGTAGGAGCTGCACTCCTGGCGACAAAGCTACCGCCCCTCATTGGAGGTGGTTTTATTTGTCACCAGGATAAAGAGCAGCCACACAGCGCAGCCACAGTGACACAGCCGCACCATTGTAAAGTGTGCAGGGTAGACGTAGCCTTAGAGTCTGTAATCAAGACATCCTGTAACCGTGTTTTTGTTAAGCTTAAATAGATAGACTCAAGAAGCGCAATCACTGTAAGGCATATTTTCTAATCTTTTAATCAGTCTGGTGGCTTTTCTCTGAACTCTCTCTGATTTATCAACATCCTTGAATTGTGGGCACCAGAACTGGATACAGGATTCCAGTAGTGGTCACACCAGTGCCAAATATAGAGATAAAATAACCTCTCTATTCCTGCTTGAGATTTCCCTGTTTATGCATCCCAGGATGGCACTAGCTGTTTTGGTCACAGCGTCACCCTGGGAGCTTATGTTCAGCTGATTATGTGCCATAACGCCCATATCTTTTTCAGAATAATTGCTTCCCAGGGTACAGTCCCCCATTGTGTAAGCACGGCCTGCGTTCTTTGTTCCTAGGTATATACACTGATATTTAGCCCTATTAAAACACACATTGTTTTCTGTTGTCCAGTTTACCATGTGATCCAGATCACTCGGAATCAGTGACAGTGACTTGTCCTCTTCATTCTTTACCACTCCCCTAATGAGTGTGTTATCTGCAGACTTTTTTATCAGTGATGATTTTATATTTTCTTCGGGGTTATTGATAAAAATGTTAAACAACTGGGGACCAAGAACGGATCCCTGCAGGACCCCCCTGGAAACAGGCCCACTGAATGACGATTCCCCTTTTATATTTATATTTTGTGACCTAGCAGCTAGTCAGTTTATAATCCGTTTAATATCTGCCAGATTAATTTTATATTGTTCTAGTTTTTTAATCAAAATGTCCTACTGTACCAAAATGCTTCTCCAGGGAGAAAGTCTTGGGCTGCCTGTAAAGGAGATATGGGAAGCCTGCAGATCCCTAGTTTTGGGGGACAGCAGCAGGCCTGGGATGTGCCAGTCCCTCTACGGTTAGCTGTCCTCCCTGCCTTTGTGGGAGCAAGACTGCCTCTGGAGCCAGGCTGCCACTATTTTCTCTGCACAAACCTTCATTTCCAAGGTGTGCAAGGAAAGTGTGGCAGGTGACTCAAGCATGGCTCCTCACGTGCTTCAAATGGGGGCACGAGGTGGAATGTAGCAGCTCTCCTGGCCCCTGCTCAATCTCACCAGCAGCATGTGCCCGGTGCCCCTATAGATTTGGGGCAGAGGGGGATGGAAGGAGTGTGCTAATATTTTAATAAAGCTTTAAACTCGGGCAAAGTAATGTCAATCGGAGTTACTAGCGTGGATTGGTGGAAGACCCTGCTCTATGCTGTGTAACACTGGGCATTCTCCTGAGAAGCCTATGGAAGCCCAGGGTGAGTTCAGGACAGAACTACAGCTTTAATTTAGACTAACTTTGAGTTTGGTGCTGTGTTTCTTCTAGTGTGCACGTGGGACTGAGTGGGATTAGACTGTCAAACTTATTAGAGATTGGAAATCATCTCCTTATATAGACACACACATTGGGCCTGACTTTTCTGCCTTTGAACTGCAGCCAATGCTTTAGGGCTCCTCAGGCACTGTGTTGACATTTTTTTTCTTCCCCCGAACAGGTATATATCATAAACGTAACATGGTCTGACTCAACTTCCCAGATCATCTACCGGAGATACAGCAAATTCTTTGATCTGCAGGTAACCGTTCATTTTACTTACTGGAAATATTACTTGTATTGGTTTGTACATTTCCACACCATCATAATAACATTAAATAAGACTTTGCACTTATATAGCCTGTTGCCTCGAATGAGCTCAAAGCACTTTGCAGACTCTTCACAGGATGTGAGATAGGTAAATCCAGTATTATCCTGCCTGTTTTACAGAAGGGTTAATTGAGCCATTGAGAGGTTAAGACCCAGATTTGTCAAGAATGGCTTCTAGTTTTGAGTGCCTAACTTCAAACACCGAGGGCCTGTTTTTCAGAAGTGACTTGCTTGAGGCCACACAATGAGTCAATGATAGAGGTGGGAATAGAACGCGTGTCCTGACTCCCAGTCCCCTGTTCTAACCATTAACCCATCCTCCCCTTCCAGAGATAGGAACAAAAGCCAGGAGTGCTGACTTCCATGGTATGGAGAAATGCTATTGTGGCACAACTGCAACTCTGCTGCTGTAGGGTAGACACTTACTACAGTGACAGAAGGGTTCTTCCGTCACTGTGGTAAATTCAGCACTCTGAGAGATGAAGAATTCTTCCATTGAGGTGTCTACATCAGGGCTTAGGTCAGCCTAACTACATTGCAGAGGGCGTGACATTTTTCACAGCCCTGAGTAATGTAGAGACGTAGACCTAACTTTGAAGTGTAGACCAGGCCCCAGTCCTCTGCTTTAAACACTAGAACGTGCCTCCTCACCGTATTCATGTCTATGTATTTCGATGTGCTCTATGCCATTTCATCATTGTCTCTCCAGCAGCAGCCCGTGTTGGTATGAAAATGAACTTTGCTTTACAGTTACTTGTGTGTTTTCCCAAATTACAAAATTCAGCATTGGCTCCAGTGATTAAATGATTTGCTATGCTGTTCCTAGGCGGTTGGAAGAGTGAGAGGGCTTCTGCTTGGTATCCTAATTAGCAATAATCCAGACCCACTGCTATCTTTCTAGGCAGCTAGAACATAATTGGCTGGGGTTTTAAGATCACTCTGAAGTGCACTGGTTGCTCTGTCATACTCGTAAAGAGCTCAGAGCTCCAACCCTCTATCCAAGCACTGTTGAATGTTGGGAAAATGTTGATCTGTTTCTGAAGCTTGCGGTTTGGGCCTGTGTGTGTTTAGAATACTAAGAAAGTCCCTTCTAGCTAGAGTCATGGATGTGCACAGCCAGCCGCAAACTTCAAAGCCGTGTCACGATCAATGAGATCAAACCTGCTTGTCATGCTGAACCTGCAAGAAACAGGTTCCTTGATTTTTGGGTGGCCAACATGAGATCCCTTAAAGAGGCCTGATTTTCAGAATCAGCTCCCTTTGACGTGTCTGTACTTGGGCACCCCAAATCATTAGTCAGGTCTGAAAAATGCAGGCTATAGTGCTTTAGTTTCTTCAACCAAAAGCTTGACCTTTACATAGTGAGTCCCCTGACCCAAATCCCTAGTTTGTGGTACGGATGAAATGAAATGGAATGAAGGCAGAAAAGGGAACATTCATCATCTTTCCTATGTTTCCTTTTGCATTCTCACCCCACCTATCAACTGGGCTGAAGTGCGTAGACTGGTCAGTACCAAAGCCATAGACAGTAAGTCCCAAGTGTTTCTCTGTGGCTGATGTTGTGCTTGTTCACTGATGTGCAGCTTTCTGTGTGTATTTGTATTGGAGTAAGGGTCATGGCCAAAGCGGTTGTTTCTTTCTTTCTTTTCTTTCTTTCTTTTTTTATTTTTTAAGCTCCAGTTCTGTTTTCATGTATATATTCTTCTGGGTCTCCTAGCCTTTCCTGGTGGGTTTGAAAAGTTCCCATCAAGCTGAAGTTATCAATGGGGTTAGTGTGTTGGACAGGAAATGATGTCTCAATCAGGGAGAGTGAGTCCTGAAAGGTCCCATTGATAAGTGCAAGTGCCTAGCGCCAGTGAAAAAACTCCTGCTTGTACAACATGGCTCCCCCCCACTAGAAAATATTACAAGAAAGGAATGAAATTCCCTTATTTAACCCTTTTCCCTCCCAGGGATTTCAGGAGTCGCCCTTTGTGCCAATTGGAAGGGCACCAGTGTACAAAGAAATTTGCAGCCTTCCTTAAGAAGGAAGGAAAGACAGCATCTCCAGTGACTAGAGCACAGGGTTTGAAGTCAGGTGACCAGGATCCTCATCCCAAATCAGCTAGCGACTCTCAGGGCAAGTCACTCACTTCTCTGTGCCTCGGTTTCCCCGTCTGCAGAACGGGGGCAATGATGCATGCATGCTATTGTAGGGTGCTTTGAGATCGGTGGGTTAAAAGCACTACTGGAGTGCAGAGTATTATTGTTATTTTATTCATATGAATTGTGCTGGGCTCCTGGTGAAGATGGACATTACTAATTCCATCAGCAAAGGGGCATGCACTGCACTCACTTCCCTTTTAACATCTTTAATTATCATTCTATGAACAGCTCAGCATCAGGGATTTAAATTATGAAATCAGCTCTCTTGGAGCTTCTGCAGTGGGTCAGAGAGGGGAGTTAGAAGGTCAAAGACAATAGTGGGGTTTCATGGGATGCCCCCTCACAGCCACTAGCTCCTTGCTCCATCTGTGGCGACTCCCCTAAGAGAGGGCAAAAATCCATATCATCAGCACAGCATGCAAATATAGAGGCTTTGAGCATGTGAATTACATTTGGGATGAGGAATGCAAGTTGCCCCCAGCCCAGGGACTCCCCCCCCTCTCCCCCCCCCCCCCCATGTAGCCACCCCACGGCCACCCTTTGTGGAGTCACTTACACCTATGCAGAGCAGGGCTGCTACTTCGGCCTGTTGTAACTGCCCTGGGAAATACTCCTGTAGTTTGCAGCTCCGCTCTCCATGCCTACCCCTCTCCACGCTGCTGCTGTGGAGAGAGATGCCACAGTGTGGTGCTTTATAGCACACCGATCCCCCAGCATTGCTCCCCCTGCAGAATGTAATAGCAGTGGTTCTGCTGCCTAGTGGACCTTTGAGTTCCCCTCAAAGGTTGCGGGGTTCACCTGATAGGGAGGAACATGGTGCTGTTGAGATGGGACAATAAGCTCTTTGGGGCAAGGACTGTCTCTTTTGTTCCATATTTGTACAGCGCCTAGTGCAATGGAATTCTGGTCCATGTCTGGGGCTCCCAGCAGCCACTTCAATTAAATAAACAGATGATAGGATCCTCAGAAGTGATGAGCAAGATTTCAAACTTGAAACAAGTTTCAGCAGACTTCCTGGAGCGAGGAGGGGATTAAAATGACATCTGGGCCTGAGCTGCAAACTCCAATTGTAAGAATCAATCCCCAGTTCCCAAAGCAAAGCTCAGGTGTTTTGGTCTGGACCCAGGGCAGGCTGTAGGGAAACACTATCTGGTTCATGGTGAGCAAGGCAATAACTCCAGCATCCCTTTCCCTTTGCCCAGGCCCTGGGGGGTGTCTAGGAGGCCGACCAAGGTGGAAAGTCGGGGCGAAGTCAGACTCCACACTCAGGGCCACAGGGCTGGGCTGATCCCTGCACTGGGGAGATTTTATTATGTGCTTGCTGAGCATAGTAACACTGTTTTGCATAAGCAAGTCCATTTACTCCTCCCTGCATACTCCCTACTTCACTATAAACAGAAAATCAAGCGTGCACTCAGTGGTGTAATGCAAGCTGACTCAGAGGCACCGTATGTGTCCCAAACAGCTGGAGTTTTCTGAGAGGCAAGCTTGTCCCATCGTGTCTGGACTTCTGGACTTTGCTGTGCACCTATGTGTGTTTCTTTTTGCTTCTGAATGGACGTAGAATAACAAGAAAGGCTTGTAATGACTTAATCAAAGCTGCAAGGGCTGATGTTGACAGTGATACCTGATAGCCCTCGAGGGGCAGCCAGCAGAGCTGCCTGGAGGAGGAGAAAAAGGAATACAAATAATTAATTTTGTTGTTGCTACGATTTTTTGTTTCTTTTTAAAAGCCCACCCTTTTCCAGTTGCAATCTCCATTGGCAACGACTGGGAGGTGGGAGATACTATTTCTCCTAAATCCTTTCTAGCAAACCCTCTTCTTCAGCCCTGCAGGTGTGAAGAGTCAGCCCCAGTTCTCTTCCACTGATGCAAATCCCAGGTAACTTCAGAGGAGTTACTCCAGATTTGTTCATAGAATATCAGGGTTGGAAGGGACCTCAGGAGATCATCTAGTCCAACCCCCTGCTCAAAGCAGGGCCAATCCCCACTTAAATCATCCAACCAATTTTTGCCTCATATCCCTAAATAGCCCCCTTAAGGATTGAACTCACAACCCTGGGTTTAGCAGGTCAATGCTCAAACCACTGAGCTATCCCGGGTGTAAGTGATCTAAATGAGGGGCCAGACATGTTTATACTTTCTGTGCAATTTAAGAGCTGGAGATTGCTGAATGGAATTGGAGAGTGGGTGACTGTCATTTAAACTGGTACCTGTTCTGTAATGCTTGATGAAATAACTTCTCCTCCCACACTTCCAGCTGAGGGCTGGAGATTTATAAAGTGGGGTTTAAATTAAACGATGCAGTAATCTCCGGATTTAATTGGTGACAGAGTCCCAGCCAGTGGTGACATGGATCAAATCATGGCAGCAGAAAATGTGCTGGGGTTGAAATTTCAGTAAATGGGATCCGCAGTATTGATTAACTCCACATTCAGTGGTGCTATCAAGTACTTGTCTTGTCTCATTATCTGTTGCCTTCCACTCTGTGGAGTCACTTACACTTGTGCAAATACAAAATAGGGGCTAAAAATGCTACTATATCGGAATGGTAGCTTTGGACACCCACTTTGCACAGAAGTCAATGACTGCACAAATGCTACCATTCCAGTACAGTAGCATTTTTACTCCCGCTTGACATTGTCTCTGCTTGGGTGAGAAGGGCTATTCTGCAAGGTGAAAGGCAGCGGAGAATCAGGTATAAATTAATGTGAAAGTGGCATTAACTTCTAGGGGTTGGCAGTCCGTGTGTGAGCAAAATGGGTGTAACTTACTAGGTACTGCTCAGTGCGGCGTAGTATTCTGTGGGGACTCTGTGCAACTCCTACTGATTTCAGCGCAAGCCCCTCTCCACTTATATCAGCGATGGGTTTGGTCCCACCCATGTTTGGGATGGTGCGAGGCGTGCACTTCTGCTTTTCTTGTACACATTTGGTTAGTGATATGCCCCCTTTAGCCCCTTTGGTGTTTCTTGCACACCCTCTGACTATCAAATCCATGCAAGATATCCTTAAAATAACATACATCTGTTTCACACTCAGTCTTGGCACCGTGATTTCCATCACTGCTGAATTTGGTCCAGTCACTTCCATGCGAGATTCTTCTGCTTACACCAAGCTACATATGGCCTTTTGTGCACGGGCTGGGGGAAATGAATACCAGCAGAACAGAAGGAAAAGGCCAGAGGCGAGGGCGTCTCTCTTTAAGCTGCATTAGAACATGTGCATCAGCGATCGGTGTGGATTTCCAAGGGCTTCCCCTTGTTTGTAGTTCTAAAATCTAACTGCTTTGGGGAGGCAAGAAGTGAGCATTCAACTTCAATGGAGAAATGACCCACCAGCAAAGCACCACTCTGAGCAGATTAGACGTGGACTGGACTGAAGTGAGTTGACTGTGGTGTAGCTAGGGTCTTTCATCAGATTTCATTTTCTTCTGGGTGAAGTTCACACTTAACAGCCCCAGTACCTGATACGGGGTAGGCCCCTCCAAAAGGATAAAGACATCTGTTTGTAGCAAGCCCTAACCTTTCACCTGGAACGTGAGTAATTAGAATCCATCTAAGGTCTCCCAGCATTGCAAATTGATTCGCTAGTCATTGTAATAGGATATGGGCATGTGTTAGTAGTTCACCCATGCTGCACTCCCTTAATGTTGGCCAAATGAGCTTTTCATAGTAATTATAATACCTGGCGTTTCTACAGTGCTTAATGTATTCAAAGAGCTTTATAAGACCTGGAGCCTGATTCTTCATGGCCTTATATCTGGTGTGATCATCGTGCAAAATGGGTATAAAATGCTGCTCATGCTGGAAGTGAGTGGGAAATTCTGATCTGGGTTCACTTGACACTATGCAGGGGTGCAAATGATTATACAAGCTCCAAGGCAGTGGAGAACTGGAGCCTGCAATTAACTAACCCTCCTAACACCCATGTTAGATTGGGAGTTGTTATTAAGCGAGTTTTGCAAATGGGGAAATTGCTATTCAGAGGTGAGTCTAAGCTGGCATAACTCATCTTCTTTCAGCCCGTTCCATGTGCAAGTTACACCAGTTCAGACTCCCTTACGCCCTCAACCACATACCAGCAGGTCTCATAAAAAACCCTCTTACACGTCACCTATGAATTTGGCCCAGTGAGCCGACAGGCTCTGTTCTGATCTCACATGGGTAAATGGGATCTGTTGCCTTCTGCGGTCAGTGGAGTTATATCAGGGTATGACTAGATCAGAATCTGGACAGAAGGATCAAATTCTGCTCTCAAATGTCTGGACTTTCCATAAATTTCACTAGGACCTGACAGTGTCGACTGGAGGTCAGATTTTTTGCCCTATATATAAGAATCCTTTCTCGCAGTATTGAAATGCGGCCCCCTCTGGGGCGGTGAAACACAGCAGCCATTTTTAACAGCATGCAGTTATACTACACATCCTCATTTGTTGTGAAATGAAGAAGAATAAAATGCCAACTGAAGGCGCAGAAGGAATGTTAGGTAGGCAGAATGAAATTTCCCAGCACAGTTACCCCATGTTGACATTTTTTGGCCACAAAGAGACATCTGAAATGTCAGAATTTTGAAAAGACAAACAAATAAATCTTTATTCAAGCATTCAATCTGCAGATCAATTTGCAGAAAATATCTGCTAGATTCAGTCCTGCTGATATAAGCTGCTTTTCCTAAAGTGGCACAGAGAGCCAACTCACTGGCTACTTAGAACATTTAAAAAAAACAAAGAATTTTATTAGCAAGATGGAAGCGCTTTAGTTGTTTTCAGGCTGAATATGAAACATCAGGAACTTCATTTATTATTCCTAGGATCATCCTGATTGTTTATAGAGCAATAATAGAGTAACTGAGCACTAAAGATTGCATTAAACAAAAACTTACCCATAAAAACTATCATTGCAAACTGTAACTCTGTTCTTTTTACCTAGACAGTGATTCATCAGCAGAGCGCCAGCCATTCCCTGATCCCTGGTCTGCAGTGAGCTTCTTTATATAAACAGTCACCTTTCTGTCACCACAAAATGTATAAATTATTGTAATAAATCCACAGCCATCTAGGACTTAGTGGTTATACCTATGCAGTGTGCCATGGTGATTCCAAATTTTATGGAGACAGTGGGATTAGAAACAAGATCCTCCTGCTTTAAAAGAACCCATTTCTTCTAAAGAGAATCTGCATTGGCTGTTAACAGTACAGCTTGTATGAAATACAGTGGAACAGTGCTGATTCCATCCTATAGAGGGCAGTTGTGTACATAGTCTCTAGCTCTTTCATTACAGTATAATCTATCTCAATTATTACTATTTATGTAGGACCTACCTAAAAACAATCCTTTGTGTGGTGGACCTTCCTTTGTTGGTTCTGCGGCAGTAGTTAATTGACAAGCTCAGACCTGTGTTGAAGTCATCAGTGATGCAGAGAAACAGACAAGGAGCTAAAAAAAAAAAAAAAAAAGCCAAAAGTTAATTTCAAACCTCATCAGCCACAATGGAGGAAAACCTTTTTTTTTTTTTTTTACTGCAAAGAACAGGAATGGATGGAGACGTATTTTCAAGTTTGTAAACAGTGCTGCCTGTAAACAAATGACCTTTTATTGCAAGTTAAAGATGCTTTAACTCCATTAGGTTCCTTTCCAGCCTTCTGTTGTGCAAAACAGCCATCTAGGTCACCAATACCCGTTTGTCCAGCTCCTGATGTTGGTGGAGGTAGAGCCAGGAGAGGAGAGCAGCTGACGTAGTTTAGTGCATGATGTAGCTCGTCCCTGTTGTAATCAGAAGTTTGGGAGCAATGTATGAGAGGAGTTCCTAGCCCATAGGATGGGCAGGGATCAGAAGTCTCTGCATAGCTGAGTGTGTGTGTCTCAGGGCTATTCAGGTGAGAGAGAGAGAGAGTGTTTGTGTATGTGTGTTGGTGCATGTGGAGAGGGGAGGAGGAGCGTTGGCTGCAAGAGTGGTGAGGCAGAGGAGAGGGGAAAGAGGTGGATGGAAAGTGAGGGAGTACCTCAGCAGGGATGGAGCTGGGGTGAAGGAGGATGACGGAAGAGAAAAGAGTATTTAAAATTAGGGACCCACCCAGTTCGCCAATGCATCATTCCAGCTCGGTGGGACTCCATTGATAAAGCAGTGGTTACTCAGGACCCAGCACTCGAAGCTGTGCCATGTCACTGTGCATGTTCTCCTGTCTTGAACAGAGATGGTCCTGAGCCACAAAGATTGGACCAGAACTTCCCCCAAGTATGGGGCCTGGGATTCTGAGTCTTATTTCGCCCCATCATTGAGATGGGGAACTGCTAAGTGATTCAGAACCAGACCGGGATCCTGATTCCATACCGCATGGCACCCATGAAGTTCAGATCCAAGGATTTGGTTCAGGCCCATTTCTATTAAAGGGAGTCTAGAGAGAAGGAGATACTCTAGCAACTGGACGTTAGAATTTGGTTTGAAAGCAGCTGCCTTAAAAATATGATTGAAATTGAATCAAGCCTGTGAAAATCCAGAGGAAATCAGAACATTGCTCCCTCAACCTGTCTTTCCTGAGAGGTCAGTACAGGGCTGCCGGGGTGAAATAGCATCCTCTTTCTTAGTAAACACCGACCGTTTGTCAGCGTCTGTGAGCCAAGATTTGCACGTAGGGAAGTCAGAGGTAGAACATTTTAAGGGTGATTCAGAAAATCAGCTTCTAGGTAGAAGCACCAAACGCCCCAGTGTTACATGAGCCCTCTACAATTCAGAAAGGGTAGGGTAACCTACACACCTGCTGGGTGTGGTGTTTTGTCACACCTAGTGGCACTTAGAAAGAGAGACTAATGAATTTGCTGTACAGGCTTAGCTAACAGCCAGTTGACTTTTAGCTCATGCTGTAGAAGCTCATGCACTGAGCTCCAGAGGTCCCAGGTTCGATCCCTCCTGCCGACGACCGGGGTCTGTCTGTCTGTCTGTCTGTCGGTGTTACACTGGCAGCTGTGTAGTGGATTCTACACTCCAGCTCTGGCTGGGAGGCTTGAATAGTTTTAAAACGATCCGATGTAGCCAAGTCAGGAGCATTATCGGCTACAACTTGTGTAGAACTGTGTCAAGTCACTTCAGCCCAACACTGGGCGTTTCCATGGTGGGGAATACAAAGGAGAACCGAGAGGCCCCTGGGAAAAAATAAATGGCTGGAGTGATTATTGAGCCAGGAAGTGGTTTGTTGTAACTGATTTAATCATTATTTTAATACTGATTTTCCTTCTGATGCTTTAGATAACAGCTGCCTGGGGCAACGTCTTTATCTTCATTGAATAAATGGAGTTGTTTATAATTCCTATTTCCATCATTATTTAAATGTAAATGTCCACTTGGAAAACAATCTGTTCAGTTTCCACTTTTTGTTCCTGAAGAGACTCCACGTCAAACAAAGACTAGGGCTGTGATGGGAAAATGGCAAAGTGCCTCCCACACTACAATAGATGTTGCATCCCATGAAAACCTCATGTAACCTAGGATTGTGAAAGGGATCACCCTAACACACGTAACCAAGGGCGTTCCCCTCCTTGTGTCCTTTGCTTGTCTTCTTGGGTATTACCGCAACGCATGCTGCACAGGAAGATCATGGAGTAGTGGGACTGGCTCAAGGGATTTTGCTGCTGTAGGTCCGCTAAAAATGGCTCAACGTTCCCAGCACACAAGCAGTCATGTCGCCATTCCAACTGGGCTGCTGAATGTTGCTAGATCTCCCTCTCCAGGAGCTGACTTTGCTGCTGGTACGGGGGCTCTGGCTCAACCTGCTGATCCAAAAGAATTAATGTCCTCGGTAATGCGTAGTGTGATAAGGTGAGAGCCCCACACTAGCCCTGCAAGAGCGGAATTGGGCCAAGTGGGCCCAATCAGCTAATTAGGCTGCAAACAGGAGCTGTAGGCTGGAGGCAGCTAATTAGAGAGCGGCTCACCTGTGGAAGAACAGGCAGGGCCTATAAAGCAGGGTAGCAAGCTACAGACTGGGCTTCTGGGAAAGGCTACAGGAAGGCAGAGAGAGTCACTCCCTGGGAAGAGGGAGAAAGGTTTGGAGCTGGTAGACCCAGAGAGAGAAGGGGAAGAAGAGAGTAGGAAGCAGTCCAGGGAAGGAGCAGTGAGGGCAGAGAGAGGAAGCCCAGAACTGTTGAGCTGAGGGTCTGTAGGCTGGAGCCCAGAGAAAAGGGCGGCCTGGGTTCCCTTACCAGCCACTGAGGGTGTGACGTAGAACTGAGGCAGCGAATGGGAAGACTGCCTAGAACTGCCGATGGACTGTCCCCTGGGAGGAGGAATGCTGAGTGACTTGGCCAGAGGGCTGAGTCACAAAGAAGATGCTGTGGGACCTGGAGCGGGAGGAGCTGCAGATCAGAGTTCTGTGCCACACCCTCGGTGGCTGGTAGGGGAACCCTAATTCTGCTACAGCTAAGGGAGATTCTCCTTTAGCTCGGGGGGTAGGGGCTTGTGCTTTCAGAGCAGAAGACAATAAGTTCAACCTCCACTAATGAGCATGAAATCATGTTTGGCCATGGAGTCATCACCACATCACCTCTGGGAAAGTGCACTATGTGTGGTAACAAAGGTACAGGCACGATGTTTCCATGTGACTAGGTGTCACGGGTTGCTCCACTCACCACTGCATTGGCACCTCCTCCTGGTCACTCTGGGAATTAGCTCTCAAGGCCGATGTTCCCGTCCACGGCCAACGCCCCAGTCCGCGGTTTGCACACCATCACTAGCTAGTGCAATACACCACTAGCAATGGCAAGTGAACCTGTCTCACTTACCCTGGAACACTCCTGTGTTTTGAATCAATAATATATAAGCACTTTATCACGCTCCATTAAACTTCTTCCTTTTGTTCTTATCTTGTCCCACAATAATCATATCAGGCCAGGAAGCTGGAGAATGAATTTGGCGTCTCTAACTTTCTCCTTTTCCCTCAAAATTAAATGCAAAGCCAACATTTAAGGAAAGCTGGGGATGTAACGCAGAACAAAACATAGCATACATATCTAGCAGACAAAGGTACGACAAGATCCAATGGTTGGAAGTTGAAGCTGCACAAACTCAGACAGGAAATAAGGCGTACGTTTTTAAGAGGGAGGGTAAGTAACCATTGGCACAACTTACCAAGGGTTGTGACAAGTTTCAGAGTAACAGCCGTGTTAGTCTGTATCCGCAAAAAGAAGAACAGGAGTACTTGTGGCACCTTAGAGACTAACAAATTTATTAGAGCATAAGCTTTCGTGGACTACAGCCCACTTCTTCGGATGCATCCGAAGAAGTGGGCTGTAGTCCACGAAAGCTTATGCTCTAATAAATTTGTTAGTCTCTAAGGTGCCACAAGTACTCCTGTTCTTCTTTTTTCAAGGGTTGTGGTCATTCTCCATCACTGGCCATTTTAAAATCAAGATTCAATGTTTTTCTAAAAGATCTGCTCTAGTTTAAATGAATTATTTTGGGGAAGTTCTATGGCCTGTGTATGCAGGTCAGACAGATGAACACAGTGATCCCTTCTGGCCTTAGCATCTACGAATCTCTGACACTCTACAAACAGCATTTAATTCCTGCATTGGCATTACTTTCTTGTGCTGCACTGTAGAGAATGAATTTGGCGTCTCTAACTTTCTCCTTTTCCCTCAAAATTAAATGCAAAGCCAACATTTAAGGAAAGCTGGGGATGTAACGCAGAACAAAACATAGCATACATATCTAGCAGACAAAGGTACGACAAGATCCAATGGTTGGAAGTTGAAGCTGCACAAACTCAGACAGGAAATAAGGCGTACGTTTTTAAGAGGGAGGGTAAGTAACCATTGGCACAACTTACCAAGGGTTGTGACAAGTTTCAGAGTAACAGCCGTGTTAGTCTGTATCCGCAAAAAGAAGAACAGGAGTACTTGTGGCACCTTAGAGACTAACAAATTTATTAGAGCATAAGCTTTCGTGGACTACAGCCCACTTCTTCGGATGCATCCGAAGAAGTGGGCTGTAGTCCACGAAAGCTTATGCTCTAATAAATTTGTTAGTCTCTAAGGTGCCACAAGTACTCCTGTTCTTCTTTTTTCAAGGGTTGTGGTCATTCTCCATCACTGGCCATTTTAAAATCAAGATTCAATGTTTTTCTAAAAGATCTGCTCTAGTTTAAATGAATTATTTTGGGGAAGTTCTATGGCCTGTGTATGCAGGTCAGACAGATGAACACAGTGATCCCTTCTGGCCTTAGCATCTACGAATCTCTGACACTCTACAAACAGCATTTAATTCCTGCATTGGCATTACTTTCTTGTGCTGCACTGTAGAGCTGTCTGAAAATCTGAGTGGCCTAAGTATCTTTATTTTGCAAAGCCAGGGATCACTGCGACTTGTTAGACTTGAGAAGGAAATTAACCAGCTCCCATCATCAGTTCATTCAACCTTAACATTCAATACTGGTGGTTTTTCTTAGCATTTAATTTGTAGACACCCTGTGTACGGTCGCTTAATCACAGTAGTAAAGCAAGCGCTAATTAATCTGCTGATTCAATATTTAGTTAGATGGGTGAGGATTTTTCTAGGGAATATCGCAAAGAGATAGTTTGCTTCTTTGCTGTATCTTTTAAATACACATAGCCTTGTGCCACCTATTAGGTGACAATTTCGGTATATAATGTGTGTGTAAATTTCCTGGCAATGAAAACCTTTTTTTACGGTCTTCATTTTGTGATAAAATGTAAGTTGTAAAAATTGAAGGAGATCGAGTTACAGGCTTGTAATGAAAAGTGTGTGTGCGTGCTCGTGCACACCATTAACCACTAGTGGGTCAAATCAGAGTGACTCATCTGTGTGTCATTGGCCCTCTACTGCTAACAATTAAAAGAGAGTCTCCTTTGTGGGAGGAACTTGTGCTTTTGAAGTAGCAGCATCTGGGTTTTAGTTCCAGTTGACTGGTGCGTAACACAGTGCCAGCTGCGAAGTCTTAGGTAGACAAGTGTTAGGCAATTGCTGCCAGTTTTAGCATTCGGGTTTGATGTTTCCTCTATTTAATTTCATACGGCCTGGATCCTGTTTCAATGTGCTAGGGCAGGGCTCTGGAAATCTCATCTTCCAGGGGGAGAGGATGAAGTCCATCTCCAAAGTGTTTGATCATGCTTGGAAGTTGGTGGCTGCCAAATTTGCTCATTGGATCAAGGCCCTGGGGGATCAGAGGGAAGGTACATTAGGGTGTTGGATTACAAAGTAGTTCGGATTTCATGCAGGAGAGTGAGAACTCATAAAAAGAAATCCCTCTGGGATGTGAAATCTGTGTAATATACATGGACTGTGGCAAATTTCCTGATTAGCTGCTCGCATCCAGCACTTGCAGATAAGGCAGCTCAGTTTGGGGCTTTCTCCAGTTGAAGATCTGCCAGATACAATCAGGGGAAATCTCAGAAATGAGGTAATAATAACAAAGAGCAGTTGGCCTGCTTTACAGCAGGACATTGTGATGCAAACTTTAAACAGCACAATGCAAACAACACTACCTCCTGGTACCACTTGCAATTTGCTAATGGGGATCTGGCCATTTCAAACACAAACAATCCTGCGCTCTATGATATTTAATAAGGCTAGTGCTTTAGAAACACCTTATGCTGTGAATTGCAAGCTACTGGCAGAGGTCTGGAGCAATTAACTTCCATTGCTTAAAAAGAGAGCAGTGAGTTTTGTTTGACTTTATTAGAATTAGAGATGAGCCGGAACCAAAGTTTCTAGATCTGAACAGCCCCGAACTCTTGAGAAAATTCAAATGTGATGCCCGCTTCTGGCTCAGACGCCTTCTCTAGTTCAGATGAGAACACTGTGGTATGACACCACGTTAGCAAATGTTTACATGTGCAGAGGAAAGTATTTATTTTTACAACTGAGTGAAAGCTGAAGAAATCTTATGTGACTATTCTTTGCAATCTGTGCATTAATTTGCTTCTCCGGCATTTGTGCCCCTTTGTGTGTGAATTCTCCAGTGAACAAGAGTTCACCTAAACACATGTGCCCAGCTAGAAAAGTTTAAGAAAATACTGCAGAATGTTAGCGAAAAGCAGATTTTACAGTTTATGAATTGTGACTTTTCAGAACCAGAACCCTGATTCTAAAGAGTTAAACTCATCCCATTGGGGACAGATATATGACCCTGTAAACCATGCATCCAGTGACACCAGCTTGAATATGCAGCATCAGACACTCAATGAACTCTCCATGCAAAATACACAAACCAAGAATTCTTTGCAGAAATTTATTCATGGAATAATTTCCAAGCTGAATCGTGATCTGTTAATATTTTGCAAACACAAAATGTAGCAAAATTAATTGGATTATTTGTTATGAATTATTCACCCAGCTCTATTTGATTTGGTTAGATAAATTACCTATTTTAAAGTACATTTCTAGCAGTATTGCTTGTGTTACACTATCACCAGAGGCCTCAGTCACCGACCAGAGCCACTTTGTGTTAGGTGCTATACAGATACTTGCAAAACCCTTGCCCTGATGCATCCAACTATAATAGTGCATTAAAATCCATTAACAGTGAAAGGAAATGCTTCTAATAATGCAAATCCCCTCTTCTAGATTAATTGAATTCATTGGAGCTGAGTTGATTTATACCAATTGAAGATCTGAACCTATTTTTATTGTAGTTGCTGCTACTATTATTTATTACATACTTCACAAATGTAAATGCCTAATAAACTGGGTTGCTAAGGGAAATGTAAAAGCACTACTGAAAATCTCAGCTCTTACAAACCATATTGTGTGGTATCCCTTGGTCCACCTACCCTCTGGCTACGTCATAGTCTCATGTCGTAAATGGAGCATTCTACAAAATCACCACTAAAAGCCAGGACAGACCAGGCCTTTCTTCAGTGGAGTATTTTAAGGTTCCATCTAAACTTTTTTTCATTATATTATCGACTCCTTCGTTATTACTGTGTTGGGAGACCTGGTTACATCAAGTTAGTCCCCCCAAAATATTGAAGCACAATTTGATTGTCATAATTATTGGACCTAAAAATGTACCTGAATTGTAAGATCAATGGTGAAAAGCGAGTGAAAGTTCATACGATATCACAATAAATTATAATAACAAATGTTGAAGGGAAGTGGTACAAAAGGGACACGAATACCGAGTCTAAACAACAAGGCCTACTGACGTAACTTAAGGACAGTGTTAAAATCAAACTTTGTAAAAACAGAAGACACGAAACTGGAAATTAATGAACCAAAATTGGTGTGTCGAGTACTGAGCCTGATTGGTGGACACACTAATGAGGGGATGGGCTATTCCATACATCACTCTCTTTTGGGGCTCTTAAAACAAAGAGAGAAGAACAGATGGAGGTTAGTAGAGTGAGCTTTCACCATCATGGCTGCCGGGACCCCACCACTGTCTCCTGGGACCCCGGCCCTTCTTTGTCCTAATCCTGAGAGATGCCCTGATCAGCTCAGGCCAGAGAGAGGAATCCAGATCACAGCACCACCTCTATCGGTGCCAGCTGAATCCCAAGCACCACCTGAGACTAAATGGGATTGGACTTTAACAACAGCAGCAGCAACAACAGCTCCAGCTCATCCAACTTAACTTCTTCTCTTTTACCCAAAAGGACCATTGTTGCCCTCTTCAATACCATCTGAGCGACTGTCAAACAGTCTAAAGACGCTCTCCTGGGAAAGGGAACAAAACATGTTTTTAACCTAAAAGCCTTAATACTTCACATTTCAAATGCTTTAACTGTTTTTCCTTCTTTTCTGTTTCTTTAACGAAAGGTTAAAAGGATTTTTAATGGTGTGTTTGCCATGGTACTAAGCAGGCTGTCGTCTCTGTATACCCAACCCCGAACTTTGTTTCCAACTGTTAAGTGCTGGACAGGTCTTGCAGTGTAGATGGGACTCAGCTATTTGTTCACCTTGTTCTGGTTTTTGTATGCCTGGGGGACCAGTGGGAGCCCAGTTGGGTAAACTCAGTTCCTGCAGGACTGTTGTGTTGTGACTGGATCCCAGGGAAGAGTGGGAAAGACAACATTGATGTGGCGTTCACACTCGGGCGATGAGCTCTAAGGATGCTGTTTATTCATCCCTTGATTTTCCTTTCAACAAGACATTTAGTCTAGGCTTTTCTTCCTCCCACTTCCCCTTTCGAGCGCTATGAAAATTTAAATCCTGACTGGGATGCTCCTGCTGCCCCTCAGCACAGAAGCACCAATTCCACAGAGCTCAGCCATCTCTGCCGCAATACAGACACCCGCCCACACCCCGTACCCGCCCTGCACTCTAGCAATCATATTTAGCTTTCAGTTATTTATACTGCTGGAAAATAACATGGCGTTCACACCCCCGCCCCTGAAACACAATTCTGCTTTTGTGCCAGGACTACGAGATGAAAAGTGCCCATTGCGCTCACATCCCTTGGCTCAGGATGAGAGAAGCTGGTGGTTTTTACAAATGGCCTAACTCGCCCTGGAAGGGTAACGGGGAGTTTATTTACATGAAGTGTAAATAGAAAATTGCCCCAGCTAGAATGGAAAGGCTATGCTGGGCTCTGCCATCGCTGTTTCCCCACCAGCTCTGCACTCTTACAGTATCAGATGTTTAACGGCTGTGCCTAGAAGGAACTGTAGATCCTTACTCTGCTGCCGTCAGGGGTTAGCCTAGAGGATAAACGGAGTGTTTCTTCCAGCTCTGGATTTTACACAGCATTAGCTGCTTTAGGAATGTCGGTCTGTCTCCTAGTGTTTTGTCCGCTGTGGGTCTAACTCTTAAGAGCTGGGGGTTGTTCCCTTCACCTGCATGAAACCTGAGCAATTACGCTTTATTTTCGGTAAAGCACCTGGGATGTAGGAGTGTGAATTCTTCCCTGACTCCCTCCCCCACCACATACACTGGACCATGATGCCGGGTTAAGACACATTCCTCCCTTCCTGTACCCAATGCCGTGCTATCTCCCACAAACTCATGAGGATTTCCATTGGAGAATTATCCGCTGGGGTTTGCCTCTTTGCCCCCCTAGAGACGCTAGATCAATCACTGGTGAAGAAGTCATGGCAACGTAGCACAGCACTGTTTGGAGCTGTGTTGCAAAGGCGGCTGGGTACCTGGGGAACAGTGCAGAAGTGCTGGAGAGTGTTTTGAGGAATTGTGGGGCTTTACTTCCCTATTGGAATGACGATAGGTTGGAAATGCTGCTAGATGAAACTTGTGGGGTTTGCTTTCTCCAGTGCAGTTTTTCCCCACCCAGGGCAGAATGACCCTTAGTTTCACAGTATTGAAGTGGTTGCCTGAGTCCAGCAGCAGGACACTGGATTAGTTTCTGCTTTTTCCTGACCAGGAGCAATGCGGCAGACATATCATCAAGGCGGATAAACCTCTGATGTTTCCATGGCCAGAGAGACAGCAAGAAGTGCAGCGATTTAAGACAGATTTCTTGTGTTCCTTTGTTCTTAGTCATGCAAGGAGAGAGAAAACTGCAGTGCTGGTAATTGGGGCTGGGCAATGGTTTCAAACTAAGCCAGGCTGAAGAGAGAGGTTCCTGGGAGGGAAACACAAACCTCCTTAGGCAATTGTGGTTTTGAGTTCAATTTCTGAAGCACTTGCCAGTGCTGCTGGTCAGAGGACATTGGTGGTTAGGGCCTGCCTGCTCTGTGGTGACATTCATGGTGGGGATCTGGCTGCAGCCTGGTAGACTTACATGGTTCGTTCTTGCAGTATAATGGGACCGTGCCATGGTTCTGCTGTGTTCCCAAAGCATACTCCAGCACTGGTTAATCCCCAGGCCCAAATCCCGAGAGATCCGGTGCACCTGCAACTCCGATCGACTTCAGCAGGACTTGCTGGTGCTCAGAAGGGCTCACAGTTTGGCCCTAGGGCGCCATTGAGTGCCGTTTGGGAACAAGGTAAAAATAAGGAGCAGCTCTCTCCCTTCTGCTCTCACGTGTAAATGGGTTCCTGTGTATGGTAGTGCAGAGGGGACCCTACGTGGACTGCAGAAGTGGTGGAGTGAAGGAGGGGTGGAAGATGATGCTTTTCAGTGGAATGTTGGCAAAATCTTGTCTCCATTGGGAATCTGCCCCCATCAATGGCCAGGCACCAGTGTAGCTGCACAAGTGCAGACAAGGAAAGCGGTGGCTTACACCAGTAGATCTCACCATGGTTTTAAGCCGGAGTAAGCTCCTTTGGTGTTAATAGCAGCTTTGCCTGTCTGCTGTCTTCCTAGGCTGAAGTTGTGGCCAATTCCCAGTGTTGACAAAGCTTTGGTTGGCAAAATAACAAAGGAACTGCCCAGAGAATGCAAAAAGGATCCATGTCTTTAAAACAATCTCTGCAAATTTCGCAATGTTAAAACAACCCTGGGTCAAAGTCTGTTCTTTGATACTTTGTTGTCAATCCATGGAAGTTAGTGACTTTACACAATTTACATCAGGTGTAACCAAGAGTAAACTCCAGTCCGTCTCCCTCTGCCTCACACACAAACTCAAACTTAGCCACAGGCTTGTGGATCAAGCTGACAGCCAAGCTGGTGAAGGCAATGGAGCATGCACCTTGTTTTTGTTGCCCTTTGTTGATAAGGGTGTGTTGGGAAAACCAGTGTGACCTGCAGAGCTGCTGCCTTCAGCCAGGTGGATGATATACGTAAGGGTAAACCATGAAAGGAATGTGTGTGAATGAGAGAGAGGAAAAGAACCGACTGGGAAGAAAATAAAACCCCCAAATCAATACCAAGCTGGAAAGGATTAAGGAAAATGATTAAGGGGAAGAAGTTCTTCCATAGGGCTAAGGTGAGTTTAGTGCTGCATCTTACTGAATTATATCTGATAGTGTGTATTTCCTTGTTACCAGCTCTGCTGGAGCAGATCATTTCACGATATCTTTTATCGTGTGGCTTGTCTCTGAATCCGACAACTCAGCCGTGGCTCTCACATAAGACTCTTGTGGCCTTTGCACATTGCGGGAAGTGGAGTTTGAAAGCTAAACCCACTCTTGTAGGCAGCGTAAGCAGTAGTGGTGCAATCGATGCATTTTCAGATGGTAATAAGATTCTCCGGTGTGTGTGGGTCTGTCTGCCAAAGTCCTTTGTGAGCAAAATGTTGCCCAGAGTGCTGGCGGGTGTTTCATCTACTCATGTAACAAATCTATTATTTAGGGTTTCTAGCTGTCTTTTGCCTTTTGCTTCATTGATTTTTATCAGTAGTGCCTTCCGACAAACATATATAGACTACAGTATTCTACAATACTTGCATTATTACACCTGTTGGACCACCACTGGACCACTATTGTCGAACGCTGTCGTTTTGTTTTTAAATAAGGATGGATTTTGATCTTGCAGGTTTTAGGGGCTTACACAGAGAAGATTGTCAATGAATGAGGGGGGGTGGAACAGAAGGTGGAGAGTATTTTAAAATGAGTTTTCTTTGCTACGCCTATTCTAGGAGAGATGTTTGCTAACTGCAATTAAAAGGAGAGCGAGGACCCTGTGAATTTTAAGGTTTGATCAAGTAGTTATTCAGCAAGTGGAACTTCCTTTGATTGGCTGCAAGCCAGGGCAGGTGTGTGCTGGATGCTGTAGGAAGCACAGTAAGTTAATATACTTGCCTTTCACCTTTGGAAAGCTGGTTTCAAATCCAGCGTAACTCTCACCTCAAAATAAGTTTCACAGACTGACTTCAGGGACTTTTTCTAGAGAAGTAGAAGGTGACAGAGCTTTAAAATGGGGACACGACTGCCCCAGTGACATGAGCAGGTGCGTTCATGAATGTCTATAAAACGCTCTGAAGTCTTTGGATGAAAAGTGCTCGGAAAGAGCCCAGTGCTGCTGCTGTTAAAGTAGTAAAGCCAAACCTTTCTGACCACTTCGCCTTTTTCTGTTTTCAGAGTCCTTTTAAAAAGGTTTGATGAATAAACCATACCTCAGCAGTTAGTGACCCAAGAAAAATGAAGTACTCCGCAGAAATATAAATAATGCATTTCTTTCTTGGGGCTAAATACTGGCTCCTTTGAATTCAGTGGGAGTTTTGTAGGGAATGGAGGAGTTGTTTCCTAGTTTAATTCTAGCTTGGTACAGTGATGCACCAGTTGGTGCCTGGTTTGGGATGTTCAGTTGCAAATCCCTCACAGTAGTTCATCTCCGCCTTTAAACAGCTGAATCCTGGAACTTCCTTGCAGAAAGCCATTCTGGTTTGCCAAAGTCACTGTGTGGCAGAAAGAAACTTTGCTTTTTCCTTTGTGTGTTTGCCAGGGACTCTTTCAACAGAGTCAGGGCTGAAGCTTTTGGGGCTGTGCAAAAATTCCTGTCTTAGGGCTGCAGGTGAGGAAAAGCTCAGAGAGAGATTCTCTGCCCTGGGTGGTGGAATTGGACTCGCTTGTTTGTCACTGAACCAAGCTTTTCACAGGGGAAAAAAGAATTAGTTGCTCATGATCAGGTGTGAAACTGAAAATGGAATTTACACGCCAAGAAGGGTCGATATTGCATTGTGGCAAGACAGGTTGAGGACACATTGTGTTGCACTGAGTCAGGAGTGTAGTGTCGTCAGCACCGTAATTATAGATTGCGTAGTCCAGGCCTAGATTTAGGGACATTCTCTTTGATGACACTAGGCATGACAGGGCGTGTTACTCTAGGGAGCTAGAGAGTCAGTGAGAATCACAGGGTCTGTCTGAGTCCAGCAGCCTCAGTCAAGAATCCCCTTTGTATTCATTACCAATGAACAGTGTCTCATCTCTATTACAAGCTATCTTACAATGACTTGTGTGCTGTTGCATCTTCTGGGAAAGAGATGGAGCTGTGCTTGCTGACACGGAACAGAGAAAAGCCAGGGAAGGCTCCTTGTGCTTTTATAGAAAACGAGGTGATGCTGTCTTTATAGGATGATGAGTGTAACAGAGAGTCATGTTTCAGGAGGGATATAGTTTGGTAGGACATGAGGATCTCGGAGCATGTAACACTGGCCTTTAGGGATGCTCTGTGAAGCTCTCCTTCCCACAACACTGCCTGCCTGCCGCATTACCTACTGCTAACAAAACAGCGTTAATCTCCAGATTAATTTGACTTCTGATCTCTGGTCCCCCAGGCCAGGCATGACTTGGAAAGGGAAACTTCAGAGCTACTAGGAGGATGTACAGTAAAACCCATTTTAACACACTTGCTAAAAGAACAAACTGGTTTCAACCAGTAACATTTTGCCCAGAGATATGCATGCGGCGTTGCAGTGTGAAATCCTTTTGAACTGAAGGTCTGATACAGGAACAAGGAAGGTGGAGCACTGGTGCACCCAAATTATCTGTTTAACCGGTTAGTGCTCTGAAGTACAGTGGCACGAGCCACAACCCAAGGCTTGAGCTGCTGTTACAAAACAGCTCTCTGGGTTCATCAGCTGAGAACATCAATTAAATATGGGCTGATGCGTTGCACGCTCAGACACAGTCATAAAGTTCCTGGCTCTTGCACTAGGCTGCATCCATTCCCTAGTCTCCACCTACGATTCAGTTTGAGTTGCCACACCTCGTGGATTTCACTGTTAATTATTAACTGAACATTTGTGTTGTCCACACTTGCCTTGATATGGGAGAGGCCTTTTTGTACACACAGAGCAGACAGTCGGGTGAAACAGCTCATTTGGAATGGGGAGGGTATTGGGTTTTGCTTTTTCCCTGAAAACAGAGAAGATATTTTATCCTTGTCAATAAAACTAGCATCTTTGCTGGACTGGGCCCAAACGCCTTTATCCAGTGCTGCCCCCTCTGTTTCTCAGCATTCCTTTACTTACAATAAAGAGCTTAATTATAGTCAGAGGAGAGGAAAATCAAGAGGCTCTGTCCACCAACCCTCTCCCCCTACATCATGCACGGTGCTTTGATACAGTGCAATCTGATTTAGTATCACAACCCCCATTCATCTTCCTTCAACAGAAAGCTTCCTGCATGCGTGTGTGTGTAGTGTGTGTTAATCCTGTAGGTTCCTTCTGTACTGTAATTCCGTCGCTGTTAGAAGATCTGGTTGCAACTCTGTATTCTTCAGACACAAGCAAAAACTCTCTTGTGCCTTGCAATCTGGATGGGACCAAACCTCAGTTAATCACCCATCTTGCGATATTTGCTGTTTTCCTTATAGCTGCAACTTCTGGAGTTGTGTTTATGTGTGAATCTCAGCTTTCCTTTTAACAAAGAGGAAGATTCTAGCCTTTATGGCTGCAGAGATAAGCTCGAAACTGCAACTCCTAAAGACTCAAGCTCCAGAAGGGAAATGAAAAAGAAACCAACATTACATTTTTAAAATCTGAGGATTTTTCAGCCAATCTCATGGTTTTTGAATGTTTACGGTTGCCATCCTGTGCCTCAGCCATTCTGTCTTGCACTGCAAGACATCAGCATCAGCATAATGGCTGCTGTAACTTTGAGCAGCCTCCTGGCCAGTGGTTCTCAACCTATTTACCATTGTGGGCCGCATATGTGGCTCTCTAAGTGTTATGTGGGCCACATCCACACACTCTACATACTCCCTGTATGGCCCTGTAGATGTCACATGGGCGGCAGCTGTGTGCTGATTGGGCCACAAGTGGCCCGCGGGCCACAGGTTGAGAGCCACTGCTCCAGGCTCTTTGAATTACTCTAAGGGAAGGAAAGCTGTATTGCACTCTGCAGCTGCCCAGAATCAGGAAGGCCCCGATTCTCCTGGGATGTGCCTTTACGTGCTACATCTCCTGGAGACCTAGCACAGGATCTGACCCCTGGATTTTAGTGTAACTTCAGCACAGTTTGGGAACTCTGCTAAATCCCATCTCTGGCTATATCGTCACTGGAAAAAAGGAGTGTGTGTTTTACTGCAGGATAACTAATGCGCATTAGCTATTCCACAGTAAAATCAGAGTGGAGACAAGGCATTTTAGTTTTACCGCAAGGTAAACCAGGCCAGAACAACCACCGGTGGGGCAGCATAGCTGACCCCGCCTACCTACCTTGCAGTAAACAGTACAGGTGCCTTGTTTCCCTATAGGATCTTACAGTGAAATAACTAGTGTGTTCGTTATCTTGCTGTAAAAAGACATCTTTGTGTCAGTAAAAACAAAGCCTATGCTGGAAAACTGAGCCATGTTTAACCATAGTGAGGATCTAATGTTTTATAACTAGGTCCCCCCAACACATACGACCTCCGTAACATCTCTGGGTGGGACAAAGGGAGCCAAGGTCTCCACCAGAAGCCTGACAGTCATGGTCACACAGGGGTCCAGGGCTTCGGAAGCGCCCTCTGATAACGGAGTCTGCAGCCAGAGCTTTTTCCACCCCTCTCATGTCTAATCTGGTTTTCCTCTTTGAGTCAGGTCCCTGGGAAGATGCAGCACTCCAGAAAGACATTCCAAGGGTTTTCAGTCATCCCACAGGTTTAGACACTGCTGAGCTTGTGATCTGAACACCTGCTATTTCATTTAAGTAGCAACAAATAGGAGAGCGGGGCGTGGAGAGGAGAAACACCCCAGTGAAGTATTTGCTATGATATGCTATATTTGATTTTGGGTTCAGAATGAAGGCCATGGTGAACACCTTCCAGAGGGCTCCTCAGATTTGGCTGTCTTGGTTCTGAGAATGATTTCTGGGGGAATGGGGTTAGATTGTGGAAATTAGCCACACCGAACAATTGCATTTAATTAATACTCCAGGGCTCCCCCTGCTTCATGTCTCTTGATGCTAGGAGCTGTGTAGTTTCCATGTCAGAGTGAAGTACATCTTACAAAAGACAGTTTATTTTCTTACTTTATTTTTGTTTTAAATAATTGACCTCAAACAAGCCAGGAGACGGCGTGAATTAAGGGTAGGAGTCTGTCTTTCTTTGGTAATAGTTATTATATTATTTTATTTATATTACATTAGGGCCTCCAGGCTCCAGTGACGATTGGGGCCAGGCATTGTACAAACTCATAGGAAGAGCCAGTCCTGCCCTGAAGAACTTAGTGTAAATGAATCACTTTGTTTTTTGAAAGGCGACTTCCGTCTGAACACATGCAGATGAATTCAGCCTAGCAACCCCCTTCTGAGTTAGGGAAGCAGTATTATTGTCCTCCGCATTTTACTGATGATGCAGGGGGAGGGACAGAGATGTGAAGGGACTACCCAATAATCAGCATTGGTAGATCTGGGAGAAGAACTCAGGATTCGTGACTCCCAGTCCTTTGCTGTAGCTGCTAGACAATACCCTCTCTCCCCCTTTGTGTAAATAGTACGGAGCGCTGCCAACAGGAACAGATCAGGCAGGTTTGGATCAATTCTAGGCGTCAGTGCGGTGAAATCCAGGAAATCACAAGGCTCTTCTTCTCAAGACCAGGAATGCTCACATCTGAGGCAAACCAAATAGTTCAACCCTAAGACTAGTGGCTTGTTGGTATAGTGTACGTTGCTCTTGTTTTCTTAGGGTGATTAAATCTCTCTGGGGCCATCGGAGAAGAATATATCATCCTTCCTTCCTGTATCTCTTGTGGTTAAAGCAGAGGACTGGGACTCACGAACCAAACCCAGCTCTCCCCACTGCTAGAGCCTTCCTGTCTGACCTTGGGCAAGTCACTTAATCTCTCAGTGCCTCCGTTCCTCATCTGTACAATGGGGACAGTAGCATTGCCCTCACAGGGGTGTGGTGAGGATAAATACATTAATGATTGTGAGATGTGCAGATGCTATGGGGATGAGTATCTTACCTTACCACGGATGGATCTTATAAACTGATTCCTTTCGTGTGGATCAGAGCTGGAAGCAATAATTGTAGGGACAGGTTCAGATCTAGGGAATTAAAATCAGAACCCTCCCTCCTCCTCCTCCACTGAAATTTGGAAGAGCTATAAATAAACATTTTCAGCCCATCTCTCGTTGAAAGCATCGGTTTTTAAATCGTGTTCTCAGACTCAAGACCAAACTCCTCTGTGCACAGAATGGCAGTCTAGCTAAAAGAGAAATCGCCCGGCAGTTTGCTTAATTAGCCCGATAGATAGGGATGGGCCATGGTTTGTTTTTTATTTTCAAGCCTATGGGTTGGGTTTTTGTTTTGTTTTTTAAACCATGGTGATAATGAGTTAATCCCCGGCTAGTCTAGATTTCCCAGAGGTGCTCTCACTCTCTGGGATAGAAAGCAAAGCAGTGCCCCTTCTCTCCACCATCTGGCTGTTGCTGCCTGTGTTGGAAGTAGGAGCATCTTCCCACCCCAAATCCTTTTGCATATTGATACTAATCTACCAGGCTCAAAGTAAGGGTGAGATTTCAAAGACTCCCACCCCACGTCATATCTACATCATGTCACTCAGGCTCTACAGAAAACCGATATTTGGAAGCAGACTTAATCACATCACTGCACCTGTTGAAAATTTAGGATTTTTTAAAAACAATCCTCCCCGAACTCTCAACAGGTTTTCCTCCTCTCTTCCTGAACATACAAGGTTATAGTGCATGTGATGATGTGGGGAAGAAACACCTCAGGCCAGCCAGAGATCTAGGGTTTGAGTCACCTGCATCTGGCTGAGCATTTTTATACTATATATGTGTGTGTACGTAATATATTTAGTTACTTGAGCCAAGTTTGCCCCCAAAGAAGAACCTAATTAAGCAAGATAATTTTGCAGCTGGATTGTTGGCATCATCCAGTGCATCCTTGGTAAAACACCCACACAGTGTTACGTTTTCCTAGTGGCCTGTGCTGTTCTTGTGGAAGACAGCTGACATTTTAGTCCTGATTTATCCCTGATTTATCCGCACTCTCACCACTTTGTACCTCCTCTATTTGATTCAACTAGTCACAAAGGACAAAGGTTCAACCATCAGGTAGCAAGTGAGATCTCTCTAGGAACATCATTGAGTGAAACTGGCTGGAAGAAAACCAGAGAAGACATGGGACCAGATCCTCAGTTGATGTAAAGGGCTGGTGCAGCTGCATGGATTTAATTGGCGCCATGCCCTTTTACACCAGATGAGGTTATGGCTCATGGTGATTTATCCCTGTGTATGCAGTTCGTCCCACCCAAATCTTAGTGAAAGGTTGGAAAACTCACAGTGATGACAATATTTCTTGACTTAAGACTTGGCGACTTAAAAGCCAGCTGGCTAAAAACCTATAACGTCTTTATCATAGACCGCCATCAATGCTGTTAATATTCAGCCAATACACCAGGACTGTAATTGATACCATACACCATCTGGTCCACTAGCAATGTGTCCCGGGAGGAAAGGCCCTCTTCTGAATGAAAGCTCTGGAGGAGTGGAGGAGCATGTATAGTTTAACACAGACGCCCTGTAAACAGTTGCTATGACCACCCTGCTCCTGACAGCACATATAAAATGGCTGTTGTCCAAACTCACCCACTTTCCAAGGGTTGCCTTCATTCGCAAATAAAGTAACAAAGCTCCAAGGCAGGACTGTACCTAGAAGACTTATGTTTTTCTCCTTGTCTCCTTTCTAAGGGGCGCTGGTTGACGTTTTCCCAGCAGGACATGTTGTCCCTCCCTTCAGCACTTTCTTGCTTCGGAGAGACACTCAGCTATTAATGCTCCTGTGTAGATCTAATGAGACCGTCCTGGTTTGTCTGCCAGGCTGAGTCAGCAGAATAGCTTTGTACTTCCCTACAGAGTCCTACATCCTGACTGCCAATTTGTGGAGCCCAGATTTCAAACCCGAGCACCTTGTTTAACAGACCTCAGAACTCAATATTGCACATAAATACCCGTTCTGTAGGACTGAGGCAGTGATTTGAGCAAACCAATTTGGGATTTGGACATCCTGCTAAGGAAGCCTATGTTTGATAATCATGCCAATAATAAGATATAATTTTCCTTTTATGTTAGCTGCATACTTTGGGTATACTCAAACACAAGTAGTCACAGTGAATGCACTTGATCAGCAACAGAAAACTGGACTGGTTTCCAATATGATTTTTTTCTTATTATTACCACTGAACATCAACCCTCAGAATAGATGAGACTGCGGTTAGAAATGTGCGTAGGTGCTAGTAGACCATGGTGATGGGTGACAAAAATGAACCTAGAAAAGTGACAATTGCTGAGTGAGCATGTATTCATTGTTACGTTCCAATTTGCAAGTGCTCTCACTGCAGATAAAACTTAGTGTGGGACCTTGAAATTCAGTCTGCTGTCAACTTCCTTCCCCACCTGGCAGCCCCAATGACTCTGGCTGCCCATCTGTCAGTGCTGTAAAAGTTAAAAAAACCTCAGGAGTTCTCCCAAGCCTATTAAGCCAGGTGATGTCAGTTCTGCACAGAACAAAACGCATACAAGCCAGCAACACACCTAAAACTGGGGGGATAAAGACTTGCAGCTGGAATTAAAATCTTTTTAAAAATGATCACCCTGCTGGCTGCTTTATAAAATTCCCATAAGGCCCAGAGCAGAATATCGGTTACATGTGCAGCTGCATCTCTCCATTCGAGTGATAAGATTCTTTGTCTGAACTCCTCTCTGAATTACCCCAAAGCCAGGAGTTGTATATGTTTGGAACAAGGCCCTCAGGCAAAACATTTTACGATTTTTTTAAGCGGGCGCGGGGAAGGTAACTCTCTGGAGTACATAGTTAAAATGCACAGTTATATTTTCTTTGGCAGGCATGTTTTTTTCAGAGTCACACTTAGTTGGGCAGTCTAACCCCCCACAGCTATGATCAGCATCCTAGGAAGCTGACAGATACCATTTCAGTTGGAGTTGCCAAAGTAAAATGTGCCATTGTGTTTTTAAGCTGTTGTTTTCTGTTTTCAATGTCAGTTTAAAGTTAGCTGTGGTTTCAGTGGGGGCATATATCAAGGGTACGTCTACACTGGAAACTTCAAAGCGCTGCCGCGGGAACTCTCCCACGGCAGCGCTTTGAAGTGCGAGTGTGGTCATGCGCGAGTGCTGGGAGAGAGTTCTCCCAGCACTCCTGGTAATCCACCTTCATGAGGGGAATAGCTCTGAGTTCCGAGAGCATGGCTCCCAGCGCTTGGAGCCTGTCTACACTAGCGCTTTAAAGCGCTCAGACTTGCTGCGCTCAGGGGCGTGATTTTTCACCCCCCAGAGCCAGCAAGTTAGAGCACTATAAAATGTAAGTGTAGCCACGTCCCAAGTCAAGCTAACAGGCTGTTGGGGATTTGTTAATTGTGAAAATGTTCACCCATAAACGTTCACCCATTCAGAGCCGGATGCTAATCCTATTGATAGCAGTGTGAATCAGGAGTAGGGCCTTATCCCCACATGAACTTGCAGCCGTTTAACTAAATGTGTGTTTTTAACGGATTTAGTTCAACCACTGCTAACCCCTGTGTGATCACTCTTAAACCTTGTTAAGAATAGGTTATATTGATGTAGCTTAGTAGGGTAAGGAATTGATTTTGGCAATGGGGATATAAACCAGGTTTAAATCGAGTGTTTTAGCATGTTCACACTAGAGTTTTGCACTGGTTTAAAAAAAATCAGTTTCTGCTAACCTGGTTTAATTTTGTGTGTAGTCCAGGCCTAACTCCATTGAAATCAGCAGAGTTACACCATTATCAAATGGGTGGGAGGTAAGCACCAGGCCCTCGCTATATATTTTGGGTTTGATTCTCCACCACATGAAACCAGTTTTACTCTGGGGTGACCTCATTGGCCTTGGAGGAGTCATTCCATCATAACACTTCAGCGCAGTTTAGTGCATCTCCTTTGTGAGATGCTCTCTTAAATAGGTACTTTTTTTTAAACAGCTCACCTGAACATTCTGACGTTAGGAAAAGACCTGGAAAAAACAAACCCGAAAATCAGGCTAAATTGAATGTTTGGAGTGTAATTTATGATAACGGCAAATATGTTACTAAACACCTCCATTCCATTTGTAAGACACACCTTTTGGCCCCTGACTTCCAGCTGCAAGCTGTCTTTTCAGTGCTCCCACAGATTTTCCAAGGACCCAGTCCAAAGCTTGTTGGAGGCAGTGAACTCCTATTGACCTCAATGGGCTTCCTTTGCATCACGCCCCATAGGGAGGCATATGGCCTGGGATGGAAATCAAAGCATCTTCTCTGTAAAATGAGCCTCTGCTCGGTTAGGGTTTTGGAACTTCTTGTCTCTCTTTCAATTGTAAGTTCTTTGAGGCAGGGACTGTCTTGTTTTCTGTGTTTGTACAGCCTCCCGCCCAATAGGGCCTCGTTTCCAATTGAGGGCTTTGGGTGCTCCCCTAACAAATTATTTATTAACAGTAACAATAATAATAATCCTGAGGCTCAGGGGTGCTATACTCATGTTTTAATAGGTTGGTTAAAAAGTTAGGAATTTTAAAAATATGTAGGGTCAAATTTTCTAAAGTACCTAGGCACCTAACCCCTACCAACTTTCAATGAGATTTAGGCTCCTAAGTGCTGAAGCCACTTCATGAGGTCTTTGAGCCCCAATCCTGCTTCCATTGAAGTCTAGAGGAGTTTTATTGTTTACTTTCAGTGGAGCAGCATCCGTCCCTTAGTGCTTATTTTCAGGGTCAATGGTTACTGTTCAAAAGAGTTGCAAACCATTTCCCAATAGATATTAGATTAGATTAATCAAATCCTACAGCCTTTGATGAAGTTGGCCATCTTGAACTGGGGGTTGTTAGTCTCTTTTCATTATAGAAGACTCAGAACTCCAGAGCAGAGAGGAAGGAGATGGCTGTTGGACCAGCATAAGGAAGCTTGCTGTAATGCCTTTCTCCATACTCCCATTTGTATGCTGCATTTTCCATGCTGTACTTTTGTACCTTGTAGTGCCATCTGAAGCTTCCTAGTGAAGGCAGGTAGCTGAAGAACCCCAAGAAACTAACAACTGCTGTTTCCATGCTGTCCCTACCTGAGGGGTTAAAAAGATGACATCAGTTTCCACTGCTATTAATCCAACCCCTTTCAATTCACTTGAATTTGCTTACAAATTATACACAAGGCATAATGGGAAGGTGACCAGTCTTGAGCAAAAGCTTATCCTTGGACGATCTGGGCCAAATTTTGCTGTCACGGTAGTGTAAATGCAAAGTAACTGGATTGAAATCTATGGAGTTGGTCTGGATTTACAAGGGTGTACATGAGAGCAAAGTTTGTGCTTTAAGTCAAAATATGCAGTGTCGTAAATGGAGGTGTAAGTTACACATTAGGTGCAAATTGGTCACAGGATAGTAACTCTGTGTAACTCTGTTCCAGTATGACATTCATTGGATGAACAAGCAGGCACGATTCCATAAGGGCAAAACCAGTTGACTTCAGCGGCGTTACCCCGATTTACAGCAGTGTAAGCGAGAAAAAGATCCGAGCCCAGTGATTGTAACTTGAAGTGATTTGATGTAGCGAATGTCCAGATTCAACCCTGCCACAAACTGATGCGACTTCCCCTGAAGTCAATGGGAGTTGTGCCTGTTCATCAGTTTGGCACCCCTGGAGACTAGGGAATGGTACGAATGTAGCATAGTGTGTGTGTAATGAACTCCTTTATCTCACACACTCCCAGTACTTGCTTTTTCTCCTACACCTCGTACTCCTTCTGCCTTCTTGATGTGGGTTCTCTTCAATTTTCTCATGCACTGAATGCCAAATTGATGGAAGTTATAGGTAAGGCTACGATTTTGGCACGGGTATTATCATTAAAAGTCACTGACAGGACGTGGGCAATAAACAGTAAATCACGGATTTATTGAAACCAGAGCCCTGGCGCCGTGGGACTCAAGCTGAATTATTGGAATTTTCAGGAAGTCATGGAGGTCTCGTAAAATCACGGAATCCGTGACCTCCACGACTGACTTGTAGCCTTAGTTATCATCTTTTGCTAGTTGTGCCCATTTTAACACTCGCCTATTTATTAATGTGTTATTTACGGCATGGTTTGCATGGTTTATGTCACAGCTTCATTTGTGCTGGTGACTTCCCCATTTACTCCAACCTCCTTTTGGCCCCGTGTAGAAGACCCTAGGCATGTCTCTTTCTACCTTAAGACTTATACTCTAGAAATAGTGACAGGAATCCAGTTCATCTTTAAAAGAGACTGGGAAGGGATGGTCCAGTGGTTAGGATTCTAGCCTGGGACTTGGGATAGCTGAGTTCATTCCTGGCTCCACCACAGATGTCCTGCCTGATCTTGGGCAAATCACTTGGTCTCTCAGTACCTCACCTGTAAAACAGGGATAGCAGCACTTCCCTATGTGACAAGGGTGAAGATAAATTCATCAAAGATTGTGAGGCGCTCAAATGTTATAATATTGAGGGCCAAATGAGGACCTTTGATGGAAAAAGCATGAAATAGTTTTTGCCCAAACTGTAATTATTGTGACTGTTTAGGTCACACAGGGCTCTCTGTGTGCCGGGGATGCTAAGCGACGTTCATGGGACACTCACTAGCTGCTTGGTGAAAGTACAGTGCTTCTGTCCTGCGAAGTCACTGACAGATGGACCAAATGCATCCTTCATATTTAACCAGCATCTCCAAATGTCTTACAAGCTGGTTGAGCCACAAGTACTGCAGTTGCTTCCTAGAACTTAAGAAAAATTAGCATTTCTATATGGATTATGGGGGGGGGCCCAACCATTTCACTTTGATGCTGTGTCGCTTGTAAGAGTTCCAAGATTTTTGTGGAAAAATTTCAGACCTAAAAACCCCTTTGGCGATTACCCCATCCTTTACGTGGCTGTGCTTTTTATTTTACATGGATTTCCCTGCTTTTGTTTGACTGTTTCTCGTGAATCACACTATATTTAATTCAGAACATATCCTAATACTGAAATCTTTGGTCATGTCAGCTGGAAACCCTGAAGGTTTTTGCTTAAAAGATTTTTTTTTTTTAAAGGGAAACCAGTTGCTGCTGCTTCTCAGGGATTCTTGCTGAGCTTACGCCCTTGGATAATATTAGCCTTTATGCGTTAACAAGAGTGTCATATATAAGACACGGGAGGTAATTGTCTTTCTCTGCTTGTCGCTGGCGTGGCTTCCCCTGGAGTACTGTGTCCAATTCTGGGCACCACATTTTAGAATGATGGGAATGAATTGGAGAGAGTCCAGAGGAGAGCAGAAAATGATCTAAGGTTTAGAAAACCTCACCTATGAGAAAAGGTTAAAAAAAAAACTGGGTATGTTTCTTCTTGAGAAAAGAAGACTGAGGGGGGACCTGATAACAGTCTTCAAATATGTAAAGGGCTGTTACAAAGAGGATGGTGATCAATCGTTCTCCATGTCCACTGATGGTAGGACAAGAAGTAATGGGCGTGATCTGCAACAAGGGAGATTTAGAAAGTTTTTCCTAATAACACCTCTACCTCGATATAACGCTGTCCTCGGGAGCCAAAAAATCTTACCGTGTTATAGGAACCATTTTTATGTTTTTGTCTTTGACTGAAATATTTCGAGAGCCGCATCACACGCAAAGCTACTCGTAGAGTTAGAATTGATCAACTAATAATAGTTGAACATATTAAAGTTATTACTACTCACCAATAGAATCTAGGTGCTTCAGCGAGGACTGTACCAGACTGCCCACAGCCTGGGTATGTGGCCACGGTGTTAAACCATGCTGGGTCCATGCTGCTGCATCTTCACTGATATCTTTAGCCAGGGTAGCAGAGCTGCAATCACACTTCTGATTGCAATGTAAGCACCCCCTGCGTTTGTACAGTACCTAGCACAATGGGGCCCTGATCTGAGTTGGGGCCTACTGATGTTACTGACATACAAATAAGTTTGGACCCATCTCTCCTGCAAATACTTGCATTCAGATTTGGGTTTGTTAAAATGCATTTGCTACAGGGCCTGCAGTGACGTGACAGTCCCTCAAGTGAGGCACTGAATAAGGCCAGTATCCTGGCAGGGAGTCACAGTAATGCGAGATCACTGTACAATATGTGTGTGCTCCCTGGGGGCTGAGTGGTCTCTGCCCTTCTGAATCACGGGGTGCCAGGAGCATTGCGTACCCGAAACGACACAGTAACTACACCCGTGCTGCAGTGGATTGTGTGCTTATGAGAACCTCAGCCTGGCTTTGTATCAGACTCCGAATCCCCTGCATGCAAACCTCCCACCTCTCTGCAGGATGCCAGTCTTCCTTGATTACAAAGCAGGGGATTGGGGTGCAGGAGGCGGTGCGGGGTCTGGGAGGCAGTTTGGGTCCAGGAAGGGGTTCTGACCTGGGGCAGGAGGTTGGGGTGCAGGAGGGGGTGCAAGGTGCAGGCTCTGGCCAGGAGGCGCTTACCACAGGCAGTTCCCGGCCAGTGGCGCAGCAGACTGCCTGCCTACCCTGGTCCCACGCTGCTTCTGGAAGCGGCTGGCTGCTGGTATGTCTGTGCGCACCCTTGGTGGGGGTGGGTAAGGTGGCTCTATGCGGTGCCCCCAGCACCGTCCTCACAGCTCCCATCGGCCGGGAACAGCAGAGGCGTGCAGAGATGTGCCAGCAGCCACTTTGCACCCCCTCAAAAAACGGCTGCCCACAAGGGGGCAGCCAAAGAGCCGCATGCGGCTCCGGAGCCACAGGTAGCGACCTCTGCCCTAGTGTGATGACAACTTCATTGGTCTCCACAGAAGGGGATGGGACCTTCCCTCTAGTAGGACTTGTTATGGCAGAAGCACTGAAAGGGTTGCCATCATGCCTGTCCCATACATGGGTATAAGCTGGGGAAGTAGTCCAGAGCCCTCTTCTCTTCAGCTTGTGGACCTGTGCTGGCCTGCGTATAACTGAGTCCTGAAGTCCCTTGTTTTCTTGATGCCTTCAGTAGAGTCAGAGGTGAAATGTTATTGCCTCATCTGAATGCACAAAACCAGTTTGCATCTCGTGGAGAGGAAAATACAGTATACAATAAATTGGGGCGTGCCCGAAATCTGCTCCTTTCAATCTAGTGGCCACGGTTTTAATTTCTTAAACTGGTTATTTTTCATGCCTAATCTTAAAAAGCACCGCATTCTGCAACGTGAGAGTGCCTCTGCATTGCTTTACGACAGGCTCGAATTGTGTCTGCGTTTCTTTTCACCGGTGGCTGTTTTATAATTTGCTGAAAAGGAACTGATTTGTGTGAAAGAGTCACTTAGTGTTGGTAGGCATTAAAACTAGGTGGTACCATAGCCTGCTGGGTAGCCTTTACGCTATCTGAACTGTAAGTAAAGCTGCATCCATTCCAGGTGTAATGAAACCAGCAAGAAGGCAGGTGCTATAATAATTGGTCACATGGGTGTCTTAATTTACTGGCCATAAGCTGCATGGAAAAGGTCATTCTTTTTGGGGGGAGGATCAGTGCTGCTCAGTTAGAACAAAAGAACTAATTGCCAAACAGGATATTGGAGAGAAAATCGGCAGCGTCAGAACTACTGAATGTGGGGTAACCGTCCCAGCCGATTCGCTTCAAAGACTTAAATTTGGCCCTGAATTTCCCAAACCCAAGACCAATAGAAATTTTAATGATTTTTATTAACAGGCTATTTTTAATTTAAAAAATTCCCTTTTAGTGGGTTAAATTCTGCATTAATTTAGAATTTGCATCTTCTGCGATCCCATTAGGGTGACCAGATGTCCCGATTTTATAGGGACAGTCCCGATTTTGGCTCCTATCACCCCCCACCCCCATCCCAATTTTTCACATTTGCTGTCTGGTCACTCTAAATCCCATGATGGGTTATAGTTCAGTGCAGAATTAGGCTCAGTGTTTGCAACCCCACACATTGCAGCATTGAACAAATGTAATACACTAGCTTAGGGCTTGATCTGTGCTACCACCAGCTACATGGCTATTTTTAGTGGGCCGCTCAAGCAGAACTAGTGCGTGTCTGTCTACCTGAACTGGGAAGCATGCTTCTGTAGTCAGAGAGCTCCGAGGCTTTAATCTGCAGTCACACTGGCTTGTTAGCTGTACACACAATGAGCCAGCTCCAGTATCGCCAACCACAAACATTCAAAAATTGAGTTAGGCCCCCTGAAATCCAGAGATTTGGCTAAAGAGCATGAGAATTTAAAAAAAATCATAAACGGGTTATTTTTATTAGCCTCCTGGTTTATGAACCTTTGGGGTGCCCCTGGGTCATGTTTTCCAGCTTTTCTCTGCAACCAGGAGGGCTAGAAACTTTTTCTTTTTTAAAAAAGAAAACTCAGATTCTCACACCGTCACTTGCCTCCGGGATCTGGGGCTTTAAGGAAAAACACCCCATAGCGGGAAAACATGTGCAACTCTTATCCGCTGTACCAGCCATGCAAACCGGTTGTCTTCATTCTGATTGCACAAGTGTAGCAAGGACTAAAATGTATCCACATGCATCTATTGGTCCAGATTATGAACCCCTGACTGGCTAGTAATTACTCACATGAGTAATGCCATTGATTTTAATGGGATTATTTGTATGAGTATCTGCTTGCCATTGTGAGGCACAGGTTCATAATCTGGACCGCGCTGTTTGTAGGCTTTCCATCTAAATACCTTTTAGCACAGCTGCAATGCTGAGATAGCTCAGTGTAAACCACACTGCTGATGAGCAGTGCTTGTATAGGAAGTCCATCTGGGCACTCAAAATAACTCGGAGAGGTGAAGCCTGGAGTGGGTGGTTTTGGTGGTGAATTATTTGTGGCCCTACATCTGTTATATCAAAAGGCAGAAGTTGCGTGTGTTTGTTCAGCATGATTCCATATGCTCATTTCCCACTTTCCACATACACTCCCTGTTTCCAAACGGATCCCCCACCCAGATGTCATGCTCACAGACTTCTCTTTGCACGTCTCATGGGTCATAGCTGGAGGTGCAGCAATGGGATCACAATCCGTGCTCTAGGTACAGACCCATTCATTGCTAATGCTAATAAAATGATGTGACTATGAGCAACTCCAGCCTAGGACACCTCCCTGATTGATTCCTGATTGTTTTCCAAAAAATGCAGCTCAAACTCACCTGTTCCATGCTGCCTACAACTGGTTCCAGACCTAATGCCAACCTTTTGTCTCTTCCAGTCTCCACTCCCCTCTTTCTCTCATCCTGTGTCCTTGTGACATTGCCTTTGCTCCCACTAATGTACTTTCTGACACAGTGTGACATGTTGCAAAATAAATTGCATTAATGAGAACAAGAGGACATTTGTGAAGCTCACCCATTTTGAAGGAAAATAGCAATGTGTATTGTTCAAGTGAGACTTCAGGGGAAGTATTATCTGCCATGTTTAAATGTGTAAGAATAATAATTTCCTATAGTATGAGAACACTTGCCATGTGTCTAGTAATTCTCATCTTCAAAACTCTGCAGACATTTAATTAAGCCAAACCCCCCCCCCCCCGCCCCCAAAAAAAGCTAGAGAATCAAGCACTACTATCCCCATTCTACAGATGGGGGACTTGAGAAAGAGAGGGATTTCTCTGTTTATGGCCACTAATCAGTTCAGGGGCAGCGTGCTCTGACTGGAACTAGAAGTTCCTGGCTTGCAGCCCTGAGCTCAGGGCTGCATTAGAATCTATCCTTTGTCTCTTTGTATAGTTCCATATTTGGTTTCATTTTTGTTAGAGGTGGGCCGAGCTGCCAAGTTCTTCTTCGAGTGATGGTACCTATTGTATTCCACTGAGGGTTTACACACACGTGCCTTGTGTCAGGAGCCAGAGAATTTGAAAGTAGTAGTGTCCGTTGGTTTGTGCGCGTGCCCTTGCTTTGCCTCGTGGTTTCATCCGACGCAATAAAGCAGGGGTGGGCAAACTACGACCTGCAGGCCGCTTTCGGCCCACAAGCTGTTTTAAGCTGGCCCGTGGGCCGCACCACACGGCTCGTCCCTGCTCCGGCTGGGGCGCAGGGTCGGGGGCTACACCACGTGGCTCGGCCCCGCTCTGGCCGGGACACTGGGTATGGGGCCACACCACGCTTAAGGTAAGCGTCACTTGGAGCCTGCACCCCTGAGCCTCTCCCTGTGCCCCAACCCCCTGCCCCAGCCCTTATCCCCCTCCCGCTCTCCAAACCCCTTATCCCAGCCCGGAGCACCCCAAACCTCTCATCCCCAGCCCCACACCAGAGCCTGCACCCCTAGCCAGAACCTAAACCCCTTCCCGCACCCCTGCCCCAGCCCTGATCCCCCTCCCAGCCTCCAAACCCCTCAGTCCCAGCCCAGAGCACCCTTCTACACCCCAAACTCCTCATTCCCAGCTTCATCCCAGAGCCTGCACCCCCTCCTGCATCCCAACCCCAATTTTGTGAGCATTCATGGCCCGCCATTCAATTTTATTCCCCAATGTGGCCCTCGGGCCAAAAAGTTTGCCCACCTCTGCAATAAAGGATGGGGCGGACTGAGCACGTCTCCAGTCCCTTCTCATCACCACATGGTCCAAGTCATAGCTATTCGTATCCTCTCGTCTCTGAGGCACTGTCGGGGGGGGGGGGGGGGGAAGGTTTAGAATTATAAATGTTTTTCTTGTCTTTTACTGTATTTTTTACATAGTTTAGCTTTACTAGTAGTTTTTAGAAGAATTAAGACTTTGGGGGAGTCTGTTTTCTGACTCCTCCCCCCCCAAATACCCACACACAGTATTGGACTATACAGATCAGCAACGAGCACCAACGCTGCCTGTTCTGCTTGGGAGAAGCCCACGTTTCATCCGGGACAGATCTGACAGATGCTGTGGAGAGCCCCATGGAATGGGATACCAGTGGCTGCCCTGCTGGGGAAGAGGACAGTGATGCCAAGAAGTTTGTGGTCGCTTAGGGTATCCATAGCGGTGGTAGGGAATGGGTGGTCCTGTCCTTGTGCTCCATCGGATTCGGAATCCTCCGATGAGAAACACTCAGTTCCTGGGTACAATGGTGATACCGGGGAACTGGTGGAACCGTATGACCATAGGGAGATGAGTTGAAACGTGATTCACCTGAGGTAAGTCCTGGGTTGGAGATGGTACCTCGTTAGGCACAGATGGTAGAGGAAAGGTGTGGAGATCTTAGTTCCCCTAGAGCGAAGAGTTCATGTGACTCTGGTGCTGTCGCATAGCCAGAACCGGAGCAGAGGCTTAAGGGAAGCCGACATTAAGGGCATGCGTGGCTCAGTACCCAGTCTGCCGGTCTGCGTGGTTTCTGCTTCTATCTGTGCATCTTGGAACGCTCTGTCTTCCTGTGGCTGGAATTCGTGGAGAGGGCAACATCCTTCTTCAATTTGGAGGTAGACTTACTGCCATGCTGAAGTCCATGCTTCCTTATTTCCCGACTAGGCCCCAGCATAGGGTTGGTAGTGGCTGTATTGGCGGAGCCAGACGTGATCTCTGAAGCCAGAGGAACACTCCTGGCTGTCTCAGGCCAGTGTACAGGGGGTGGTGGTTTTCCCTGGCCCGGATCCGACTGGGGCCTCATGAAAACCTCCAGGAGGCGCTTCTTAAGTTGGAGAGCCCAGCCTTCTCATGTCTTGTGTGGGAAGGTGTGATGGGGTATACCTGTCCCACACTGGGCTGGAAGGGGTTAATCCCATACTATGGACTGAGCAAGTCCCTGGATTTCATAGTGGCGTTCATCAACACAGTCTCAGCATGGGAATACCTACCAAGAGGTTCCAGACTCTGCAGGGACTCATCACCTGAGTAGCCTACAGTCCTCCTCTTCTGGTCAGGACTTGCCTATCCCTGCTTCGCCACATGGCGGCCTGCACGTACCTCACTGCCTTCGCCTGTCTCTGCCTTCACTCTTTACAAATATGGCTCCAGAGAGTCAATTCACCCATGCGACATACCATGGACCTTCTGCTGACAATACCCCCCGCAGTGCTCTCGTTCCTCCAGTGGTGGAGGGACCTGAGGCAGGTCTGTGCCAGGATGCCTTTCCTCCCGTCCTCCCTTGACAGAACGATCATCACGGACATATCACTTGCCAGATGGGGTGCCCATGTGGGCAAGCTCATGACGCAAGACACTTGGACTCCTTGAGAATCCAGAATGCACATCAACATTCTAGAGTTTCAGACGGTATGGAGAGTGTCGAGCATTTCTCCCATCTATTCTCTCCCATCATGTTCTCATCGTGTCCAACAACATCACCACCGTTTATTACATCAACAGACAAGGGGTCACAAGGTCGACTGCGCTCTGTGTGGAAGCAGTCCATCTATAGGACTGGTGCATTGGATAGTATTTGGATGGGCATCTTCTCTAGAATGGGAATGTTCGTCGGCAGTACAAGACATCCTTTCGAGCAGCAGGAAAGAGTCCACGAGGTATTCCTATTGGGCCAAGTGGAAACACTTCACCTCCTGGGCACAGTAGAAGGGATTTGCCCCTGGGGAAGTGGACATTCCCCTTTTTTTGGACTACCTCCTGTCCTTAAAGACAAGACACCCCCTCTCCCCCCATGGAAGGGCACTCCATATTTACACATCAATTAACTACTAGGTTTTGGAAAGGTCTTCTCAGGACTTTCCCACTCACAACCTATTGCCCCCCAATGGGATGTCAATCTCGTTCTCTCAGCATTAACAAAAGTGCACTTTGAGCCACTGGCTTCATGCTCTCTGTTCCTCCTTTCCATGAAGGTCACCTTCCTAATGGCTATTACTTTTCTGCAAGAAGAGTAGGTTAATTGTGGGCCATTATGGCAGACCTCCCCTTCACCACGTTCCAGAAGGACAAAGTCTCCCTGCACCTGCACCCCAAGTTTCTACCAAAGGTTGTATCCTACTTTCATTTCAACCAACCCATATGCTGCTTTCTTTCCGAAGCCGCACGCCTCAGCGTAAGAGTGGCGCCTTTCACTCCCTTGATGTCTGCAGGGCCTTGCAGAGGAGGAGACCAATCAGGAAGTCCCCTAGATTGTTTATCATATAACCGAGAGGGTTAAGGAGCAGGCAATCTCCACACAAAGGATCTCCTAGTGGATTTCGGGGTGCATTACACTCTGCTATCGCTTGTCAGGACTGCCTCCACTCCTTGGAGTGAGACCCCATTCCACAGGAGCACAAGCATCCACTGCGGCCATACTTCACAATGTACCGCTTCCAGGCATATGTAGGGCAGCCAAGTGGAGTTCGGTGCATACCTTTGCTTCACGTTACGCCTTGGTGGAGGATTTTGCACTGGAGGCTTTCTTTCTTCATTCAACCATTCCATACTCTTCCTGGCACCCTCCTCTGAATTAGGTACTGCTTGTTAATAACCCTCAGCGGAATACAATAGGGACCATCACTAGAAGAAGAAGAGGTTACTTACGTGTAACTGGAGGTTCTTTGAGATGTGTGTGGTCCTGCCCTCCTTCCTCTCTGCTGCAGATCTGTTTGATTTGCAGTGGAGAAGGAACTGAAGGCGTGGTCAGTCCGCCCCACCCTTTATTGTCTCAGACAAAACCATGGGGCGAAGCAAGAGCACATGCATGGACCAATGGACACTACTATTTTCAAATTCTCCAGCTCTGGACACATGGTGCACATGTGTAAACCCTCAGTGGAATACAGATAGGGACCACACATCTCGAAGAACCTCCAGTTACATGTGAGTAACCTTCTTTTTTTAATGTCCTGAGTGAGTTTCCTGCAGTGCAGGGATCATAAACGCTCTCTTAGCTTCTGCCATTGCATTGTTGGTTTCCCACCATCTCATTAATATTTAGCAGCACAGAAGCCTTACCATGTGTACTTCCGCATGCATGAATGAGAGCAATGGGTTGACCATTAGTTACTTCCCTTTTCCCCTCAAGTGGTAGGGGTATGTTTGCAACACACACCAAGTTGCTGCATCTGTGGAAGCGCCCCCACAAGCACAGAGCCTCCAGCAGCCGTCTTGTGCGTAAATCCATCCCTGTCCAGTCACATCTTTGTTAGAAAGAGCTCTCCTGGCAGAAGCAAGAGCTTGGGAGGAAAATGTTGATTAGGAAAGTTTAGCCAGACTCTCCAGCTGTAGTTTATTGTATCTATTTTGCTGATATCCGCCCTTTAGATAAATAGTGCTAAATTATACACTTTGTGACCTTCTTGATGTGGTTAAAAAGGCCGGCATTAGCCAAGCTAATTTAACTCCAAGAATAACCCTGGGAGTTTGTCTCAGCTCCAGCTTGAGTCAGTCACTCTGGAGTAAAATAAGAATCATCTTCCTGGTTAAAAGTGTAGTGACAGCAAAACTGTAAGTTATACAGTGGCTTTTCCCGCTGCCCCCTCTCCCCCTTCTACTCACGTCCGACCCCAGGCACCCTGACTTCTACCTAGGAGAAAACAAAATTTCCAACAACAAAAAATCCTTCTCCGTCGGTAGAAAAGCAAGTTATCTAACAATCCCTAAAGCCACAAACTATTTATTCACAAGGTTGGCTCACTGTTGGGGAAATGTAGGATCTTTTATTTTTTTCTCCTGCACAGATGTTCCTTCTACGCTTTGGCTGTGCCACGTGCTTAGAATGCTGAAGATGTTCTGTGCGGTAGAAGAAGAGAGGGAATCTGTGTAAAAAAAGCTTCTTCTTTTTTTTGGCTGGGTTTGCAAAGCTTTTGGGATTTTTTTTTTTTAAAGGAAATCTGTTCAGGTAGCAAATGTTACTGGCTCCCATACCCTGGCTGGTTGGACATGTATCCTTTTTATATTAAGTGCTAATTAGATCCCCTGCGTCTAGCTGTCACTGCCATTGTAAATATTTGTGTTGATCTGTATGATAGTAGATTCAGTTCAGGTGAAATTAGAGGGTCATACAAGATTTGCAAGGTATTTCCCCTAGCCCAAGCTTTTAGGGGGGTTGTGTCGAATGAGGGACCCAATGGGGGTTTCTTTGTGAGCCCCAAATCTGGGAGAAGATTAAAAAGTCTGTATAGCTTAGTGTATGTATTCTGACGTCATCACAGACTGAGTTAAAGTTGAGGACACACCAGATGGTTGGTAGGCATGGGACTTTCGGCATAGTTAATGCAACCTTCCTCCTTTGTCAGATCTCGTATAGTCCTGGACTGGGTCTAGGTTAATCCATGTGGCAGACCGTTCCTGGGGGGTCTCCATGGAACAGTGAAGTGCCGCAAGAACTGTTGCTTGGTGCTCTCCCCTCAGAGTCAGTCATGAACCCGATCCCCATCATTAAAATGGACGTCTATTATCTGGAGAGCACAGGTCCCAGCATTTATTGCTTTATCTTGATCTGAGTGGAAAGCCATTGGAAATCTCCAGTGCTGCAACATGTAGTCTCTGCAGCCCATGCTTTTATAGTGAAGGGGTGGCTTGATTGCAGTCTGCTCCATATGATGCAGATTTAATGCCTTCAAGTGCTTTGGCTCAGGGACTGTGTTTGTACAACACAGAGTCCCATGGAGCCCTCGGTTGGTCCTCAGGCACTACTATAATAAGCATGATTAATAATAATAACATGGATGAGTTGGGGATCTGCTGGGTTAATGTCTTAGTTTGCTGTAAATGTTCTCTATGAAATTAATCTCTGTTCAGAGAGAAAGTACTCTGAAAGTACAGGTGTCCACAGGCCATGTGCTCAGGGGTGAACGTCACCCTATGTGCATTTGCATCATATTTCCTTGTATACATTCTGTGCTTGTCCCCCTTTGTAGTATTCTTTTTGCATGTGTTTGCGAGCAGGGCATTGATGATTCTCCGCATTCACCTTCCCTACAGTTGTTTCTCTCCTGCTATCTCACTTGGGGGTGTTGTCACAGGGATTACAGTGAAGTGGAAAACATTTCCAGAAGGGCTGGAAACTCCTCTGCCCAAGTGTATCTGTCCCTGGGAAAGCAGGAGTGCTCTGTCTAAGGGAACAAACCCCGTGGGAATAGTTCTGCCAACAAGAAGACAGATTCAGTGTTTTATTAAAATAATCTCTGGTCTTATTTCTGAGGAGCAGTTCTAGCCAGGTGGGTGGTCTGTCCTAGAGGGCAGGTGGAGCCTTTATCCTCACCAATCGGAGCAGAACGGGGATTGGAGACAAGGCATTTGTTTTGTAATGAAGGATGACTACCTAATTTTAGAACTGCAGAAAGGCCAGATTCAGATATTTGCCTCGGCCCTGTCCCAGTGCGTACAAAGGAACCTACCCTCCGTTTATTGGAGTGACTGTACCTTATGATACAGTCTCACTTGGACACTGTCACTCATTCCGGCTGTTTCTCTGATTTATCAATCCTCTGTAAAACCACAGACGTTCCGAGAGATAATCCCTGCAGTTAGAGGAGACTGGGAGGAGGGAGGACAGAGTGTCCCTATGTACCATCTAAATGTATTTCTGTTTCTGTTGCAGATGCAGCTTCTGGATAAATTCCCCATTGAAGGAGGCCAGAAAGACCCCAAGCAGAGGATCATCCCCTTTCTACCAGGTAATGCCTTGATGATGGACTTGAACAGGGCAATGTAAGGAGTCAGCAACACATTCCACGACTACTAAGTCCAGGCTAGGACGTAGGCACACAGCTTATGGTGACACTAACGAATCACAGGCTGCGTTAGCCACGCTGGGACTCGGAGTGAACCACAGCGTCTGTTTGTGTCCAGCAGCCTCAATAAAGAAAGCTCTTTATATTCATTACAGATGGCCTCTCTCCTATCACAAGCTGCTACGGGGACGGGGATGTGTTGACTATCTGTAAATACTAGATAAGGGAATATTTTATGGAGGGAAGAGAGAATGATCATAACAAGATTGTAATGAATTAAGAAAAAAATAATGTTAGACATTACGAAGCATTTTCTAATAGTAGGGCCCAATGGACAATGTCACTGAAGTCCTATATTTAGAGAAGTTCTGAGCAGACTAGATCTGAAAGTCCTGCTGTGCACTGGCCGACTCTGATCATCAAAGGTAATAAAGGTTTTGCACCTGGATCTTAGCTGACAATTCTGATGATGATGCAGACGCCAGGATAGGATCCACCTCCGTTTCCCATAGTGGAATAGGCAGTGACAGCAGGTGAAGAAAGAAGAAAAAGCTTATATGTGTTGGTAAAGCAAACAGATGCTATCCTGAATAGGCACAGGGAGCTGAGTTGTTAGGTAAGAAGGTGCCATTTTTACACAGTACCTTTTCTGGCCCTTACGGAATCAAATACAAGCAGTCTAAATCCCACGTTCTTTCATTCTGAAGGACTAGTCAGGGGCTACGGTGGTGTGAATGTGGGGAACACCGATTGTATGCAATGCAAGAGAGAGCCTGAACCAAGGAGAACCATAGCGTGAGAATGGCTTACAGCACTAGGATCAAGGTGAATCCAATGTGGAAAAGCGTATACAGCAGGGGTCGGCAACCTTTCAGAAGTGGTGTGCCGAGTCTTCATTTATTCACTCTCATTTAAGGTTTCGTGTGCCAGTCATACATTTTAACGCTTTTAGAAGGTCTCTTTCTATAAGTCTATAATATAGAACTAAACTATTGTTGTATATAAAGTAAATAAGGTTTTTAAAATGTTTAAGAAGCTTCATTTAAAATTAAAATGCAGAGCCCCCAGACCAGTGGCCAGGACCCGGGGAGTGTGAGTGCCACTGAAAATCAGCTCGCGTGCTGCCTTTGGCGCGTGTACCATAGGTTGCCTACCCCTGGTATACAACATGTATGGGCAAAACCAAATGCAACTGCATGTTCATATTTCTACAGGGTAGGCCCAGTTCAGCCTACAGACATACCCAAGCAGCTCCCACTGAAGCCAAAGGGAGCTGTGCATCCACAACAGAGGGCAAACTGGGCCTCGTGTGTACAAAGAAGCTTATTTGAAAACAGGGTAAAAGTGACATTTCCTGCTGCTCTCAGGAAAGCTTAGACGAGACAGAGACACGAAATGATAGCGCCTCCCTCTACCTCTCTGCTTTTGTTTCAGCTCATAGTCCCCCTTTGCTCCATTAACAGAGTCCACCTCCTGACTCCCTGCATGTCCTTCTCCTGACCTTGCCTGCTGCTCACCTGCTCTCCCGACCTTCACACTTCCCCATATCGCTGGACTCTCCCCCCACCCCCATCCATTGGTGCCAGGTATCCACCCTCCCTTCATTCAAATCCCCGCTTCCACGAGGCTCACAAATGCAAACCCATCATGCCAGGAAACATTGCCTCCATGGGATGGCCACCGTCATCTAGGTCTCCTGATGCAGCTCCTGGTGTCCATTTGGGCCCAGGTTCCGAACTCTTGACTCACGCTGGGCAGCACTGAACACCCCATGTAGCTCCATTGACTTCTGCGGGACTTAGGGTGACCCGTCGTCCCTAGTTGTTCAGGACAGTCCCAAACTGTACATTTCAAGTCCCGGGGCTGGGCTGAATGACTGGGACAGCATTTCTCCCTGATTCCCTGCGGCACTGCTCCACACCTGCCTGAGGCTCAGGGGCGGCGCCAGCCTCTTCCCAGTGGTGGTGGAGGCTGAGGTGGGTTTTAGTGCCGCCCCACACCATAAGGCCCTGCCCCCTGCTCCTCCTCTTCCCCCTGAGGCCCTACCCCTGGCCAGGCCAGAAACCAGAGCTGGGCATTAGTAAAAGCTGCCCGGGAAGCCCAAGGGGGCAAGGACATGGGCCAAGGGATGCTCTTGTGCACTCTGGACCCCCGCCCAGGGCAGGTGGAGGGTCTGGGACTCCCCATAGTGGCCCAGGCTCCCTGGGCAGCTCCGGCCTGGCCAGGGGCGGGGCCTCGGGAGCAAGAGGAGGAGCAGGGGGCGGGACTCCTGCAGGTGTTCCATTTTTGCATTTTGAAAAGGTGGTCACCCTAGAGGGACTCTTTGTGAAGTTAAGAACTATTCAGCCTGAGTAGGGAGAACAGAATCTAGCCCATAGTTTCTCTGGGCCAACGGACCTTATCTTTCTTTGTCTCACACAGTTCTGAGTGCACCTGTGCTCCTTACCAAAGAATAAATAATTATGGTTTCCACTCCCCGCTAAGAGATCAAGGAAATAGACAAAAGGTTACGTGCGTGAGAATTTCTGAGATACTGGCCAGTAAATATCCCTTTTTCCCTAACACACTATCACTTCTACAGCTCAGTGAAAGAGTAAGAAGCGTGACAGATAGCCTCTCATTAGAGTAATTTCACATACTTTCATACAACCACTTCCAGCCGAGGTCACAGGGGAATGATCAGGATGGCACCTGGAAGACAAGGTCCAGGACACAGTTTGCTGTTGAAGTGCACGTTCCAGACCAGCTTTCTATTGTTTGACTAGATGGCTTTGGTTGGTTGGAAGTCTGGCTGGCTGCATTGAATTTCACAAAAGTGGAGGGGGCTAAGCCCATTAAAAGGTTAACTCTGCCTTTAGCTATAAAAATGGGATCCCATGTCTTCCCTGAGGGGCGATAAAGTGAAGTTCAATCAGAGTCGTAGTGGGAGGGTAAGGCCTATCTAGGAACACATTGCAGGCACTGATGCAATTTGAGGCAGAGCAGCTGCTGCAGTTGTTCAGGGAGAAGAGCTGAGTGGTTTGCAGGGAAGCGGGGCCTTGAAATAGTACAGTGCAAATGCATATGCCGAGAGCGCCGGAGTCACAGCCTGACAGCACCCTCCACAGACCTTCTGAAAAGCTGCAGTGTGTTCAAGGCAGCACCGGCTTTCCTCACGCAACAGATCTCTTTCCTACAGACCTTTTGCAGCCAGATGGAGGCAGTGTTGTTTTCTGGTTACAGCACAGCACTGCGGAGTCAGGGATCTGGGTTCTATCCCCCGCTGTGCCACTGACTTGCTGGGAATGTCACATTATCTCTCCATTCCCCCAGTGGTAAAACATGGTTAATCATGCTTACCCTTCCCTCCTACTCTAACATGTTGTGGGATCTGCAGATGAAAAATGCTCTATATGGGAGAATTATTAATGTTCATGCTTCAAGCTGACACAGATGCTAACATCTGTCTCTGCAGGTAAGTTATTCATCCTGTAATTCAACAGGCATTGACCAATTTATTGTGCTTTGCCCTCAAAGAAGTCTAGATCGAAGGCAAAGAAGTCGCCAATTCCCAAAATTTGCCTCCATTCCTTAGTGGTGGTGGTGAGATATTGACGGGTGACCCTTACAGAGGAGTAGAGACCAACCTATCCATCATACGACAGCATTAACCCTTCCATCCTCCAAGGATTCTAGGGTAGGATATTGTTGTATTTCCCTAAGGGCGAAAAAAAATAAGATCAGGAAAACAAACTCATTCTGACTTGGTGTCCCACATGGAGATGCTGCCAGACTCGAAGATGCTTCTGCCGTAGTTTGTTAAACAAGGAGCTGCTATGTCCGTTCTACTTTCAATGTCAGGTCGCCCCCTCCTCCTTTTTTAGCTGCTGCTGATCCGGTCTTTGATTTACCAGTGCCGAAGCTTTGTAAGGGAACAAGCTGCTCTGAAGAGTGACTCCACTAAATGTCAAACAACATCAAACTATGTTAAATAAACTAGCTGCTGTAATTAGAATACACATGGTATTTCTACAGCCAAAGCGGCTGGTTATTGAAACAAATACCTGGCTATAAGCTGTCCTAATTAAAAAGCAGGCACGAAAGAGGCTTGTATTTAAAACCTGCTTTTACAAGGGCATCACGATCCCCTTGTTTATTATGGGCCTGATCGTGCGTGGTGCAGAGTGCTTCTTTCTGCATGGTGTTGAGTGCCCTAAGCTCCGGTTTGTAGTTTGAAGGTCCTTGGCATATCTCCAAATCAGGCCCTATAAGAAAGAATGGAGCATATGACAGCACAAATACTCCTGGATGTAAATACCCGAAACCACAAGTAATGTGGTTGTGCCTTCCCCCAATAACTATATGATTTCAGGTGCAAAGAATAAAGGGACCCCCTTTTCTAGGTCACTTTCCAATGGAAAAAGGCTCGTAAGAGACTGACTCACTGGGTCACACTTAGCCATTTTATTACTAGTGACAGCAGAACAGGCAGAGTAGTTGATGATTAAGGCTGAAGTGGATGGGTAGATTGCATTTATGTGAATCACCTGCTGTAGCAACCGGGATAGAATTAAGGAATATCCTTTAGTGGCTAGAACATGGGAATGGGAGTCAGGAATCTTGGATTCTGTTTTCAGCTCTAGAAGGGAGTGTACTCTAGTGGTCGGAGCGGGGGGGAGTGAGTCTGGGCTCTATTCTGGGAGGCAGTGGGCTGTAGGAGTAGGGGGCTGGAAAGCAGGACTGCTGATTACTGCGTGCTGGTGGTATGGACTATTTTCTAGTGGCTAGAGAAGGGAATTAAGAGTCAGGGCTCCTGAGTTCTATTTCCAGATTTGGGAATGAGTTTTCTTTAGTGTTTAGAGGCGAAGACTGCAGGTCAGGACTCCTCATCACTGTGTGTTTTTATTGCAGTATCATTATTGTTCCTCCTCCATGTCCTCACTACTATTTGTTACCTTCACTCATCGTATCACTTCTAACATTAGCTTGGGGAAGGGACAGTAGTTATCTGCTTGTAGATTGTGCCCGCCTGTATTTGAATACTGTAAAAATAATAATACCAATAAATTCCTGACTTTGCCACTGACATGCTGTTTGATCTCAAGCAAGTCACATAATCACCTTGTGCCTCAGTTTACTCATCTGTGAAATGGGGATAAGAATTATTTATTTCAATTTACAGACAGGAAGAAAAAACCTATTGCCACTCCAGTCAGTTTGCTTGTCTGTTGTATTCTGCTCCCCGTCCCTCTGTCTGTACAGATTGCAACTAGTCTTTGTTGTTCGGACAGCATCCTTTGGTGTGGGTTTGGTTCCTGCCAGAGGAGGGTGATGGAATGGCTGCTGATCATAGCTGGTTTGCTGAACTGCATGCAATGTGTCACAGAGTTCTGAATTCTGTCAGCCTGGGAATGTCTGAATTGGGTTCACTGGGGACTGGAGTTTGATTTCCCCTGCCTCCATTTTTTCTTTTAATTTTCAGTTCTCCCCCTGCTCCCGTACACCAAACTCTCCCGTACACCAAACTCTCCAGGCCCTGATTCCATTGATGATCAGCCAGGGGTGGTGCAGATGCTGCTTTTTGTTCATAAGGGGTCCGCAGAAGTCCATGGCAAAACTGCCATTGGTAGAGCTGTCAGGAAAATCGTATGGTTATTTCTCAAAATATCCTGAAGGTTTAAAAAAAAATCACATTTTTTGGGTGTATATTTTTCCTGTTGTCTCCTTTACACCCTATTTTCCCATTTCACCACTGAAAAAAGGGTGCGGGGGGAATATGAGAGCAACTGTGTGTGTACGGGGATAAGAGGACATGGAAAACTTCCACATTTTGATTTTTTTATAGAAAAGCTGGAAAACTTGAGAGAGAGAGAGAGAGAGAGGAAAAAAATGAAAACTTTTCATGGAAAAAAAGATGGTTTTCATTTAAAAGAAATTTCAAATGAAAAATGTTGATCAGCTCTAGTGAGGGGATTGTGGACAAGCCCGTTATAACAGCATTCATTAATGTCTATGTCAGCCGGTGTTCAAAATATGCTGCCTTTATGCCCTGATCTACACTACAGACTTATGTCAGTTCAACTACATCGCTCCGGCCTGTGGAAAATCCATACCCCAGAGCAATGCAGTTACACCGAGCTAACCCCCACTGTAGACAGCGCTATATCAGTGGGAGGGCTTCTCCTGGCAACATAACTACTACCTCTCGGGGAAGTGGAGTACCTACGCCAACGGGAGAACTTCTTCACTAAGTGCTACAGGTGCGCAGCTGCCGCACAGTAAGCATAGACCAGCCCTAAGTCACAGACTCCTGTCGTTACTGCAACACACAGAAAAGGTAATGGTTTGCAAACTCGTGATCCCCAGTTCCAGAAACACAGATCTCAGCATAAATCACGTCAACCCAAGGAAACTTGGCTCCAGAAAGATGAACGGCTACAAGAGCCGCTCCTTTGCTCAGCTTTTGGAAGGCAAGGGCGGGTCTGTCATGCGCCTGTCGAAGGCAGTGGTGAATGCATGCAGAAAGGGACCATATTGTTCAGTCTCAACTCCAGCAGCTGTGGCCCCAAAGGCTAGATGAATCATGGAGATTTCCATTGCTGTAGACAATAAGCGTAAGCACCAGTCAGAGAAAGTGTAAGAACCTGGATGGACAGAAGTCAGCTCCATTTGTTCACACATGTTCCACTGTGCTTTCCAGAGGCCTTGAAAGATGCCGTAGGGCATGAATATGGGGGATAATTTGATCGCTCTGGCTGTTCAGTTACAGATCCCCATGCCATCAGTAAAGAAGATGGCTTGTCTTTCAGATGTGCCACATCCCGGACTAGAGATGAGCTCACACTCTCAAGCTTTATGGGTACTCAGATGCTGACCCCACACTCCAGTTTGAGACTCTCTGTATCTTGCACTGATTCCCACAAGAAAAAGTTGAGCCCGGGCTTCAAATGAGCCCTGAACCCTCCTGTGTGACACCTGAGCCCTGCAGAGACATTTAGAGGTTGTTTGTGTAAGCCTTGCCAAAAGGGAGGTGGCCCTCCCCACCCTTCCTTTTCCTCCCCTTCGCATTCCCTGCTCTGTGCAAAGGAAAACACGCAACCAAGGGGGACTGGCTTTTTAATTCCCAGATTCCTCCCCGCTGTTGGGAAGTTGACTCCGTCCCACCTTGCTGAATATCACAGGGAGCCATGGAGGCTCGGAATCAGGCTGGGCCCAACAACGTAGGCGAGGTGGCAATTCAGGATACACCCGCATATCAATTAGGTTCCAGTCTTCCCCTCCAGAGCTCCCTGCTATTCTGAGGTGGAGTCTGCATCAAAGAGGCATTTTGTCCCTTCTTTGTCCTCTTTTACTCCTCCCGCTAAAGGGAGGAGAATCACTAAAACAGTGTGGCCAAGAAGTTGTTTCTTTGTCAGCACTTCTCTTAAAATTGAGGCGGGAGGCCCCCAACTAAAATCCCAGATCTGTGCATCCCCAGGAACCAGTCACTCCATAACATTCAATTCACCAGGCCATTTTCTGGCCTCTTGCATATCCAGTGATCATAGTGATTTAATTAGGGATGTATGGGTGTAAGAGGGGACAGAATCTGACCCTAGCTAGCCATAACTAAACAGTAGAGATAGATATGAATAGGTGCATCTATTTCTCATTGCTGGGCAGCGGGACCCAGCCACCCTTCTACTAGTTCCACTTCAATTATGCCTCTGCTTGTTTATTTTTAGATTTGTTTCTCAGGTGCCACATCAGTTACCTGGGAAGAGACCCCAGTGCTCCTCCCCACCTTGTTAATCAGGATCACTTGCAGCTGGCGCCGGCTCAAATCCACAACTCAGGAAAAGTTATGTCTAAGGATTAGTGTCTTGACTCATCCTTGAAAGTACCAAGACCCAGGCTCAATCTAGGGCTTTCTCCTCATTGCTTGTACCTGAAAGTGCACTGTACCACAATCACAGCCCACGCGAGGCTTCTGAAATTGGGAGTGCTCATTTTGGGGCACAAGTAACAGGGAAGCCCCACACAGGCATGCTAAGCTGGACCAGAGGAGCAGTAGGACGCCCGGCTCCTGGCATTTGCATGCCTGTTTTGGGGAGGATTTTGCAGGAAGAGGAAGATCCCATAGGATTGTAGGAGGGAGGGTGTGACACTTCTCAGGATACCCAGGACTGGGAGTCCTCTTGTTATCCCCTGCCTACTACCAGAGGGCGTCTTTCTTGTGGTAGCTGGGTGTCAGGGAGCTGACACTACAAGCCCTTCAGCTGCTCGGGCACTCTCCTCTGGGCTATGCCAGTCTTGCCTTTGCCAGGCGGGCTAACAATAGGTGCATCCCAGTTCCTGAGTGCCTTTGAATCATTCCCCTGTGACATCCAGCCTCTAACACTGGTCACTCAGAGAAATCCCAGATCCTCTCCCCCAAGGGAGCAGTGTACCTTAGTTTACCAGTTTTACCTTAAACTGTATAACACACAGCACGTGTGAGCTCTTACAATAAAACAAAAGGAGATTTATTTAAGAAAAAATAAAGATTTAACTAGAAACAAGAGAGAGTGGTGGAAACAAATGTTTATAATACGAAAAAAAAAAGGTCTACACTTTCCTATTGATTAAAGCAGGTCCCCCTCCCCCTGTCCCCCCCAAAGTTCAGTCCGTTGCAGAGCTGGCTGGCTGCACAGGAACATGAGTCTTGGCAAGTTACAAGCTTTCTGTAGATACCTTATGTGTTACTCTTTATGAATAAATATCCTGCACGACATATGTTTGGTGTAGTGAGCATGTCAGGGCTGAGGTGAAAGCTGTTTGCAAAGTACAGGGCATTCTTTGGTAAGGGGTCTCTGTGTCACAGAGTGGGACCCTATACTTTGAAGGTTCAGATGCGTGTCAGGTTTGAACCTCTGAACGTTGAGAGCTTCCCCTCACTAATTGGCAGACTGGTACTGCACAAAGGAAAGGGATGTGCAGTGTGAAGAATGGGCCATCCCAATCTGCTGGTCTGGGGAGTCCAACCCTCTGCACTTCTACAGGGAAGTCTTCCCCAACCCCCCCTCCCCTCAAGTCCCCCCTCACGGGATGCATTGAAAACTCCAAAGCAGGCTTAGAGAGTTTTCTGGTCTTTACATGGGAATAGCCATGGAGAAGACACTAAGGGCCAGGACTGGGATTGTCAACAGAGGCCAATGGAGTTAGACACCCATCTACCATTCAGTACCATTGTGTGATGGGCTCCTAAACCCCTTAGGCTCCATTGAAAATCCCAGTCTTTTCCCCTTCTTCCCCTCTCTACTTATTGTTTCCACAGTGAAATGCACTTAACCTGTTGTTTAATAACCAGTTCGGTTAACGCCCAAGTCCCATGAGAGGGAAGAAAAAAAACTACAGCTCACTTACACTACATGATTCAGAAGGCTCATTCCTGGGAGAACAGAGAAAGGTGTGACTGGAGCAACAAATGAGCTGTTGACTTGCACACCGCCCAAAGAGTTGGATCTGGTGAATGATGGCATAGGCGGAGTATGTTTGCAGCAAAGTCTGGTAACTCCCTGTTTTGAACAATGCAAAGGTAGCTTGAATAACCACTAATAAATATTGTGTGAGAACTTTTCTTGACTCCGTTTCAGCTCCTCACTTGCAGGCTGCAGCAGAAAAGTAGATCTGCCAATGAACTGCATCCCAGGTGGCTATACGTGTTTTCTTTCAATTATGGCTTTTATATGGGGAAGAGGAAGCTGAGGTGAAGAACTTGAACAGGTTTGCAGCTGCGGCAGGATTTAATACACGGTGAACACCAGCCGTTTTCTCTCTGTTACTTATTAAGTGTCACAGTCCTGTTATTTTTATGCAGGGTGAGAGAAGATGGAGCATTATTTTCAGACTGCTTGAGATGGTATTTTCATACATACATAGAAATGACATGAGGTTATCCTAATGGCTAGAATTACGGTGATGTTTGGTTGCTATGGGCCATATTCTGATCTCATGCTGATGTAACTCAGGAGTAAATCCTTTAAAATTAGAATCTGCCCTTTTATAATTTGTTAAACGTTGCTGAAGTTGAGTGTCTGCATTGCCTTGGAAGCATTTTCTGCATTCCTTCTTCACACCTTACTGAAGCAAAATGCCCAATGCTTTCAGTGGGAGTTTTGAATGAAAAGGACCCTTAGAAATTACAAAAGAAGACTCAATTGAGCTGTCTTATTAAAGGTTCTTTTCTTAACTTAAAAGGTCAATGTCAGGTTAACATTTAAAAACAAATATATTTCTTTATTTGTTTTAATAATAAAACCCTGGATTATTTGATAAACTAAAAGTATTTTTTTTTAAATCTGATTTGCTGTTCCCATTGATCGTTTACTTTTTTGCATTTCACTGAGTCTGAATAATGAAAATAGATTAGTTAGTTTCACTTCTGTTTACACTCACTTTCACTTCCTGGTCCTCATGCACTAGCAGAAACAAGGAGGAATTCTTGTGGCACCTTAGACTAGCAGAATGTTCCAAACACTGCAGAGGAATTTTTAAGCCACTGAAAAAAAAATTGTTTTAATTGAAATGTAAATTATAAAAAAACACCATAAAATGGCTATTGAAGTTAGATTTGGTCATATCTTCTGTGTGTTTGTTTGTGTATGTGTGTTTTTAAAATAACATGGGCCTAAATCAACCTAAATAGCATCCTTTAATGTGGATGTTCTGCTTCCACTGACAATGTGTGTGTATCGGTTTCATGGTTCCGTTCTTTCTAAGCCTTATATTGCTAATATTAGTTATAGTGTTATTCTATATTAGAAAGGCTTGCTAGATATTGTGAAAGTTCAAGCTCTAGTTTTCTTATGATCTAATGAAGTGTGATGTTCTCTTCGCCTTCTGGTGAGCTGCAGTTTTAGAAGTACCTGTTGGTTGATAAAGTAGAATTTTCTTCCTTGTTAAGAAACTATTGTGGAAAATTCATCTCCTGTTTTCTCTAATGAGAGTAGAATGGATTTCCTGTCCCTTCTGAGCTTGAAGGCAAAGCAAAGAATGCTGGGAGGAAATGACCATTATTTAGTGAAGCAGACTGTGGAATTGCTGATCTGAAAAGAAAAAAAAAATCACTCATTCCAGACTTAGTGGAGGTATTTTTAGGTCTTGAGTCCTTTATAGTTGGAAGACAAAGTTATTGTGCATGTAGGGTCATGTGATGCCTTTGGCTACTTATTGAGGGACCTGCAAAAATAGCTTTCAGACGGCAGCTCCTTCTCTCTGAAGGAAAGGATTGTCTCTCAGCAACCTGAATTCTAATTAGTACCATGTAATGGAATAACAGAAGAGAGTATTCCGCTTTGCATACCGATCCTGTTTCAAAAGCATAGTAAAATCTTTCAGTGGCTTTAAATGTTGTAAGGACTTGGACTGAGAAGTAGATTCACAGCGAAAGAATTGATAAGAGAGTTTGTTTGTTGTTTAAGGCTGAGATCCTGCCATGTGTGGCATGCGGGTAGGCTGCTGTGCCCACATGGAGCTCTGTTGCAGTCAGCGGGGCTCTCTGCCAGTCCCACAGCCTGATCACATGCAACCAATTGCTGGAGCAGGGCCTAATTGTTAAAATGGTTTATTGAAGTTTTCAGATTTTATCCATTAGTCATTCCTGTTTTAAAAAAACCTGCACTATTTGACCCAGTTCCTCAGCTGGGCTCACCCAGCGCAGCTCCATGAAATCAGGGGAGTTCTGCTGCCGATTAATACCAGCTGAGGCTCTGGGCCTACATCTCCATTTAAATCCTTGCAAACCCGTAATAGTCTGATCCCCCTCCGGCTTTTCCATTGTGTTTAACTTTCAGACTTCAGGACTTCCTCTAATCCTCTTTTTTGAGACACATTTCAAATTCATTGATCATCAAGACAGCAGAGCAGAATGGGTTTATCGTTTTAGGCTAAAGAGAACAGCTTTATGGAGGGTCCAATTGACAATATTTTGTTCAGTGCTATATGTTTACATTTGGTTTTGGGGAAGAAAGGGAGAAAGATTTATTTATAATCCACTGCACCTCCCTTAAATGTGCGGCCATGGTACTAGCTATGGATTTCTCCACACAAACAATGAGTTAGTGGCAGGCTGGGGTGTGAATCTACCCTGAACTAGGCTGCTGTGGACTAGCTGTCCATGTGGACCCTCCGGCTGGGCACTAACAAATTCTTAATGCGCTTTGATCTGGTCCTGTTTTAATGTGGACTAGATCAAAGTGCATTAACAAATTGTCAGTGCACATCAGCAAGGTCCACACGGACATTTAGTCAGTGGCAGGCTAGTATGGGGTAAATTCACACCGCAACTTGCCAAGAAATAAATGTTTGTGTAGACAAGCCCTTAAATGTCATATGCCACAGGTCTGAACCACATTTTGCAGCAATTGACATTTTCTCTTACAGTGCTACAGAGGGGCAGGTGAAGTCCGCTAATAACAGTTTTGCTGGAAGAGCAGTGACCTTAGAATATTTTCCTTGGGTTTGCACCTGCCCTTTATACACAGGTTGAGATCTGGTGGGTGTGCAGACACTGAACGGGATACGTGTCTTTGCTGTACCGTTTGGGTCTCACGCTCACAGTTTTGTGATTGCCAAGCCATAGTTTTAAAGGAAAATAGACAATAAAAAGATCTTTTAAAAAAAATACAGAAACTAATAAGGATTTTCGTAATGTTTCCAATGAATTAGATTCAGGACTGAAAAGGCCAGGGGAGAGATTTCTAATTTGCTCAAGTTGGCAGATTGCTTAGGGAAATCCGCATATTTTTTAACTTCGAAATGGGGTTGAATTTTGATTCCTGTGTTTAAAGGCAGTACGGAAACAAGATTATAGACTTGAAAAGCCATCTGAGCTGCATCAGGATCATCACTTCCCCAGGCAGCCCATCTACTGCTGTCATTATTTTCTAAAAATCACTCTGAAAGTCTGTAATCTAAAGTGGGTGGTGTGCAGCCAGGCTATGAGTGCGTGCACGAAACCCTCAGACTGGTGGTTTTATGGAAGGGTTTATCTTCATCTCTGGGTTCAGATCTCTCCTCCAGACGAACCTTTTCCCACAGTCCGTCAGGTGCAGATCCATATGGTGAAATGGTATGGAAAGAGGAGTCAATGTGCTGAGTACCATTGCAATACCACAGGTTTATTTCGTGTGCTCATTTTAGTCTGCACCAAAAAATTAAAAATTCTGTGCACGGTATTTTAAAATGCTGCAAATTTTATTTGTCCGTAAATAAATGTGGGAGCTCCAGCGTGGCAGTGGGGAGCACAGGCCACTGGCTGCATGGAGGTGGAAGATCATCCTGCAGCTCCCCTCTCTCCTGGGACAGGGACTCGGGAGTGAGGCTGCACTTCACACACACAGCACAAGGGCCAGGCCCCAGAAACACCCCGGGACCCTGCCCCGCCATACCAGGTGCACCAGGAGTGGGCAGGCAGGCTCAGCCCGGCAGGATCCAAGTGTGGAGGGGCTTAGTGTGGAGGGATCCAGGTGTGGGGCAATCTGGGTGCGGGCGGCTCAGTGGGGGGTCTGGGTGTGGGGGGGATCTGGAGGCACAGGGGCTTGTTGTGGGGTTCTGGGTGCAGGGGCAATGGGACTCTGCAGGGGGCCCAGGTGAAGGTGGTGGTGGGATCTGAGTGTGGGGGGATAGGGCTTGGCGGGGGCGGGGTCTCAGCAGGCAGCAAAATCTCCTGGGGTGCTCCTTCCCAGGAGTTGAGCGCACAAGTCAGCTCCCTCCCCTGCCTGCCTGCCACTAAGCTGCGCTGTTTTCCTTTTTAAGCTCCACCTCCACCTTGTGCAGACTTTGCAGGTGCACCAGGCTGGGGCCACCTGGACCCAAAGCAGCTCCTTAACCCCTTCTTCTCCAATGTTTGTGTACCCCATCATAGGGCCAAAATCCAGAGCTAGGAGAGACCCGTTGGAGCATCTGATGCAGCTTCCTGCCAGGGCAGGACTGTCGCCAGTGGTATATTTAGACTATTTTGTTAGATTTGTAGATATTTAGGCCAGAAGGGATCATTGTCATCATCTAGTCTGATCTCCAGCATAATGCAGTGTATTCAGATTTGTGTGTGTCAGACTTCCTCTTGCCCAGAGAACTCTCCTGTGGATAACAATTGTTTTAGCTACATCTCCACAGAACCAGCCTTTGTCAAAAGCACAGAGGAAAAGATACACACTTGAAAAATACCTGAATTTCCTGACTCTGCCATCAGTAAAGAGAGGAGGCCGTGGTATGCTGCTGAGGGGTCTGTTAGCAGGCTCTATACTTGCAAAGAAAACTCTCTTTGAGGACTGCGATCAGATGAGGCGTGTAGAGCAAGGTCCTAAATCAGACCTGCCGGAAGGACTTGTGAGTGTCATATCACACTGTGCCACTCATTGACCCTTTTGAGATTCAGCCCTTTGTGAGTTCCTTTCCAGTCAAGTCCATCCTCTCGGGTGACAGACCACTGTGGGGGTGTGGGGCGGGGAGGGGTGAGAAGGGAATGGGTGCGTTGGGGAGCAATAAGGAGTGGAGGACGGTGCAGTCACAGCAAGATATTGCGTAGAGTGTTAAGCTGCCAGCTAGCAGGGAGTTTATTTCCTGAACAATTATGAAAACAGCTGATCTATGACATTTTAAGAAAGGGAAAGAAGCGGGATGGGGAGAGGAAGGGAAGGAAGGCCCCAGCTACATAAATATTTACTTTAGTACAATGTCACCCCCTCCTCCTCCAATTTGCCAGGGATTAACTCTGGAGCTGTCAGGCTTCATGGAGAACAACCCAGGCTATCACAGGACAGTCCTTTCCTAGCAGGAGGTCTCTGTTTACAGGGAAAGTGTCCCATGGTTCTCCCACCCCAGCTTCCCCACTTTTTCTCCGCTTCCCTGAGGGTCTGAAGAATCAAAGTCACGCTCTAAAGGAGCCAGCTGGGACATGGGACAGAAATGATGCATTGTTTCTGGTTTGGGTCAAATTTTTCTGACCAGCTCTGCTTGTAATATAGGGCAGGTTGTCCCCTACATGAAAGAAACCCAGAGGACAGTTCATCTCATAGTGTGTCCCTGGCATTGTTCCTATGGGGAGGGGAAGGGATGTTTATGGTTGCACCTACACCCCGCCCCCCCCCCCCCCATGTGCGCACGATAGGGTGGGAGTGTTGCGCCAGGGGTTCTTTTGTGCCTCTACAGGGGTTCTCTGCCCCCATGGTTCTTTCCTACCTCACTGGTATTGCAGCTGTGTGATGGGGTCTACAGGCCCCAAACTGACCCAGTGTTGGGAGTAGAGCAATACGGGGCTAGGGAGGCCCTGCCCCATAGCGGGGGCAGGGCACGTTCCCAGGGGAGGAATAGTTTAAAAGGACACGAGTAGCTTAGAGAAAGATGCTGCCTGGGTTCCCCTACCTTGTCTCTCTCCCTCCCCTCCTCCATAGGGACAGAACCTCTGGGGAGGAGCAGTTGGAGCACACAGAAGTAATGAAGTCACAGCTGGGGCCGCATCTGGGATAACTAGGCCAGTTGAAATTGTAGGACCACAGCCTGATCACTAGGCCAGTTGGTCTTTGGACCATCATGCTACAAGCTTCAATAAAGCCATGCTGCCAGAGTCGTCTCTCTGGCTGATCCCCCACCCTACCCCAGAATATCCTCAAGAAGTGGATTCCACGACATGAAGGTGAAAAGCTTCCATGTTAATGTGGCTTCAGACAGCATGGCCATGCAGTGTCCGTAGACAGCAGCCATCTCCCCCTCCCCAGTAAGCCCTACAAATGAAAGCTAGTGTGAACTGCTGATTTAGTATGAATAGGTAGCTTACTAGATGGAATTCAGAGAGACCCTTGGTAAGTGCAAAGATTTTCATTCAATCATGCAATTGTTCAACATAATCCTGTCTCCCGTTTCCTTTATTTATTTATTTGCTTGCTTGCCCTAGAAAATTGTTTAATTTTTCCAGCTCTGTCAAAGAGAGGGTGAATTAAAGCTTTTGGTCCATAAATGCTTCTCTGTCGTTTCATTAGCCCGCATCAACCGTGGTATCTGGTGCAGTGCCATGCAGACGGTGTGTACATTTGACATAGCATCTAAACTTTTGGGCAGCATTTAAGTCTCTCCTGTGTGTACTCGGTGGGTGGAGAGAAGACTGTGATGCATTTACACTGAGTTCCAGTTTGTCTAGGTTTTGTACCCATAGCTGTGCTGTCTAAACCGCATATCCGCAGCATAGTGAGGTACAGGAGATCTCGGTGATGTGAAAGATCAGAGATTTGTGGACTTACTATAAGATGTGGTACATATTGTCATTAAAAACAAAACCAAAATTCCCTTGGTGTGTCTGGACACACTCAATTTTCCCAAACAGCCACTAAAATGGGTCTATAAAAGCTGGAAGGTTAAAATAGAGCGTAGAAGTCTGCAAATGCTTGATGTGGCAACAGAGAGACCTCAGGACTAGATATTTTCTTTTTATCAGGAGCAAATTGGTTCAAGTCTGTTCCCCAAGAAATACTAACTAAAGCATCATTTGGTGACTAAAGACAAGGGATTTTGTTTTTGCGGGTTGTGTCTGCTATTGGAAATTAAATCCCATCACTGTTCAGTGACACCTTTTTCTTGGAAAGGGGCCCAAGTTAAGAAGAAAAGGAAAGCACGTTAGTGAAGATATGTCAAGGTCTCTTGGACTTCAGGGAAAGATTTTACAGAGCCTGTAAATCAAAGCCTTTGATTTGGATTAACTATTTTAAGATGATACAGTCATGTTAAATTTGGTCCAAAATTGTTTTGTAAAATCAAGCATTTACCAGATCCTAAGACCAATTGAAATGCTTCCATGATTTTTAATATCAGTGGAGAACATTGTTTTTACACACAAAAATATTTCCCTGAAATATTTGCAGTACAAACATTGCAACATTGTGCTAGAGCATTAGAACCTTAAAGTGAAACTCAGTAGAAATTAACAAAAGCGAAGGTGACTTTTTCTTATCCTAGTCCAGGCTGAAAGGAAGGCACAAAATACAAACAAATATGATTAACAATGAAAAATAAATGAGATTCTTTTTACATTATTTCTTTTTAATAATCAGAGTTAGTTACATAGGTTGATGAGCTTTACCCTGTGTCACTTGAAACTGCAAAGGTATGATATAGCAATGATTTGAATTCATCTGTCAGGGTGAGAGAATGTCACATCCTTTTTTCCTCCTGAAATCAATATTAAACTAATACATTGCATCTGAAGAAGTGAGGTTCTTACCCACGAAAGCTTATGCTCCCAATACTTCTGTTAGGCTTAAAGGTGCCACAGGACCCTCTGTTGCTTTTTACAGATTCAGACTAACACGGCTACCCCGCTGAAACTAATACATTGTCTTTGATATTAATTAAATTAGACTCCTCCTCTAATGGTATGTAAGTGGTTATGCTCAGTACAGTGGTTGATACTATTCAATCTCACCTTGAAATGAAATCTCACCATGTCACATACTGTAGTTGAATCTGGCTGAATACTTTACAATAATAACATTCGAATATAGCTTCCTTTAGTCTTTGTCAGTTGTCAACTCTGATCTCAGTTACACTTTTGTCAATCTGGAATAACGCTTCTGACTTCAGTGGCGTGTCACCAGAGACACAGCAGTGTAATTGACCTCAGAATCTGGTTCTTAGTTTGGTGCAATACATCTCAGTGGAAGTCTAGGCTCAGCACAATCGAGATATGACTACGCTTGTGTTTGCATGTTTATATTAGAAGCCCGTGTTTGTGGATGTTTTAGATTCCCTGACTGCACAGATGCCATTCAGGAATTTTCCTAAATTACTGAGATGCAGAACACTTTTGATTTTAATCCACTCTGCTCTGCCCAGACCACTGCTGCTGTTTTACTATTAGGTGTTTCAAGTACCACTCAGATGACTATAGAAAAAAGACACTCCTTTGGAGCAAACTAGGGCCCCTATTGTGCAGATACTTAAACACATGAGTAATCCCATTGAAGACATGTGGCTTTGTCTACACTAAAGGGAAAAGTCGATCTAAGCTATGCAATTTGAGTTACGTGAATAGCATGACTCAAATTGACGTAGCTTAGATCTACTTACCGTGGGGTCCCCACTATGCGATATCGACGGGAGACGCTCTCCCATCAACTCCCCTTACTCTTCTCAATCAGGTGGAGTACAGGAGTCAATGGGAGAGCGATTGGCCAGGAGGTGTGTGGGTTACACAAGTTCTGTGCCAGGGCAACGTTGGCATAGGGCTCAGTGTGTCTGCCATCTCTAGGCAGCATCCCTCACAGCACTTCCCTTGCATTTTGTCTGTGGTCAGGCAGAATGAACAGCATGCAGTAGTAATACGTGGCGTAACAGAGCCTCCATCTTGCAGTCCTCTCTTCTCATTAGACTCCTCCTTCAAGCTCTCGCTAGTGTTTTTAAATATAAGGTTTGGTTGTCCCCACCCAGGGGGCTTGGAGGGTCATTGAGTGCTGTGGTTATCTGCTAGTGTGCCAGGTGTACCACAACTCAGAGGCAAATGCTGCAGGCATTTCAGTTCACAGTCCGTTGCCTTGTTAGGGTTCTCTCCATGCTCTCATCCGGGTGTTGTACAGGCTACTTTCCCTGTGGCGCACCCCACAGGCTCTGTCTGTTACCTGTAAGGTCTGTGCAGGTTCTGGCTGCTACAACCTGCTCCTGTGCTGAGCTTTCTGCTCCTCACCAGTCTCTTAGGCTGCCTCCTGCTGCCGGATCCCCAGAGAGCCAACTCACCTTCCCCACTCAGCCCCCTAACCAGGAGAGGGGACTGGGGTCTGCTCTCTGCCTTCCTGCTGCTGCTCCTCACCTCAACCAACCCCCGCGACCCCAACAACTGCCACAGAGCCTTCCCCCTTGTTGCTGTTTCTTCTCACCCAGATCAGCTATCCTTCTGTTTGCCTTCTGCTCAAGACTTGGGGGTTGAGATGTGGGTTCTAATCTCAGCTCAGCCACTTACTGACTGTGAGATCTTGAGCAAGTCAATACATGTCTGAGCCTCGTTTCCCCCCTTTACAAAATGAGAATAATACCACCCCGCCTCACAGCAGGGTTTCTCCAGTTTAGAAATGTTCCATTCATCCCCGACTTCAGGCCTGTCCTCCACGATCATAGGGAGGCGTCCTGAATGGTCCTGGGTGTACATGGAATGGAAAACTCATCCAGACACTTTCCCCTGCTCAAAAGGAATGTGCTTTAGCTCCATGCTCCTCCTCCATCTATTGTTCCTACACTATTTGTTTTAATTTTTCTCTGTTATTAATTTATCTTGGCTCCAGAACAGCTCGTGTGGTGTTCTCCTTTCGGCACACAGTCATTCCTGTATGGCTGCTTTCCAAGGGTTAAATGAAGGCCTGCTGGCTGTAGAGATTCCTTGATCAACCTGTTCACATGTTCTGCTTGACCAGGTGCTTTTTGGTAGAGAAGAGGAGTTCTCTCCTGGGTTATACCATTCATCATCAAGTAGATCTCCATTTCCCTGGAAGTGAGCAGTAATCATCAGGTTAGACTTCTTTGAGGCTACTTCTCCTGCAAAGAAATGTATGACTTTGTTCCGTTCTTTTGATGTCAGCAGATAACAATATCACCTCTGGCAACTCTGAATAACAAACCAGTCCATACCTCTGAGTGAAAGTTTCTGCTTACCCGGGCCAACACACTCTCCCCTTTTAAAGACCTCCTCTGTGCCATACACTCCGTATGGATCAGAATGAGAGAGGGTTTCCAGCTGTAGAAGCCATCCAAAATCTGCTTTGCTTCCATTGTTAAAAAGACCCTCAATTTTAATCTTTCTTTAAGCCCTGGAGTAGGCAGGACTCTTATTTGTTTTCCTCCCTCTTTTTTATTTCCCCGAGCATGTAGAGTGATTTTGTTTCCCTTAGAAACTGCTGGGGTAGAAACCTGTTGTTATCCTGTTTTAATTAAACAAATGCAGGGAATTAGACCATCCAAAATGGGGTGGCTTTCCTCTCCTTCTCCCCCGCCCCTCCTTTCTGGCTAAATGTTTTGAAGTTGGAGCAGGACTTTCTTCTACTGTTTAATTACTGCAGGGTTCAGTTATTGTATTGCAAAAGGGGAAACCGTTCTTGCAGCTATGGCCGTTGGGGCTGCGATTGCTGCAGATGCAGCGTGTTCAGTCTCCCTAGATGGAAGGAGAGGGTGGATTGAGGGGACGGGGGTAGATTTTATAGCTTTTCAAAGATCCCTCCTTGCAGTGAAAGAATGTCAGCAATGGTACTCCAAGGAGAGGAAGGCACAGTTAATCTCCCTCCACTTCAATGATGGTGGCCAAAATAAAAGCTTTGAGTGCATATATAAAGGCAGTGAATATGAAATAAGAGGTCCATGGAGCTATACCAGATGTGGAGGACTGCAGGAGAAGCTGGAGAAGGGGAATGTTATCTAGCCTCCTGGATTAGGGCGTGCACTGTGATGTGAGATTTTAGGAATCCAGTTGATCTGCCTGATACTGCTACCGGCACTCACGTGTTATGAACCAGTAGTTCATAGTTTTGGGGATGGCTTCCCATGTTACTAATGCCCCGTACTGGTTGATCCAGGCAGCAGCTTTGACAGTCTCCTGGAGAGAAATTGCATCTGTATACTCCCTCCAGATAAATGCTGTAATAAATGCATAATAAAAGAGCTTGAGTAATGTTGGGACTTCTTCAAGCAAAGCCAGATGTGGCTACGTGGAACACCAGATGTATGGAGGAATATGGCGGAAGACTGTCCTCCCTGGACTTCAAGTAGCAGCTCTGACCATAGGCTCCTCCTCCATTGTAACCCTTTGTACTGTCTGCTTATCCGAAGCTAGTGCAATATTGATGGAGTAGGGAGTAGAAACTTAAGTATTAAGGGATCACTGAATTACACTGGCTTCTCTTCTAGAATATTAGAGGAGGAAGCAGTCTGGCAAAATTCTCCTTGCCCAGGCTGAGTAATTATTATTTGAGTACATATCCTAATCCCAATTCTCAAATTGCTAAAGGGAGGCAAGTGGGTTTTGTGCTTGGTCTATTACATTTCCCAGGACTATTTTACAAAGCTGATTTAAAAACGATGGGGTAAATTTTTGAAGGTGCCTTTGTGTTATGACCCCAACTCCCAATTTTAAAAGTTCTGATGGATCCTAAGTAAGTTAGGCACTTTTGAAAATTGTACCCATTCTCTTGGCTGTGTTAATTATGAATAGAAGAGAAGGGATGCAGTTATTTACAAGTCTCAAGAAAATCAACATCCCACTAGTAAAATATTGTGTCTTTTTCCCACGAATCTCCGTTTTTATTGGCACACACCGATTGTAATCTCTTTGTTCCATAGAAACACAGAGCCAGACTCTGCTCTTGTTTCTACCAAAGTAACTCCATTGAAATCAGTCAAGTTACTCTTCATTTATACTGGTACTAGGGCTAGAGTCATCTCTCAGAAACTTCTGTTTAATATGGAAATGTCGCGCTCCCCATTCTGTGTTCTTAACACACTATGACGTACGTAAGGGCTCAAGGAAGAAGGTTCCTTCCTGCCTATCACCAAAGAAGGTTTCTGGGGTTCCCCAGAGGATTTTTAAAGGCCGCAGCCGGCTGCGGGTGTATTTGCAGATTCTGCACTCATGTTGGTTCCCTCCAGGGAATAGCCTGATTCTAGAGTTATTGAGCTGACTTAGAAATGACCCTGCTGAGTCACACCCAGGCTTTCTAACTATATGCAAAGTTAACCGGCAGGAGTTTGCTCTCTTTATGATCTGTATGACTTCAAAAATACCTGAGAACCATTAGATCCTCCTTATGGATATTGTTTGAAATGGTTGTTACAGCCACCTCCTTTCTTCAGTCCTAAAGCTGAATGTACTGGTAATTTAGTTTTTAAAGGTATCAAATTCATTGGTCATAGCCTGTTGGCACATGAAAGGACATTCATAAAACTCATCAGTTAAAACAAACTAAATTAACATGTCAGCTAAAACAAAATCAGAGAATTCTCAGAGCCACAGAAGAAATCACCTGCGAATAAGACTAATTCACTGGTCCCTCTGGGTAAATAGCACTGAGAATTTACATCCTAAATTCTAAAGGAGCACTCAAGGACAACAAGGCCATTGCAGAGAAACTAAATGAATTCTTTGCATTAGTCATCACAGACGAGGATGTGAGGGAGATTCCCAAACCTGAGCCATTCTTTTTAGGTGACAGATCTGAGGAACTGGCCCAGATTGAGGTGTCATTAGAGGTAGCATTGGAACAAATTGATAAATTAAACAGTGATAAATCACCAGGATCAGATGGTATTCACCAAAGAGTTATGAAGGAACTCAAATGTGAAATTGCTGAACTACTAACTGTAGTCTGTAACCAGTCATTTAAATCAGCTTCTGTACCAAATGACTGGAGGATAGCTAATGTGACGCCAATTTTTAAAAAAAGCTCCAGAGGTGATCCTGGCAATTATGGGCCGGTAAGCCTAACTTCAGTTTCGGGCAAACTGTTTGAAAGTATAGTAAAGAGCAGAATTATCAGCCACATAGATGAACATGATTTGTTGTGGAAGAGTCAACATGATTTTTATAAAGGGAAATCATGCCTCACCAATCTACTAGAATTCTTTGAGGGGGGGGGGGTTGTCAAAAAGCATGTGGACAAGGGGGATCCAGTGGATATAGTGGACTTAGATTTTTAGAAAGCCTTTGACAAGGTCCCTCACCAAAGGCTCTTAAGCAAAGTAAGCTGTCATGGGATAAAGGGAAGGTCCTCTCATGTATCAGCAACTGATAAAAAGACAGGAAACAAAGGGTGGGAATAAATGGTCAGTTTTCAGAATGGAGAGAGGTAAATAGAGGTGTCCCCCAGGGGTCTGTACTGGGACTAGTGCTATTCAAACATATTCATAAATGATCTGGAAAAGGGGGTAAACAGGGAGGTGGTAAAATTTGCAGATGATACAAAACTGCTCAAGATCGTTAAGTCCAAAGCAGACTGCAAAGAGTTGCAAAGGGATCTCACAAAACTGGGTGACTGGGCAACAAAATGGCAGATGAAATTTAATGATGATAAATGCAAAGTAATGCACATTGGAAAACATAATCCCAACTATACAGATAAAATGATGGGGTCTAAATTAGCTGTTACCATTCAAGAAAGAGATCTTAGAGTCATTGTGGATAGTTCTCTGAAAACATCCACTCAATGTGCAGCAGCGTCAAAAAAACAAACAGAATGTTGTGAAGCATTACGAAAGAAATATTATTATTGTTATTTATTATTAAGAAATAATTAATAAGACAGAAAATATCATATTGCCTCTATATAAATCCATGGTACGCCCACATCTTGAATACTGTGTACAGATGTGGTCACCCCATCACAAAAAAGATATATTGCAATTGGAAAAAGTACCAAGAAGGGCAACTAAAATGGTTAGGGGTATGAAACAGCTTCAAGATGGGGAGAGATTAATAAGACTGGGACTTTTCAGCTTGGAAAAGAGATGACTAAGGGGGGATATGACAGAGGTCTATGAAATCATGACTGGTGTGGAGAAAATAAATAAGGAACTGTTTTTTACTCCTTCTCATAACACAAGAACCAGGGGTCACCAAATGAAATTAATAGGCAGCAGGTTTAAAACAAACAAAAGTAAGTATTTCTTCACACAATTCACAGTCAATCTGTGGAACTCTTTGCCAAAGGATGTTGTGAAGGCCAAGACCATAACAGGGTTAAAAAAAGAACTAGATAAATTCATGGAGATAGGTCCATCAATGGCTATTAGCCAGGATGGATAGGGATGGTGTCCCTAGTCTCTGTTTGCCAAAAGCTGTGAATGGGCGATAGGGGATGGATCACTTCATGATTACCTGTTCTGTTCATTGCTTCTGGGGCACCTGGCTTTGTCCGCTGTCAGAAGACAGGATACTGGGCTAGACAGGCCATTGGTCTGACCCAGTATGGCCGTTTTTATGTTCTTATCCATGAGATGGTTAGGGAGCAAACGTGGTTTCAGTTAAAAATACGTGGAGATATACCTATCTCATAGAACTGGAAGGGACCCTGACAGATCATTGAGTCCAGCCCCCTGCCTTTACTAGCAGGACCAACTACTGATTTTTGCCCCAGATCCCTAAGTGGCTCCCTCAAGGATTGAGCTCACAATCCTGGGTTTAGCAGCCCAATGCTCAAACCACTGAGCTATCCCTCCTCCTTCTAGCTTTTTGTCATTTATGGGAAGGAAAGGGAAGGAATAGTAATCTGAACAGTACTTTTTTAGGGAACTCTCAAGATGTGTTGCACAAGTAAGAGCCTGACTTCCATTGAAGTCAGTGGAATGATTCTCTTGGATTTCAGTAGACATTGGGATCACGTGCTTACTTGAGTAATCACATGATACCATTATTATCACCTAGTCATTCTCTCCCTTCTCTCTGCCTTTCCCCTCCATCTATGACTCTCCCTCGTGTTATGTTGAATTTAGATGCAAAACTTTTAGGGGTAAGGAGAGTCAACCCTAGCATTTCTCCAGTTGGGTGTTGCTTTGGCTCTGTGCTAACCAATGAGTTACACAGCATGAAGTGGGAGTAACACAATGGTGAATCAGGCCCTGAAGTCGTTACTTGGCTTGGAAGCACCTAGCACATTCCCTCGCAGCTTGAACAGTGAGGAAGTATAAGTGGAAGAGGAAGTGTTCGGTTTTCAGAGAGCAGGTGCTCCACGGTTTCTGAAAATTAGGCCTCTTAAAGTGTTTCAGGTTCATCACCCCAAAAATGGAGGAACCCCAAATCACTAGTCACTTTTGAAAATATAACCATTTTAACTTTGCTCTCATTCTGACAACTCATCCGCTTACCGAAAAAATGCTGTACTGTGCTGGGACAGGTAGAAACCAGTGAACTGCCAGGAAAATCCTTAGAATAAAGAAGTAAATGAAAACCCCGGGCCTCAGCATTTTGTGCCTCTGGCCTTAGGTGATGCAGTCCGTCATGGAATATGCCTTTGGGATTGGGCCTGCAGAAGTGCCTTATCCTTTTCACCATCACCCTGCTCCCTACACCCCATTAGTTAGAAAAAGACATTCGCTCTCCTCCCTCCCACTTTCCAATAAATGCTCTAATCCTGCAGTGTTTCACACACAAGAAGGGACCCACTCTTGTTTCTGTGCAGAGAAAAAAAGTGATTTTTTTTTTAAATTTGCAAATCATGGAAAAATGTTAGGTGGGGTTAGACTAAATTCCATTCAACTATAAATAGCGACATGGCCTCTAAGTACCTGGCCCCTGAATATCCTTTCAGTCTAAATCCTGCCCAGAAGTTGACAGTCCCAAATAATAACTATAAAGTCATTGACTCATGAATGTTACTCAGTTCCTTCGGGTGCCTGACTCAGGGGAATCATAGTTTCCAGTCATACGATTACTGGAGAAGGCTGCTTTACTGGTTCCAGAAATGGTTCTGTTTTTTTTTAGTCTTTGCAGACCTTAAAGAAACACTGAATGGCCTCGTGTTCTACTTCCCACTGAAAGCTAAGGGGCACACGATCTCTTTAGCTGCAATGCGGCGACCTCTGGCTCTTCAGAAACACCTTGTTTATCTTTGATGCTGGTTGAAGTGTTATTTTCCAGCTTGCTTTTCCTTCCCTCCCTGAGCCTTTTCCTTGCCTGTTTTCCAGGCAGCACTAAAAATGGAATATGATTTCCAAACAGAAGCCATTCTCCTTGGGCTTCAGTAAAGATGGGTCTGAGCATCCCTGGACTCTTGAGGGGAGGGATTTGAAATCTCAGCCTAAACCTGAATCTTGCCAGTGAGCTTAACTGAAATCCTGGAAATGACCAGCCTCCAACTTGGGAGCATTTGTAATCTGGATCCGAATGTTGTGCCTTGGGCCCAGGGGAAAAATGTGGTGGAAAAAGGGTCCAGCAGTTAGGACGCTAGCTTGGTACCCGGAAGATCTGGGTTCAATTCCCTGTGCTGCCGCAGGCTGACTGTGTCAAGTCACTTAACCTCCCTGTGCCTCAGTTCCCCATCTGTAAATGGAGATAATAGCCCTGCCTCACAGGGTTGTTGTGAGAAAAAGTACAATAACAATTGCAAGGTGCTTGGACACTGTGGCGATGGGGAGCTGTATAAGTACCATAGGTACAAGGGACTCCTTTGCATTATGAAAGTGTTGAATGGGGTTTTAATAGCAGCATGGATTCTCCCTCCATCCCACACCCCCAAAATAAAAAAGCTTGATATAACAGGAGAGCACCCTGCGAGCAGGTGCTTGAAACCCCCTTTCCCCTTCTGCCCCCCACAAAAGAGCAGAGTAATTATTGCTGCTTCATAGCGGTGAGTGGGTTCATTTAGCTCCAGGCCAAGCGTAAGATCGGCTGCAGCGATGACCCGCCCATATGTTAATGAGGAGCTCCTCGAAAATAATCTGTCTCGGTCACTGAGACATGTGGCGCTTCCTGGGCAGAATACTCTTTCCTCAATGCAAAATATCCATTCATTTCTCACTCTTCCCCCACTCACCCTCCTGCTCCGGGCGCTCTGGATCCACCCGGCTTCCACCTTCCTGTGCTGCCCGGAGACTTCTCGAGGTGGGTCCCAAACTAGCAGCTCTCACAGCAGAAGCATCAGTGGCACAGGCCAGTCACACTGCAGCCCTGGGCTGCCTGGTGGTTGGTTGGTGGGTCCCCTAGAGAAGTGGGCAGTGGAGGAATGGATCCCCGTATAGTGCTGTTGGAGGAGCAGGTCTCCCTTGCCCGGTTGGTGCAGGAATAAAGCTCCAAGATCCTTCCCAGTGCCAGCTCTTTAGACTCGAAGCTGGGGCCGGGCTAGCAGGAAGAGAAGCAGGCAGCAGGGCCTACAGGGCATCTTCTCAGTGCAGCAACAGCAGCTTGGCTCTGCCTCCCTTCTCCTCATGCACCGCTAGAGCAGCTGGTGGGGGTGTTGTTGAGGGGAACCCCAGGGTACATCACCCCCAGGCATACCCATACAAGAAGGGGATTCCCATCGCACCAGCTGCTGCAGTCACAACAGTTGGAACTAGGCTATGCATTTCTTTTTTTACCGATGCAGCCCATCTATCCTGGGGCATAGTATAGTGGTAGCTACACCAGGGCAAACCCTGACTGTCTGAACCCCACCCCCAAACACATTAAAAAGAGCTTTTTGTCCTTGGCCTGTCACTCGCAGGGTATGCATCACTCAAAATCACTGCTTTGCCCAGGTATCTAATGAGACCCAACACCCAGCTGAAGTCACCTTGTTTGGGATTCTCTGTTCATACAACAGGTTATTGAAGGCCACCACCTCGATCTGGCAGTGAATTGGTGGGAACGTGTTCTACCCACGTACCTGGTAAAGCTCTTAGGGGGCGCTGCGAAAGCTGACCCCTTTCAGACTCCAGATATTTTCTGTCAGGAGAATTAGCAGCTTTACTCCTCCGCCGCCCTTGCTGCAATGACTCTAGGGTGATAGGCCCGGACGTTTCAGCTAATTAAGAGATCGAGGAGCCTGAATTGCACTTTCAAATCAGATCAGGGCTGTGAAGTTACACAACACGCTGTGAGGGTTAAGTGAAGTCTGAGCCCTGGCCAAGTATTTCTGAAGGGGGGGACTACAGCCTCCATCCACTGCTTGATCGAGCACGGACCCAGGGACGCTTTTGGCACTGTGATGTAGTGGGGAGTTGTTCTTTTGTTGCGTGTCTCTCAGAATTAGGCGACTGTTTTCCTGTGGCAAGGAAATGCAGGAGGAGACTGACTGAACAAAGAACTGGCAGGTGGACACAGAGGCGGCGTGGAACTTGTATATGAATGGGGAGACATTTCACTGTAATTTGCAAAGTTCATACTATGGGTCAAGTTTCAGAGTAACAGCCGTGTTAGTCTGTATCCGCAAAAAGAAGAACAGGAGTACTTGTGGCACCTTAGAGACTAACAAATTTATTAGAGCATAAGCTTTCGTGGACTACAGCGTGGGCTGTAGTCCACGAAAGCTTATGCTCTAATAAATTTGTTAGTCTCTAAGGTGCCACAAGTACTCCTGTTCTTCTTTTTACTATGGGTCAAGTTACTCTTTTTGGTGTTTCTCTACGGCTGTTAGTCTGTCTTGCCTTTTATATTGTGAGGTCTTCAGAGCAGGGACTCTGTGTGTACAGTTCCTAGCACAAAGGGGCTTCCACCCTGGTGGGGGTCTTCAGGTGCTTCCAGAATAGAATACAAATATAAATAACAATAATAACCAGACATAGGGCTACATTTTGCCTGTGGGTGCACTCATCGAACCCCACTGAATTCAGTGATGTTGGAGGGGTGTAACTGTTGGAGGGAGTTAGATTCACTGTGTTTTGCTGACTATAGTAACAGAGTCATTCTGTCATTTCCCCCCCCTTTAAATACTCAGGATCAGGATTCTGAAAAAAAGGTTTGTACATTACATGTCCATTGCAAGAGGGTGACTTTGGGGACCTTGTGCTTCCACTGAAATTGCTGGCATAGCGCTCATTGATTTCATGGATGCAGGATTAGGTACTGTACACGGGCATCACCCACCGCTGAAGTACATCCCTCTCTGGGATCTAACACAGAAGATTTTGCGCAGCACACAGCAATGCAACACTACAGTTCATGGCCAGGAGTAGAGAACAATATCGTATCGAATTGACCATATCAAATCCAATTCAAATTGCAAGGGGATTTCTTTTTCCCCCGGATAGGCAGAATGTGATTAATTTCCCAAATGGAAAATTGTTCAAGACACGCGTGCTCATAAATTATGGAACAAGAGATCCTATTACTGAAAGCTACATTTGAGCCCAACAGCATTTCCCAAAATAACAATGAGAAGGTAATTTTATTAACAGCCTTTCTTGTTGTTTGGTGTACGATTGACATCGAGTGTAAGCTTATGTGCTTCCAGGTTGGGCCCGCTATCTGATGAGGGCTGCCTTGATGCTTTTGGACATTAAAAATAATCCCATCAATCACAGGCCTGATAACAAACTGGGCTGAGTGACGCTATGATAATCAGAGGTGACGTGTGCGGGGGGTCACATCCCCCCACTTCTGCCAAGGTGGGAGTCGGACTGAGCGCAGCTGAAGGGGACATACCTGGGAAGGCACTGGCACCTAGCACTCCCGCTGAGCCCCACTAGGAGGTGCCCAGAGCTGGGAATAGAGACAGGACTGGCAGCATAGCTCTGCCAGAGGGAGTGCCGGAAAGACCTCTGAGTTCTGTCCCTTCCTCACCCGCAGCTGCACTTAACAATGTTTGGCAGTAGGTGTCCAGAGTCCACTCCAGCCCACACTGTGCCCGCCGTGGGGAGGCGATCGGAGAAGTGAGCGTGGAAGGAGCTGTGAGTGGAGTGGGGGCAAGGTGGTGCCGGCTTGGAGCAGATGGGAGAGGCGCAGGGGGAGTGGGAAAAGGTCCAAAGGCAAAGCTTGGGGCTGTCATGTCCCTCCCCCCTTTAAATTGTGCCCCCCACCACCATCAAGAGTTATGGGTCATCTCTGACAATAATATAATACATAATAACTCGTGTCTCTTTTTAGTATAATATTGTCAATACTGACATGAGCATTTTCTTGAATTATAACACTGGAATGCGTGGACGAGGGTGAGAATCTGTCTCCAAGAGTCATTGTTCTGTGTGGCCCTGGAGGTGATGGCATACATCCACTAGTGGGGTTCTACCTGGAGACTACAAGTCTACGGCCTTGACCACCCCGAGAGTTATGTGAGGTCCCTGGTGTTAGAATTTTATAAACTATGGCCAACGCTGCACGGCACAGCACGCCAGGACACAAAGACAAACAGCGTTTGGGGAGCTGCTTTTCCTGTGTGGTGATGCTGGGAGAGAAGGCTTGGCTTGTTTGGGTGTGTATTTTGTTAGCAGCCTGTCCAGTTTGGCTGCTCTGTGCCCTGCATCGGTGCTTCAGATGTAATTAATCAAGATACTCAAGGGGAATTATTAACTCTCATTCCTAATTCTGATATTTGGTCCTCTTAATTTCAATGAGATTTTTCTTTTAATTTTAAGAAAAAAGATTTTTTTTTATCACACTGGCAGCAGCAACCCTTATAAAAACCCCAAACCTTAACAAGAACGCATCTGTTTCCAGTCCTTTTCTTTTTTTTCCTCCTCAGGCAGTGAAAAGGACGTATTAAACATGAAAGGAAGACGAAAGAGTCTATAGGTCGAGAGTCCCCCTGTCACCTTTGCTCAAGGCCCTTTTCCTTTTGAGGGGGGAGTAATTGGTCAGAATGCTAATCCCTGAATGAGCCTTTTTATTCTTTGACTTCCAGTGGGAAAGGCTGTTGAAATGTGACAGTGCAATTTGGGGTGGACGTATTTGGTCTAACATTGGCACTTTGTTAATCATGTACAGCTCCTACTCTGTCAGCAAAGTGGCTCTATCAGAGACGGCAAACTTTAACGATCTGGAAAACACCCAGGATGCTCAGGGCAGGAGGCTCCTGCTAACAGCAGCACTTCAGAAGATTAAAAGGGACTCACATCTGAAGGGCACTATTTCTTAGGGCTTGTCAATATGAACACTTAGTTCCTGGCAGGCTGGTGTATAAATCCACCCCACATAAGCGAGCTGTGCACCAAGACCACACTACACCGTTAGATCAATGTAAGATGCTTTGCGTTGACCTAGCTGTGGAAGTGTCTTCACTTCAGTTTGGCTCCTGACTATGTAAGTGCCAGTGTACACCGATTTGCTAACACCACCTCCCCAAGCGGAGTAGAGTCATGGTCGATGTCATTGCTTACATCAACTGTTACAGGACTTCAAGGAGCCGTCCCACCTGCCCCATGCTGACAATATGATCGACACAAGCGCTGCTGGTGAAGATGCTCACCGCTGACAGTAGGAGCCAACTGTGTGCACACACAAGCGATTTATTAACCGTGGTGGCTGTAAGCTGACATAAATTAGGTTAACATAGTTGTGTAGTGTAGACATGGCCAAATATCCGTGTGAACTGTGCTACCACGCACTGAAAGTTCCATAGTGCACTTTGTTCTACTGCCTTCTGAAACAGAAGTAGATTAAAGAGCACTGGGGAACTTCTAGTGTCTGGCAGCCGGGTCCACACGGACAGTTAGTGTGTGGCAGGGTAGTACAGGGAAGCTTTACACCCCAGCTTGCTGCAAATTGTTTGTATGGACAAGTGCTTATGTAGGTGGCACGTAACACTGGGATAGTTCATCCTAGTACAGGTCTCAAAGTGTTTCTCAAAGGCCAGTAAGCATTGTTATCCCCATTTTACAGGTAAGAAAGCTGAGACACAGAGCGATAGACACAGCCATTTCACAATTGTCCAATAATTTGGGCTCCATCAGTTTTTGGGTACCCATCTTGAGTTACTTGTGGCCTGACTTTGAGGCACTGAGCACCTGCAGATCCCATTGACTCCAGACGGAGGTGTGGGTGCTCAAACCCTCTAGTTGTCAGAAGCTGGGCACCCAAAAATAGAGGCACTCAGAAGTACTGGGCAGCTTGCCGAAGGTTAGTGAGCAGGTCAGCAGCAGAACTGGGAACAGAAACTGGGCACAGAAAGTGCATTGTTCCCCCGACTCTGCTAGAACCTACTGCCTTTCTGAGCAAATCCAGGGACTTCTTTTTAGATCAACTGCATTTGTTCCTTATTGCAAGTGAAAGGGTTTATATTTCAGTCCAGAGAAAATGTAGGTCTGAAGGGATTTTCTTTAGCCAAGAGTCTGCATTGTTAATGATTAATTCTTGGTTAATCGGACAGCACAATAGTTGTCAATACACTTAACATACATTAAGTGATGATTCCCTGCTCCAAGAAGCTTACAACCTAAGGGCCTGATCCTGTGAGATACTGAAGTCAATGGGAGTTGAGGGTGCACAGCACCTCCAGGTATTTCACCCTAGATTAGGGTCCCTGTCCTGCACAGCTCTCACTCCTTAAACTTAGGCACCTAACTGAATCCAAAGGCACCTAGAGGCAGAGGCAGGGATAGCTCAGTGGTTTGAGCATTGGCCTATTAAACCCAGGGTTGTGAGTTCAATCCTTGAGGGGGCCACTTAGGGATCTGGGGCAAAATCAGTACTTGGTCCTGCTAGTGAAGGCAGGGGGCTGGACTCAATGACCTTTGGTCCCTTCCAGTTCTAGGAGATAGGATATCTCTGTTAATTAAATCCTGATTTTCAGAGGTGCTGAGCATATGCAGTGCCCATTGACAGTCATGTAACTGGTGGTGGGAAGGTTTTGCTGGCATTAGTTAGGGGTGTCTGTGTTACTTCATGCATGTAGAAGCCGTGAGTGAGTTATGCTGATCATCCCAAATATGTACCTATGAAATCTTTATACTGCTCCCACCCCATCGTGGATTCTATATAGGCCATGCATTTTACAGAAGGGTTATTTTCGGAGAGATTAGGAGGGTTTTATTGGTACTGGCTGTGATATCCCATTAAGTACCATGATCAGCTACCACAATGGAAGGTACAGTATGAAAACCTAGATAGAGTGGATAGTCAATTTAGGGCTCAGATAGTTCCTTGATGTCTTGGCAGAGCTGTTAATAGAACTGTTGACTAATAAAAGAATAAAATGCATTTAGATTAATTGTGGGAATTTTTCACAGGCTTACCCCACATTGATGGGCTCTGCCTGAACCCCCACTGCAGTGACAAGCCGCCTCAATTCCACACCAATCCAGCTGTCCTATCCTCTCACATGCACCCAGTAAAAATCCACACGCGACATCCACCCGCGCTGAGTTCCCACACACCTTCCCTCAGCCACAGGCAATATGCTTAGCGATTATTTGTATCCCGCTAGCACCCACAGTGGGCAGGGCACTGTCCAGGCACACAGGAAGTTGCTGCCCAAGCTCCAAGCATTAGGTGCTTGATCCTGCACCATTGAGGTCAATAACAGCTTTGCTATTGATCTCTTAGGATCAACCCCTAAGAGAGCTGCCTTTTTAATGTATGAAATCCCATGCGTATGAGGCATGTTATTAGTCCAAAAATCTGGCCCCCGTAAATTGGGAATGGTGCAGTTTGACTGAGATTTTAAACTGATCTCAAGCTGATCTCTGGCGTCAGAGGCAGTAACATAGACACAAAGTGCGTTGTTCCAGCAATGGTCCCCAGATTTCGTCTTAGTTGGCAGTAGTAGGTGAACTGATTAATAGTTTGCTCACAGATCTTCCTAGCTGCTCTGAAACTCAGGCTTGGCCATGATGAGAGGGTTAATGTGGAAGATGCTCTGGGGACAGCACTTTCCTTTAAGAGAAAAAATAGAGACCTCTGTCTCCTAAAGCACACGGCATTTACATTTCTGGACACTGCTTTGTATGGATATTTGCACAGCTCAAACGCCTCGCTTTTTATTGATTTCCAGGGCTCGACGAGCACAGGCGTCCAGTTATGCTTGCTACCCAGTTGTTTGTTTGTTTAAATTCATGCTGTAATTGCCACCTCCCAAATACCATAACTGCTCTGAGGAGCTACACTGCCGCCAATATTGCTGCTGACTTGGATTTATCTTAGCACGTGTGCCTCACAGATGACCTAATTTTGCTCTTCCCTAGAGGATGATCCAGCCTAATTTATGGCAAAAACCGGAGCGCTTGCTTTTGATTAGAGTAAAACTATTACTAAAAAGAAGGGTCTTTTCTTCGTGAACTGAATGCCAATGTAGATCTGCACAGTGTTTCTTTCTCCTTCAGACAGGCCCCGTGGTCTAGGGATAGAGTGAAGGACTGGGGTTGAAAATCCCGGGTTCTATTCCGAGCCCTGCTATTTACTCGTTTTGTAACCTTACAAAGTTACTCCACGTACCTGCCCCTCAGTTCCCACCTGTAATACATCTTTAAGGATATTTCCCCCAACCCTGGGTTGTTGTGATTCTGAACTACATTAGTAAAGTACTTTAAGATCTATGCCTTGGGAATGGAAATATTATTACTCACACCTCCTGTGCTCAACCAACTCTAGGGTGGAGTCTCTTTAGCTGCATTATTGCCAATCTTGCCAAAGGATGTGGCCAGAATTTTACTATGCATGTACCATTGCCAAACTACACTGGAAAAGATGCTGTTAACCAAACCAGTCTCCACTCAGTGACCTTGCCACAGGGGCCATCAACCTCAGTGGACATTGCTCAAAGACTCTTTGACAGCCTTGTTGGCACTGCCCCATTGACTATGAGGTAGTGTCTCTGACTTGTAGTGTCAGACTGACTTCACTGTTGATGGTAAATCTGAAGGGGATGAGACACACAGGCAGTGGGAAGAACACCCTATCCAATGATAATATTTGTATAGGTCTGATCCCGTCAGGCTACTGGGTCTGCACTTCAACAGATGCAGCTTGGACCAATCGAGGACCTGATGGACCATGCCATCAAGTCAATGGAAAGGCTCCCATTGACTTAAATGGGCTTTGGATCAAGCCCCAAATGAGCGTGATGGTACTTGGTTCGTAGTTAGATGTAGCAGAATGACAAAGAGCTCAGTGTGCCTACCAGAAGCTTTGAAGACAATTGATGAGTGTTCTGGTCCTCCTTAGAAAGTCAGCACTTACTATCAGGAACCACACTGGGGGCATTTCCTGTTCTTAGTAGAGGAAAAGCTGCAGTATCTCAGATGCCACTATTGTGGTACCTGTTGGCAAATACTGATTGTGTAATAGTAACCATGGCATATGGATGAAAGCAGGACTTTCATATGACCTGACAAAGGAGAGAAGCTGGTTCTTTCAGCATGTGGTAGGGCACATTCAAAGACATTTTCCCCTGTGGTGTTCATGATTAGATCTTGCTAGCATGACTGGGTTTTAAACCCCAGTGATTTCCACATGTTAGTCTACCATGCCTTGACATTTGGAAATGGATTGTTTTAGAGAATGTCAGAGGAGGTGCTGGCTGTAATGCAATGTGCATCTTCCTAGCCTCATCTTAGGAGAGAAGCACACGCAGGAAAAGGATTTCATTAAGGCCTGAAATTGCCCAGCTTGTCTCCTCTTTCCCCTCACGTTGCAATTGTCCTTATGCCTAGCAGCCTTGTCTTGAAAGTAGTTTTCCTTTGTCTTTAAGGTAGTTTATTTGCGATTGGGCAGATGTCCTTGGAGCCTCTTAAGAAAAGCTTGCGTGTGTGCATGCGTGTTTATGTGTGAGGCAGAATGAGGAAGAGATGACGTTCCTGATGTTGAGCAGAGCATAGAATTGCCCAGGCCCCCACACAAAAGAACTCGACAGTAGAAAACTCTAGTCACGTTACCGTCGGCCTTAAGAAAGTGAACATTTCTGCATCCTTTGGGCTCCCTTGTGTGATGAGCTGCTTCGGCTCTCGTGAAGGAATCTGGGGACTTGTGACCATGAGAAAGTTGAGCTCCTCTGGCGTGGAGCGGATGCTTTCCTCCACTGCAACATATCCTGGCAGCGAAGCTGCGGAACCATCCCAGGGAGGATCATCCTAGCGAAAGATGTGGAGTTAATGTAGGGGCCAGCATGCAGGGAGCAGCCCTGCAGCAGTGGAGTGCCAAGGGGAGCTTTATACCACACACAGGTCTGACTTGTGCTCTGTGTTATGTGTCTTCACCACCATTCCTGATATGGAGAGGCTATTGCTTTAGAGGGATGGCAAAGAGTTGTAGCTGGAGTCATGACTAGAGGAGTTTCCAGAAATGTGTGGTTCTTTGGGTGATGCCAGTTAGAGAAATTCTCAAATGAATAATGAGTGGCTAACCATTACAAAGCACCATACAGACAATAACTAAATCATTGTAGAGCTGAGCCTGACATCCAGAGAGGCTAAATATCATAAAATATCAGGGCTAGAAGGGACCTCATCTAGTCCAATCCCCCTGCTCAAAGCAGGACTAATCCCCAACTATTTTTTTTACCCCAGCTCCCCTAAATGGCCCCCTCAAGGAGTGAACTCACAATCCTGGGATTAGTAGGCCAATGCTCAAACCACTGACCTATCCCTCCCCCTTGTAACGGGCTCTCTCTACCCAACAAAGTGGGGTCAGTGTAGAACTTGGAGCTCAGGAGGTCCTTGCCCTCAGTCCTGCACTCAGATCACTCAGCCACGCTTTCCTGCTTTCTCTGGCCCTCCATTTTAATTGCCCATTGGAGAATATATTCCCTTTTAGCAGAGGGAGGTTTCTCTACGGGGCATGTTTTTTTTATAATCAACTTACACTCTGTGTTTCCCATGCTTTATTCAGGACTTCTCAATTATTTGCTTTGACGTTGCCGCTTGCGTGCTGTGGAAGCAGGAGCTACGTGCACAGACAGACTGATTCTGACGTGCTCTATCTAGCACTAGGATTATTATTGTTTGTGCTGTGTTGACGCTGTTTTTTTGGCTGCCCAAACTGTCTTCATAGCCCGCTATCACCCTCACTAGTAATTCCCACTGACTGTTGAAAGCACTTATCAGTTGCAGCAGTTTTGACAGCTGAGCTTAGCCAACAACTCTGACTCCATGAGATGTTCCTACGTCTTTTCTCCCCCCCGCTTCCACCAGCAGGACATGTGTGAAACTTCCTCCCCTCCTTTCTTTGTCAGGACTGAATGCTGTCCCTGTTGGGACCCCAACACTGGTTGTTTGACTCCAGGAAGTCATCAGTGAAATCCACTGAGGCCAGGATGTCTCATGTAAAAGTGAGACGATGCTGTATCTGGATTGCAAGATTAGTGGCTGCCTCCCTCTATGCGTCTCACTGTCAACAGCATGTGCTTCCATGAGAAGCGTGAAATCACTCTTCTGCCCCCAAAACGTTACCTCCTTCGTGTCTTTTTCATCTCAAGGATGCCATTGTGGGTTGAAACGCTTTGCTTACTTAATGGCCAGTTGGGAACAGATGCTTGAGTGTTTGCCTGCAGGGCTTTAGGGGGAATGTCATGGTTTTAAAAGGGTGAGGGGGTGTAAAGGAAGTTTGTGTCTCAAAACCAGTTGCACATCTGTGTTTCTTCAGTGCATAAACATAATGAAAACAGATATCGATGGAATAAGAGCCTTCATAAAAATAAAATACGTTAGTCCCAAAGAAGGTTTCAGTTACCACGGGGGAAGCTGTGAAGCTAAGAAAGAGATGCTGTGGCAATGTTAGGGCCACATTTTTGTCTCATTTCCACTGCTGCAATGTAACTGAGAAGAGAAGTGGATAGACCATATTGAATGAATTCACTCTGAGAAGATGACCTTAGATTGAATGCATCATACTGAAACATTTTATCTCCCAACTCCTCAGAGAGGTAAAAGAAAGAAAGGACCAACAGTGCGCGTGTGTGTGTGTGTGGGCGTGCGTGTGTGAGAGAGAGAAAGAGAACAAAAGCAAGGTGTATTGCATGCTTTAAAGGAGGCAGCAACAGACTTGACCTCTGAAGCTGCAGATTCTGAAGTTGGCTGCAGCCCAAGTTATTTTAAGCATAAATCAGATGAAATATTACATTATTTTTAACAAAAAGAACAGGAGTACTTGTGGCACCTTAGAGACTAACAAATTTATTAGAGCATAAGCTTTCGTGGACTACAGCCCACTTCTTCAGATGGAGACCCAGTCTTTTGAAAGACTCTTTCTTGGTATGCATCCGAAGAAGTGGGCTGTAGTCCACGAAAGCTTATGCTCTAATAAATTTGTTAGTCTCTAAGGTGCCACAAGTACTCCTGTTCTTTTTACGGATACAGACTAATACGGCTGCTACTCTGAAACCTGTCATTATTTTTAACATATCCCTAAATATCACACTAGTTGCTTAGGATACATATTTATCGAATGGTAAGTTTCATGTAAGATTCTCTGAAGTCTTGTGGCTCTGCTTGGGCTAAAAAGGGACACATACAACACAGAGTACGCACTAGTTTCCTTTGTGTTGGATAGTGCGCTGGGCCTAACTACTCCCTCCCTTGTGAAGGTGCCACCATGAAAAGGTTCCTTGCATGGAACAATCAGTGTCCTTAGATCTACCATCAAAAGTTGTGGCAAAAGTACCTTCAATAATATAATAGGAACGTCAAACTCTATAAGCCGTATACAGTATAAAACTATATAGCATGGGTTAGTGGCATCAGCTAGATTGCGGATTTATATTTATCTCCCGGGGGAAAAGTGATTGAAAAAACATTTCTCTTGGAGGTATGTGAAAATCTCCAGGCATTTTGCATCTTTTTGTTGTTGTTGCAGTTGTGGTGTGACAGCATGCTAGCTGGGTGGGATTCATTGCAATAGTAGGGGCTGCATACTGTACATTTCCTATTTAAACAGCCATGTCTGGGATCTATTTTTCAGCAGCTCTTGTAAGTTGTTTTGGGCTGAAATGCTTCCTTTCTCGCTTAGCCCTGCCTTTCTGGTTTTGATATACTGTGGATTCCCTCTCCATGCTAGTCTCCACAGTGCTACTAAGTGATGGAGCTGGGCCAGAAGTGTTTAACTTTCCAACTAGGGGAACCAGTAAATGGAACATTAAATCTCATCCTAATGTGGACTGGTCCAGTGTGATAAGCAAATGGACCGTGTACTCCTGGGGTTGCATAGACATCATGTTGGCTTTCCTTTAGTATTGCTGCCACTTACTTAAGTATTGTTACATTACCAATCAGAGCAGAGCCATATGGACTCCTATGAAAGCCTCGGGGCCCTAGCCTGTCTGTTTCCAGTCCGCCATCTGCCACTGATTTACATGGCGTGTATGAAAGTCCATGATACCCAAAGTACAACGTTACACAGGGCAAAAACTGTATTAAAAGAACATTATGAAGGTTGTACAAGTCAGGAAATGCCAGCTTTTCTTGTGTCTCCTTGAACGTCCATGTGGTTCACCGAATAGGGCAGAGGTCCTGTGGAAAAAAACATGTAATTAAAGACTACACATGCCCAGGAGGAGAATACTCAAGGTTACATGTGCAACCATAAACCTGGCATTTCGTAACTTTTGTGTGCTTGACTTTGCAACCTAAATAATCTTCCTTTAACATAGAGTGTGTTGATGTAACTTCCTAGGGTGTGTGTGGTTGTGCGGTGTCTTTAGAATCAAGAACTCATTACATATCATACCCCCACGGAGGTGATATCCATGTTGTTTCTTTAATGATGATAACGACAAATGTTCAGAAATCCTAACACAAACCTTAAATTTTGTCCTTCATACACTTTGAAACACGTCAGACCATTCTGAGGACTCTGTTTCTTTACTGAAATGTCTGCGCCAAGCAATCCAGGCCTAACACTGAACTGCAGCAGCTGTACGGGGCCTGCAAATGACATATCCCCCCCGGTTTCCCCATCGTCCCAATCGGACGTCAATTTTAATGCATCTTCCAGATCTTCCAGGGCCCTGTCCAAGTCTGGGACATCTGTGAATGAAATACTTGCCCAGTACAGCACAGTCAGCTTCTAAGCTACCATCCGAGATGGAGACAGGCCTATCATTCGCTGCCTACCAGAGCTGTAGTAAGAGTCATAAGCTGTTTAGCATTCTGTAAAATGGGGGTGTGATTCCTGTAGACAGATTTAGAAGAGCTGCAGTAAAATTCTGTTCCTCATTGAGAGGAAATATATACCGTATGTACTCGCATATAAGCCGAGGCTTTATTTACGGATGCTGAAAACGACCAAAAAATAAGTGACTTTCATATGACCAAACCCCTCTGTCCATTACCTCCTAACAAAAGTCGCCTCATGCCCCTGGCAGTTTGCTAGCGGCTTATCCATGGCTCTCAGTCCTGCCTTGGGACTCACCAGCCTCCTAGGGCTTTGCCTGGCCCTATTGCTCACCTTTCTGTTTGCTGCTTATTTGTCCATGTGATAACCGGATTACCAGAATTGTCACCCGAGTCAAGCCTCTTCATTAGATGGTCCATGCCTGTCTTAGGGCCAGAACATCCCCACTGGTTCCATGAGCATAGATCCACTGTACCTGCTCTTGGGGTGCACTGAAGGGGGAAGGTTCCAGCTCTGCTCTATCATTCTCCTTTTCTCTGAGCTCATGGGTCCCCAGAATCTTGGGAATGAGGGTCGAGGTGCAAGAGGGGAGGAACAGGGAAAATACCATTAGCTCTCACTGGAAAGGAGAGCATCCTACCTGAAGAAGAGGGGCTGGCAAGGCATCTGCAGAAGGTGCATCTCCCTAGAGATGCCTCTGCATCCTCAGAGCTGGACCTCCCTTTCCCCAAGGATTCCCAGGATCTTTGGGGTTAGAAGCCCACATTCTCAGCCACTTCACACCTCTGAATTTGGGGTCTGAGTGGTTGGTCAACCTTGCTGAGATCCCGGTCTCTTCTGCTCCCTTCCCTAGCATGGCTACTGTACTGAAAGGCACAGCATAGCCGTCCGTGATGCTAGTACCATTCAGAATGCTCCATAACCCAATATTCCTATCCTCATACTCTCTTGGTACTGGGTAACGAGGAAGGCAGGCCTATAACCCACTTCTAACCTTTGCTAACTACTAATATTGGTGTTTTCTAATGGCACATTCTGCATAGAGAGAACCCAGGTGAAAAAATGAAAGCACCTTCTGGGGTTTGTTTCATATTAGCACTGCGATCATCTTGACGTTTTCCATCTCCAGTTAAGGAATGAATTAAGACTCATCATCTCTAGGGGGTCTTTTTTGTACTCTGTGTTTAATATAACCTTCCTTATTATATTTATCTTGTTTCTTATGCTCCAGTCTTTCATTTATTACATTACTTTGAAGATGTTGGCAGTGACCGGGCGTCCCTGTAAACTCTTTTAGCAAAGCTGAATTACATTTACAAGAGATCTTTAATGTGTTTAAGTCTTTGGTTCCTTTATATTTTTATATGGTCACCAGTCTGGCTTTCAGTTTGTGGCTTGGACTGAAAACAGGATAGCTGGAGCTTGGCTTACTTTTTACAGCACATTTATAAAATTCACAAAGAAATGAAAAGTTCGCCCACACCAACACTTTTATAATGCAGAGAAAGGAGCTATTTTATTCTCCATTATTAGTTTAAAAAAAAAAAGGAGGTATAATAATTTCACCCTCTGGCACCTTTCATTTGAGCCTCATGGAGGGTTTTATAATAACAAAGTCTCGCAAATACATGATGTTGTTCCCATTTTACAGATGGGATAACTGAAACACAATAAGGTTGTGATTTGCTTGGTGTGACACAGCAAGTCAGTGATAGGGCAAAGGACACAACATAGGATCCCACATGCCAACAGAGCAATTATTTTGCTAAATGACTTAACATTGACAAAGTTAGCTTTCAGGATGAGTGAAGAATCTCCAGTGTCCTTTGGGCCTTGTTATAGCATGGCATTACATCATAAAGTGTGCCACAGTGTCATCCTAGAATGGCAGAATCTCATGGGGTGGACACATACATTATTAAATAACAATTTTCCCCTGCAAGATGTGTCCAGATTAATGAGAACCATGTGTTTTTAGTTCTTGGGGGATGATGTATCCACCTTTCCTTGGCGGGAGCAAAACTAACCATGCTGTTAAGGTCGTTGAGACTGATAGTTTGGGAGGAAGCAGGGAAAAAGTGGGAGCATCCTCATGGATTTTAGCTCCTCCCAATTGTTAAGGTACATGGTCTTGTTCAACTTCTCAGCGGTGCTATGAGCTTGGCCAAAGGAAATTCTGGAATGTAGGTTTTGAATCAGATTCCCTTTCCTCCTCATTTTCCATATCCCATCATCTGTGAACCACTGTCCTTCCTTTCTCCGTTGTCCAGTGGGAATAAGTTTGCAACAGAGGTTGGTGAAAAGACCAGTTTATGTCTTACATGGAAGCTTCATGGACTAAATACGTTCTACCACAAGGAGAACGTGTAATTTATTCTTGTCTCAATGTGTTTAAAAAAAAATTCAACGTGAGAGAAAAAAGGAAGAAAACCACCAAAAAAGGATGTGAAAATATATTCCTTTCAAGCCAAAAAATACCAACTCCATGACATCTTTTTCTGTGGGAAACTCATTTTCCTAGAGGATCTTGATAAATTCTGGTTTTATCAGTTTAACACAAGACCCAGCAATTTATTTAAGCTTCACTTGCTTGCAGAAGTTTCGTCCACTACAAACATCAGGATTATGATTTTTTTTCACTTAAAAAGAAAAATAATACAGTGTCATGGCTGAGATGATAGACGATACAGCTGAACGTACCACTTGCCTGTTGAGTTACTATTTGATTGCTCTCTATAGATCTCTGCACGAGTTACCTGCATTTGCAGTCTGTGTAGAGGGGAGAGTAGCTGCTGTAGGCAGAGAATAGGTGGGTGAGAATGCAGAGGCAGATTAAGATTTATTGGGGCCCTGGGCACAAAGAACATTTGCCCCACACACAGCCTGGTGGTCCAGGGATGCTGGAACTGGGGGAGCCACAGGGGCCATGGCCCCTCACTTTTTAAATGGGCGAGTAGCCTCGGGCAGGCGTGGATCAGTGACAGCGGGGGCTGCACTTCGCAGCAGGAGAGCTGATAAGGTGATAATGCTGCCCCTCGGCCCCCAGCCAAGGGCAGGTGGAGGGTCCAGGGCTCCCCACAGCAGCCCAGGTTCCCTGGACAACTCTTACCATGGCCCGGCTCTGGCTTCTGACCTGGCCAGGGGGCGGGGCCGCAATGGGCAGGGCCACAGCCCCCTCACTTCTACACAGGCCTGTGCGTTAATCCGCCACTGCTGCCCTGCTCTCATCCACTGCGCTGGCCCTCATCGCTGAGCTGTTGCAGAGGGGGAACTAAGTCGTGCTTGTGCCAGGTATACAGCTGGAGCAGTTTACTTCTTCCCTGGAGCAAAGGGGGAAGCAGAGACCAATTGTGGCTCTCTGAGGAGTCTTAGAAAGGAATATTTGTAATATTTGTGGCATTTTCACTTTAGCACTTTAGTGAAGATGCTCCTATGCTGACGGAAGAGTTTCTCCCATTGGCATAGTTAATCCACCTCTGCAAGAGGCGGTAGCTATGTCGACAGAAGACACTCTCCCATAGACATAGCACCGTCTACACCGGAGATTAGGTCAGTGTAACTGGATTTTTCACACCTCTGAGTGACATATTTATACTGATGTAAGTTTGTAGTGTAGACTTGGCCTTAGCCGAGGTCAGCACAGCAAATTTGTGGCTGAGCCCAGAATGGAACCCAAATATTCTCACTCCTTGTCTTCTGCATGGGGCACTAGACCATTGTTCCACTCCATGCTATCATATTATACCATAGTGCCACCCACGTTCCTAAACCCCTCTTTTTATGTGTTCCCTTTGCAGGTAAAATCCTGTTCCGGAGGAGTCATATTCGAGATGTAGCTGTGAAGAGACTGAAGCCCATTGACGAATATTGCAGGGTAAGAACTTTATCTTCACAGAAGAATGAGTATCGGAGGGTTACGGATGGAAAACTCTGCCAGGTGATCAATCAAAGATATCCATGGCTAGCAGCCAGTGCAGCGCTGGAAATCTCCCGCTGTTGCCATTAGAGAGTTTGAACTGGCTACATCAGACTTGCAGAGCCTGTCCCCAGGAAGGCTCTGTTTGAAAAAATCAGGAAGTGAAAAAGGAGAGGAGAAAGGTGAGCTGAGAATTGCCCTTCCTAAAATGTCAGCAAGTAAGAGGGGGGACGGGGAGAGTGGCAGTGTACTTGAGCACAGAGGATCCCTTTGACCTACAGGCTCCTCAGACAAAACTACTGTAGAATAGTGCCAAAGATGGGAGAGTTTTGCTCCAGGGAGCTTCTTTCACCAGCATAGTGTCCAGTGTTGCAGAAGACCTTTAACTCCTACATACCTTCCGTGTCGAGAATCTTACTATCAGATAAGGGATTCTGTGCCCAACTAGCGGTGTCAGCGCTCTTCATCTTAGCCTCAAACTCTGGTCTGAGCTCTGGTTCTGCCAGACACAATTCCTCTGCCTGTCTGGTCCTGGTAGAATTCCTGCACTAGGAATCCTCTTGTGTTTTACAGTTATAGACAGTGGTAACGCAGCCCAGGGAGCTCAGAAGAGTTGAAGATAGTGCTCTTGAGGACACTTAAGCTAAAAGATGCAGCCATATGGGGCCAGGCTGAAACAGGCCCATGACAGGCACAGATACTCCTAGCCAATGGTATAAGCCGTGAACCTAGTTTCACCTGTTAGAGCATTTCAAAGAGATGTAGTTAGCAATTAAATCCACTGGAGTTGAACCCTGGGGTTGTCCTAGTGTACCTCCTGGGTGATTCAGAGGCTGGAGCAGAGTAGTTAATATGGCATTTGATAAGTCATACCTGCCCACCTGTTCAATAATATTCCAATTAGACCAGGTTTTGCTTTGCATGAAGCTAGAGATAAATGATTGGCTATTTTTTTTGACAGTGTTTCCAATACTGAGTGAAGCCCTGGAAAATACGTTGCAGGGAGGAACAGTGCATTGGCAAATTGAGGGTGGGTTTGGTGACCAAATCTGCCTCGTCCATCCTGATTTTGCGATTTGTTGCTAATTAATCTTCGGACACTAAATTAAAAGGTATTCCAGAGCAAGACTGGTGTGCTGGTTTTAAGGTGGGATCAGCCGTATCAACCAAAGTGCATAATCTAATCCCCAGACTTCCTCTTTTATTTCCTGTAATTTTTTTTCCCTTTTAAGAAAACTAGATGGGCAGGCGGAGGAGAAAAATATATATTCTCAAAAATGTTTCCTGTCAGATATTTGCTTATCCAAATTGGGTGCAGATCACTGGAGACCATAGAGCCTGAGGCATGTGGAAAGGGAGCAGACATTCTGCTTTATTGAAGTCCTTGTCATCTGAATCATCCGGTCCAGAAAACTGTGAAAAAAGTCTTATCTCATGAGATCAGGCTTTTTATGCAACAATTAATGCAGTGTCTGACTAATAATGGCCTAATAACTATCTTTAAAAATGTGTGCTTGTACTGTATTCCCGGCATTATTTGTTCGGAAAGGAACTGCAAGAGACACGTGCAGTAAGAAATAATGTCACGGGTTCACCAAACAGGCATGCCATGATGAAGGCAGTAGTTTACGCTGGGGAGTGCAGACATGACCTCTGACCTTGATGAACTGGAAGCTGGTTATCTGGGCCGCCATTGTCTGAGAAGCAGACAGACCAGTACCGGGTTAGGGTTACATCATCGGTCATGTCTGAGGAGTATATTACAGCAACCGTTGTTGCCGTTATCATTAGAACTGAATTGCTATCACCACCACTAGCCATCCTTGTCATTATATATTTTCTCTCATGGAGAAATCCGTTCAGACCGTCACTAGCTTTTAGCTGAGCTCAATGAACCTCCTTCATTTCCAGCAGGCTTCTCATTAATGCTAGAACAGATTTGAATCACTAATGGGCAAATTTCAAACTATGGCTCAGTTTGGGGAAGCTTGGATGCTTCTCCAAAGAGAGGCTATTCGTTTAACGTATTGATTGATTAATGGTGCTCTTTGCCTCAGTCTTTTACATTAATCTAAAAATGACCAAAATTCATTAAAATCTGCAGAGCCTGCCGCAAAAATGGTCTGCAGGTCACTGAAAAGCTTGATCAAAAATGTTCCTCTTATACCCTGCCCTGAAGATCACCAGACCCAGACGTAGGCTAAGCCAGATCAACTCTGTCACTTGCATTAGAACCTTCTACCCCCGTCACTGGTAGCAAGAGTGACACAGTGGTTAGTCTGTCTGTCGGCTGGCAGGACAGCAACACCGTGGTTCATGAATCTCACAGCAGGACATAGGGATAGAGGCCTAAGGAAGTAACTGGGTGCCAGACCACATAGGGCTTTACTGATTTTAACCAGCGCCTTTGCCGAACTTTTTGAGTCTGCAAAGCTCACAAGAACGGCTTTCTTTTAAAATTTCCTCCTTCATACAAGGAATGGCTGTCTTATGTTGTTTCACAGCTTCCACTTCCAGACCATGGAAGTCCAGAGGTGTTTGAAAATAATAATGAAAAGCAAACATTTTGAGCCTCAAAAGTTCATTAGAGTTTTTGGACAAAGGTTTGGGGAGGGAAGGAGAGATTCTTGTTAGGTCCTAGCTGGGGTAAAATCCTGGCCCCTTAGAAATCAATGAGAATGTTGCCACTGACTTCAATGGGGGCAGTATTTCATGCCTGGTTCTTATTAAGACCTAGATATCAGGAGTATTTTCTGGGGTCTTTGCTGTAGATCAGTGTAAGGGGTTTCTGAACCCATTGTATATGATCTGTGTAATCCTGGATGTTCGCCCAATCTTTGAATTCCCTCACTATGAAATTGACCGGGAATGTTAGACAGCTGTGAATCAGGAGCATAACAACCAGGAAAAGTACCGTTGATACAGGGAAAGGGAAAGAGGTTGTGGATAAAACAGTATTAACTAATATTAACTGTTTCCTCCCGAGCAGCAATTATTACTACATATGTTTTCCACAGACTTCAGTGAAATTAGGATCTAGCCCCACAACTTCAGAAGTGTTAACTCCTTTATATCTTTCTTCCTTTCTCACTGCATGTATTGATTTTAAAACAGTTATCCCAAACTACACCGCAATAACATAAAACATGGAGAAGTGTTCATCAATTATGCACCCCTTCAGTCCCACATTAGCCCCCAAAATAGCTTAAATGGAATTCAAGTGTGAGGCACAGACAGGGTTGAAGTTCACATTTTGTGAACTAAAAATGAGGATGCAACTGAATATTGAGCCTTGAAAGGTGATGATGTAGGGTTGCGATTGCGTGAAGCTGTCGTGGAGGACTTTTGACCCAGGGTATTAAAATCAATAAATAAGACAAAGGCCTGCCTCTATGACAGCTGCAGCATCACTGAAATCCGTAGCACCTCTAGCGTGAGTAAGGATGATCAGTTCAGGCTGATTGTTGCCAGATGAGCTTTACTCCTCCATATCACCTGTCCTGGAAAGCAGAAGTTCAGAAAGGCCCTGGCAAATGCGTGATAAGAATGCTACAGCTTCTTCTTTTTTTATCATTTGAGTTTGCAAGCTGGCTCTCTCCGGGCGGGAGGGTTTGCACATTTGAGATGTGGGGTCTGATTTTTTTCAACAGACACAGAAACAATGAAAGCCAGACAAAGCATGTCTGAGCATTTGTGTGGAGCCGCTGCAGCACAGGGAGGTCTGTAAAATGTACTATGTCAGCCCCCAAGAGTGCGTCCCTTCTGAACTTGAGAACACTGGACTCCCACACTGCCCACTACCAAGGAGACCTCCCAAGGACTCTGGATATTTCACTGTTTTAGTACAGCTCAGGGAAATAGCTGCACTGTGATAATTAGGCCAATATTTGGCACAGCAGTAAGAAGCATTTAAGAAGCAGTGAAAAGGGGAGAGGGGCCGGGGGAAATATTTTCAGTGCTTTTTCTCATCTATGAACATAAACTGCAGCACTCTGAATGTATTGCTGGTTAATTTAGAAAGTAATCTAACAGACTAGGCAAACTCTGCCTGTAAATATTTGTTGCCCACTGGAATTGATATCTCTGGATGATTTCCCTCTTAACCATAGACTTTCAGTTACTTTAGTGTGAATTGTGCTCCTCTGGGCTCATTTGAACCAGTTTCCTTCTGGCATCTGAAGATTCTTTGCCAATTTAAAATAAAGAGCAACTTCATATTCTTGCTCTGCCGGGGGAGGGAGGAGCATTTTATTTAATAGGACTTCTAAACTTTGATGGCCAAAATACATTTCTTGGTAAGCATGTGTCCAATACATACTGTGCCTTATGCATGGAATGACCTCGGAGTTGTGGTTCACAAAACCACCATGCTCTTCTTGTTCAACCCCTTTGAAAAACTCAGACCAACATTTTCAGACTTGGAGTTGCCAATGTAGGAAAGCATTCTTGTTCAGAACAGCACTTAAGCACGTACATAAATCACATTGACTTAAGCATGTGCTTAAAAAGTACGTGCTTCAGTGCTGACCTGACTAGGAATGGGTTTAAGTAAGCATTAAGTACTTTCCTAAATTAAGGACTTAAATCTCGTATTTTCACACCTAAATAAAAGTGGGTGATTTCAGAGGGGCTGAATACTGGCAGCTCCAAGTGAGAAAAATTTGATCTTGCTTGTTGCACATTATCCACATGTTGTGAGATCATAATTAAAAAAAGAAAATTACCTTCCTCTAAATTTCCCCGTCCATCCTCTCTGCTCTGTCAGTCTTCAAGGCCATTAGTCTGCCAAGACTTACACATATGAGTCTTTCTGTTTGTGTCTACTACAGAACCAAATGAGCACCAAATGAAAAATTAATAATAATTAGAGCTGATCAAAAATGTGTCACATTTTCATGAAAAAATTCAAAATTCATCTTAAATTTTTGTCAAAATTTTTAAAAAATCAGAAAATTTAGACTAGGTCTTCTACTGTCTTTATAAATATACATACCATAAGAGTCCTTGACTTTGCTATTTTAACGTTCTTTTCATGTAATTTTATTGTGTGTAATTTTCTCAGCTTTTTAAAAAAGCAAACTGGAAAAACAGAAACGGAATTGTATGGAATCATAGTGACACTCCCACGGGTCATCCTTTGAGTTGGAACCATTAGATCCACAGCACAGATATCTGCCATGTGAGCTAACAAAGTAACTCAATCCAGCCTTGTCCCTTCTTCATTCAAGCGCAGTAGCTTCCACTCCATGCTGCCTGGAAACCAGCAGGGGGAGTATTGAAAGCACAGTTTTTCTCTGAGTTCAGCAGCGCCTGGCAGCCCGGAGCAGCAATTTCAAGGAAAGTCCAGATCAGTCCCCTGGAGTGCCAGCTTGGAGGAGTGTGCTCAGTTGCTTTATGGGGATGGCGCATACGCAGTACATTTGGCATTTAGGAACTCTGCAAGGATGGAGCATGCTCAGTGCAGATGGAATCACTGGAGAATTTAGTTGACAACCTTTAAGAAGTCTCTACTGAGCATGTGCAAATGGCAGTTTTTCAGAGGCATGCAGCTTGGACACATTTGAGTGAATTTTCACCGGGATGCAAAAGGCACATTCCTGACACAAGGACAACCACCTTGCCCAATTTCAAGCCCCTGCTCTAAAGCATGGGGGCGCTAGAAGTTCTTAGTGAAACAGTGGTAAGCAATTTTTTTTTTTATCATGGCAAAACCTCTACCTCATTCTGAGAAACAGCTGAACCATTCTCCCTGAAACTTTCCAGAAAATTTCAGCCTAAGGCAGACACCCAGCACGGAAAATTTCAGCCTGAATAATTCAAGACTGAAAAATTATAAGAAATTGAAAACAGGCTCTTATAATGGGAAGTGCCGAACAGCCTTAACTGTATGCAACACTACCAGCTGCCCCTATAATATGCATTTGTATACATACACGTATATACCTACATGCACGCGTCTGTATACCAATGTCTGTAAAACACATCTGTGTGTATATTTGTAAGTATATGTGTCTATACATACACATATGCAGCTATGTATACAAAACCACGCTCATGCTCACACCCATACAGACACGTTCTGGCCGTAACACGCACTCTCCATTCTGTGGTCTGTTTGTGGTTTTGCATTATGTTGAATTGCACTTTCTGTGCTGGCGGACAATAAGCTCCGGTGGGCCTGGATCTGTTCTTTGTTTTACACACTCCATCTAACATACAGCACCATGCACGCAGATGGCACCATGTAAATATTAACATTTGCCAAACGCCTTTATCACTGAAGATTGACTGGATATGAACTGGCAGATGTTGCATCACTTCTAATGCGCTTTCTGATATTGGCCATTGTTCTGTGAGTTTTCTCTGGAAACCGCATTCTACCGAGAAAATGGCATGTTGAAATAAAGCCATAAACACCTTTTTCTGAAGGCATATGGCTGTGTGCGTGAGGTATGAGTTGCTCATTACTGTTTTCAATACTCGGCACGGATAAACATGTTATTGCTGATAATATTCTGCAAGCGTGAAAAACTGAATTCCATGTGTTAGCGTTTTTATCTTTCATCTTTCCTGTGCAAATCCTTTACCGCTTTGGGATGATTGCTGCTTCTAATGATGTATTTTGCCCCCATTTCCAACCCCTTGCCCCTTCCCAATTGTTTTCATTCCCTTGCCATCTGTTTTCCTCTCTTTCTTTCCCTATCTTGAACGCCCTCCTTTCCTTGACCCTGTCCTGCAGTCCTTCCTTTGCTCTGTTGTATCTTTGCCCTGGGACTTATTCTCTTCCTCAAACTGTTGCTCTTTGTTAACTGTCTTGAATCTCATTAGACTTGTGGAGCTAATGGTTGGTGCATTGTATGTTTGCCTGAGAGAGCTCTGTAAGGGGCAGAACAATGTGTGGTTAGTGCTGCAGTAGCCTCCCAGGCCCCAGCAGCCCGTCTACACAGAGCTTTCCCAGCAGCAGTGTCTTCTAGGAGACATTACGTGGATCCGGATCCTACAGCCTCTGTGCATCCCCAAATCCTATTGATTTCTGTAGGAGTTTTGGGTGTTAAAACAAGTGCAGGGTCAGAGCTGTAGTTTAAAAAACTAACAAAAACTGACTTTCAGTGGGGCTTGCGCTCCAGAGTCATTGAGGTGCTTTTGAAATGTCCCACCTAAGTGGGGGGAGGGATAGCTCAGTGGTTTGAGCATTGGCCTACTAAACCCAGCGTTGTGAGTTTAATCCTTAAGAGGGCCACTTAGGGAGCTGGGGCAAAATCAGTACTTGGTCCTGCTAGTGAAAGCAGGGGGCTGGACTCAATGACCTTTCAGGGTCCCTTCCTGCTCTATGAGATAGGTGTATATCTCCATATATTAGACTAGATAGAGCCAATGGTTTTCTTTGTGGATGACCCAAGATTTCCCAAAATAGGGACATAAATTTGGGAGTGAGATTTTCAGAAGCACCTAAATGACTTGAGCACAAATCCTATTGAAAGTCAATGGGCCTTGTGCTCCTAAGTCACTTAGCCCATTTGAAAATCCACCACATGCTCCTATTTCCATGAATAGCTCCCATTCAAGAGAAGGCCACTTATGTAGGTTCCTTATGTTAGGCACTCTGTGATAGGCTGGGCTCTCTTTAGGTTACATTGGGCATTTTCATAAATTCTGCCCCCCTCAAAATCCTTCTTATGATGGGGGCACTTGGTCTCCAAGTGTTTCAAAAGAATGTGTAAAGATCTGGCTTGTTTATGAAGATGGGGTATGGCTTGATCCCAGGTCAGGGCTTATCTTCAAACCCGCCAGCTTGTATGTGGTCTGATGAGTCCTTGTGGGCGGCAGAGGTTCGCAAACTGGCCTCCTCTCAGTGGCTCTGTTACAGGAGTCAGCTGCCTCTGGTGCACTGTAGCTCTTCTCCTGGTTGCCACCCCTTCCTGTGACACACCCTCCCTTTTCAGCTCATTTGCTCCAAATGGAGCAGGCTCTGCTGGTGCGTCTGTTCAGTACCGGTTCAGCCCAAAGGCCATCATTAGCCTTTTCCTGATTGGGAGGGGTGTGTGCCCCATCACACCCCCAAGTTGGAAAATGTTGGCCTCTCTGACAGTCGCCTCAGGAAGGAGCCACTCTAGACTTGCGGGGCCAAGTGACACTTGGGGATTTATGTTTATTGTTAATGATGCTTAGCGCTTACCATGCTCAGTCCTGCAATACTGAAGTCTGTGGAAGCTGCACCATTGACTCCAGTGGTCGCAAAATCAAGCCCATAAACAATAGTTTTTCGAAACACAGAACAGACATTAAATAACTAAGTCTTTCAGCACCCCAGCAAAATAGGGGGTTCTCTCCCTATTCCAGATATGGGTAGCTAGTTTACCTATCTCCTCTGAATTTGGTCTAATGAGGTTAAGTGACTTGCCCAGAGTCAAAAGGGAGTCAGTGGCAGAGACAACACAAGCTCTCAGGGCTCCATTCCCTTTCTCAGTCCACTAGATCAAGTCACCTCTCCTTCTGCTTGAAGACTGAAGCTGAATGAAATGTGCTTTAACCATGGGTTTGTGTCTTCATTATGTTCATTGTGTTGTGAAATCCAATGACGTTTCTCTTACTCGTATGCTTCTCCCCTCCCGCCTTGGGTAGAATCCAATTTCAAATTTCTACAGTTACTGCTATTCCTGGGCCGGAATTGTGTCTTCTGGATAATGGTTCTGATTTGCCATATGTATGTGTGTGTTTATACTCCATGAGGACAAAACTCACACAACTTTATTTCTTTTAGTTTAAAACAAGACATCAATTATTAATTGTGCAACAGCCGAGCTTAGGGCATCTTTATTCCAAGACAAAGCATTTCGTTTTCCATTTGTTTCCTTTCAGTTCTCTATGTGATATATTGAGAGAATGATCTGTGCTCTATGTCATGTTCTCAGCACCGCAGCAGCTCTGTCGTTTCCAGTTTGGGCAGCCCAGCATTGCGTCCGCACTGTTTGGCACTCCTCTGCATTTCACCGAAGGCCAGTGTCACTTGGTTCACAAACTCACTGAAGTCTAATATAATTCCCCTACCTATAATGTGCCTCAAGTAGAATAAAGCAAAACCCTAGACTCTTAAGAAGCCCTTGAATTTGAATTTCAGACTCTTCAAGTCAGGGATACATGTACTGTAGCTGGAAAATTCAGGGGACAGAAATGCAGTATTACGTCATTACGTTTTAAATTTTCTGCTGTTCCTCCCCCACTGCGATTATATGGAAACAAATTCCAGTGCTTCTAGAAGTGTGGTTAGATGTAAAACAACGCAACTAACTGAATCGCACCGCCATGGCTTTTTGTTTCAGATGTGTGTCTGACTAAGAGCAGTCAGATCTATCACGAGGTTAGTCAAGCCCAGTTCGCCCAGCCATATCCATGAGTTAGTTCTAGTGCGATTTTTCATCTGTCTTTCGAGATTGTCTGGAAGGGAGTTCAGGTCTTTTGCCCTTTTTTCAACTGACTTAAGAGCCAGACAGACTCGTTCTCTTGAACAGGTTTACAATGCCTCTAAGAAGCTTTGTCTATATTTAACTGTTCATGTAGCCTACTTCCAACATGCCTTAGCAAAGGAGAGGGTTAATCCCAGCCCTCTCTTCCCCTTATGCTGTTCACTTCCCTCTGTAAATCTCTGAATCATGTGCAAATCAGAGCACTGATCTGATTCTTTCTTCTCTGCTGCCTCTCACATTTTAGATGAATATTTGACCTTCTCTGAGAGAACCAAGCCATGGAACCTAGAGAGCAAATACCTAAAACATTTTTGGCCTTTACGTGATGTGCTTGTCTCATCTATTTGAATGCTTAGTTTTCAATAGACTTAAAAATAATTGATGTTATCCCCAAATTGCATTTATTATTGTTGAGTGTAATGCGCACTGCATATGGGTACTTTACAGAGTGCATTATTCACCCATGAAATAACTCCAATACATCTGTTAGTCTATAACGTGCCAGAGGATTCTGTCGCTTTTTACAGATCCAGACTAAGATGGCTACCCTATACTGTACTTAGCCATGATACATTGCAGGCTGTGAAAAATCCTCTCTGCCTGTCTTTCCAACCAATTAATCACTTTTTTTTCCTGTTAACTTGCAAGGAAACTCATTGGCAAGTCCTGCATTCACTCCATAAATGAGAGGGTTTATGGAGCAAATTACTCCACGATATTAGTGAGTTTTGAATTTGTAGTTTACGTATTTATTATTTTATTATGTATTTATACTTAGCAGCCATGGCCCCATTGCGCTAGGCACTGTGCAAACACAACAAAGAGACGGTCCCTGCCCTGAAGAGTTTACACGATAAGTAAGATGGACTTGCACAGGAATAGCTAGAGTGGAATTTTGCCCCATGTGTCCAAAACCAAACCAGCCATCCCCAAGCCCCTCTGCTTGTTCAGGCACACAGCATAACCCATTTGCACTAACACATGCCACACCTTTTCTTTTCAGGGAAGCACCCTGGCATGATGCTTTTCTTGTCTATTTCCTCTGCTCTTCTAACATCATTCTGCTGACACCATCCAGAATTTTGCATTGTTCCTTTTCTTGCCTCTTGGTTGTATATTTAAGGACCTGTTTCTAAGCTTGATTTCTCTAAACCCTTTCCTCTCCCCTCCCTCCTTTCTTTTACAGGCACTCGTCAGACTGCCACCTCACATTTCACAGTGTGATGAAGTCTTTAGGTTCTTTGAGGCTCGACCAGAGGACATTAACCCTCCGAAAGAGTAAGTGTCATATCTGATTTCCAGCGCCACACGGTGCTTTTGTTTGCACGGAAGGAAGCTGAAGGTCATTCTGGTTTATTACCTCCAATGGATGTGAGAACAGCTTTCTAAGCTTTCAGATGCTACCTGGGAAATGGCCTTGTAATTAGGTAAAAATAAGCCTCTGTGTGTGGGGGGGGGTGGGGAGGGGGATTCAAACACTCCCAAACACAAGTCTTGTCTCCATTCTTCAGGAAGCTCCCGGCCCACTTTTTCATTGTTTCTTGCTGATAATGCTAATGAGAGACACCGAGAGTTTTCCCAGTTTGTTGGTTTTAACTTGCCTGTTATCACTAAGGAGTCATTAAGCTCCTGAAAGCATTGTCTCAGCAGCAGATGGCAATCCTGCCACTTAGAGATTGACTCATTATTAGCAGCTGCCTCTTTAACTGTACTCCTTCCTGAAGATATTTTGTTTTTTTACTGGAGTATGAGTACGATCCTGAACCAAAATTGTCTCCGGAGAGTTTATTTGCTAGAAGCAGGAAGCCAAAGCAAAGGTTGGGGGCAAAGCTTTGGTTGGAAATAAAACAGAGTCGTAGCTTTTACCTTGGGATGGATAGATTGATTCAAACAGAGACCTGGCCAAGGATCTGAGAACTAGTACACCTCTACCCCAATATAACGCTGTCCTCGGAAGCCAAAAAATCGTACCACGTTATAGGTGAAACCGCGTTATATCGAACTTGCTTTGATGCGCCGGAGCGCGCAGCCCCCTCCCTGGAGCGCTGCTTTACCGCACTATATCTGAATTCATGTTATATCGGGTCGCGTTATATCGGGGTAGAGGTGTACATTTTATTTAACTTAAAGAGATGCTAATTCCTCCTGAAAAAAACATTGACAATTGTATTTACTAACAATGCTGCTGTTTTAGCTGACATTTCCTCTTCCCCGGTTCTCACTGCCCCAACACACCCACACTTTGTATTACTTGTGATATTTGCCTGCTAAAAACATCTTGACCCCATCCACACTGGGCCTCAAACCTGTGTGCTGCATTGGTTGTAAACCGTGCCGGGCTAATTTGGTTTCAACACTGTTTGCATGGCCATTGTGGATACGGCCAAAACATGTTTAGAGCCATTTGGGTTTTAAACCAGTTCAACCAATGTGGGGCCTGATCCAAAGCCGACTCAGGTCAACGGGAGTTTTTGCATCAGCTCCACTCGGCTTTTGTTCAGGCCCACAGTTCCCAGCCCAGTGTCGAAGAGAGGGAGATTTGTACTTTAAGGGCCTCATCTTCAAAACAATGTCTCCGTTTGTATGCACACAACTGTGCCTGCGTGGGGAAATGCTAGAATTTGCACTCACACTAACCTTGCATAGTCTTTTCTTTTTCTTCAGATTTATAATCTGAGATCTACAAAAAGAGTAAACCTGTCTTTTCAGCTAGGCCTCTTCAGGAGAATTTCTGGGGCGACTGTTAAAAAAGCTATGATTGTATGTTCACTGCTTAGCTCTGCACTGCTAAGTTATTTTAAAAAGTAGGAGGATATGTCCGCGTTAAGGGCTCATTGCACTTGGAACTTACTGTCTGTCACAACATTCATCCAAGAACCTGAATGGGCTTTACAAACATTAATTAACTCTAAAACATCTCTAGAAGGCTGGAAAATGTTGTCCCCATTTTACAGGTAGAGAAACTGAGGCACAGAGAAGAGAAGTAAGTTGCTTAGGATCACAGAGGAAGCCAATGACTGCTTGAAATAGAACCCAGGAATCCTAATTTTAATGACTAGACCACACCCCTGCCTACTTGAGGTGCTGATATAGTCCGCATCACTGTAGCATCTGAGTGCCCCACAGTCTTTAATGTTTCCCTACAAGGGAAGGCAGTGCTATTAGCCTCTCTGTGCATCAGTTCTCCATTTGTAAAAGGTAATTTACTTGTTCAAGGTCACACAGGATGCCTATGTTAGAGCAAGGATTAAACCCTGGTCTTCCAAGTTCTAGGCTAGCCCTCAAAGCACTGCACAGTCCTTCCTCCCTTCCTACGACTCTTCTACAGTCTTTGCCAGTCTGAATGTTCAGACAGTCCTAGCAGTTATCTTTGATCCCATTTTCTTTCAACCTCCTTCCGCTCTCCCCAGGACAAAAGACTAAAGTGTCACATCTCAGTACTTGTATCTTATTCTGACGTGATAATGAATGTGATTTATTTCATTGGAAAGTATAGAAAAAAGCCTGATTAAATCTCATTTTGCTAATGTCTGCGAGACATTAATCTAGCCAGGTTTAAATAAATCCTACCTCGTCTTCTGTAAGCAAACAGATCTTAGGGAAGGTGGCTAAGGTTTCTGCTGGGAGCTCCTCACAAAAGATGTATTGTTGAAATTGAAGGTTAGCCCCTACAAAACCACAATGGAGAAGCCAATGGAAACAGCTCAGTATTTTTCTTTGTTGAGTGAAGGGGAAGGGGAGGAGGTCTATGGCTTGCAGGAATGCTGTGTAGGATCTACGCAAAGGGCATCTCCGTGGAGAACTTGAACCTGAGCCGTCGGTACAGTCTTTTATTTCGTGATCACATACGGCCCCTGCCTCATTCAGTGAAAGCCAATGAGACTTAGGCATGACGTGGTGTTCAAGGGCCAGCTTTTTAATATTATTTAGGTGCCTAACTCCATTGATTTAAATGCAAGTCAGGTGCCTAAATACCTTTATTCTGGCCTTAAGTCACTTTTGAAACTATAACTCAGGCTTCTAAGACACTCCTAAGTAGGTGTTTTGGAAAAAATTGCCACTAATCTCTTCTGTCACTCCGTTGACTTAAATGGCATCTGGATTTCACCTTCGTCTCTTACGTTACTTAGGTGCTTTTGAAAATGTTGCCCAACATGCCTGTTTCCCGATCTCTCCTCAGAACTCTTATTCTGACATTCCTTCACCCCCTTGTTTATTGCCTTCCCTTTCTGGGTTATGTCTCCTTTGGTTTACAAGCTCCCTGGGGCCGTCAGCTGCAATGAGCCGCACACTCCTGTGGGACGCAGTATAATGATGTTTATTTGATCTGATTTTCAGAAGTGCTGGGCACCTGGAAATCCTACTGCAGACAATGGTAGATGCTGGTGCTAAGCAACTCTGAGACAGTCAGGCCCATTACTCTTTGCATGAAGCAGTTTGACCCGAGCTCCCTGTTTAGTTTTACTGTTCCATGTTTTGGGTGACCTCCCAAGGTTTTTGAGCCCTGTGTCCGTGGAATAAGGTATCTCCATCAGCTCTCTTGACCCCCTGCCATACTTCTGAAAACTTCTATGAGGCTTAAAGGCAAATGGCTTGGAAAGTGCCATAGGGATAGTATTGGAACAGGACAGCATAGTCCCCAGAGTGCCATCCCATCAAATTCAGTTAGGACCCATCAGCGCTAATGTTATAACTGAGTCAAGGGGCCTGTTTACAACAGGGTTCCTTTCTGCAGTATAGACGGGGTCTTCCTTGTGTTCTGTAACAGAACACAATTAAGGTTCCATCTACACTGCAAAACTGAATAGTGCTGTAACAACGCCCCCTCTACCAGGATGATACCTGTAGTGAAAACGGGTCCTTAGTAGCCTTCACTCTTGCAAGTGCTGATGATAGCACTAACACATAAAGCAGAGCCTAGAACTGCATTCCCAACATGCCTTACAAAGCATTAGGGTTTGCTACTACCACATGGACTGTTGCATGGGGGGAATGACCTTTGAACTGTAGTTTTTGGCAGATAAGGAAAGAAGGAGACCGTTTTAACTATTTAGATTTGAAATGTATATATTTGGCAACCTTACATATTTGGAACTTTTGCTGCACCTGCAAAAACAGATGTAGCAGATATTTAGGTGTGCAAATGGCTGTGCCCAATAAATTGTAGAGTTTTGAATCATTACTGTAGGATTTATTTTGTTATAAAGAGGAAGGCACATATTTGCTTTTCCACCATCCTAAATGAATGAAATGCTGCTCATTTGAATACCACTTCAGCTGATGATGATAAATAACTAATCCAGAAATGGATTAATTTTAGGCTACATTTTGCAATTTGAGTTCAAAGCTGAATTTAGGCAAGGGTCCATACTAGACAAGAACAAAATCTCCAAGAGATTTTTGTACCCAAAATAACAAAAGTCTGAAGAGAGCAAATGACCTTGCAATAATTCTGCCGTCTTGCATGGTAGGAATCACATATGATCAGCTACTTTCGTGAGTTTTCTGCCAACTTGAACATGCGGTTCACAGGAGAGTTCAACCCGTTCTGGTTTGGATTCAACAAAGAGGGCAGGTTCAGATCTGGGAATTCACTTCTGAAAAACATACTCCAGCCCAGAAATTCTAATAGCCTTGAATTACAGCTCTCTATTTTGGCCCACCTATAACAGCAACAACAACAATAATAAAAGAATAATATTTTGCACTTATAGCAGAGTTTCTTATCTAAGAATCTTTTGATAATGGTAAAGGGTTTTACAAACAGTACACAAATCCAGGAGAGCTTGGAACATATTAAGTAGTAGACAATATAATTTTAAGGGAGGGTTGAAGTATATAACATACTCAATAACTAAAGTTCATGTAATAAAGTACCGAGGCACAATAGTGAGGTATATAATCATGAGCTTTTATTGATCATGTCTGCATTGCATAATGCAGCATTCAAACTCCCAAAGTCCAATGCCTGCATGTAGTAAGCTCAGTGTAAAATCCAGGATGGATTCTCCATGGGCAATCTATTCTTTGGTTGTCACAAAGTTCTGGTCAGGAATATAGAGGGTATATTGCCAAGACATTACAGTAACCATGTTAAGGAGCCGTGTTTTAACTTAGAGGTGTACAGCAATGTTAAAGCACAATTCAATAATATAACATATTTTTTCCTGTGCATAACCATGGTCTAAGGTTGTGTTTAAATATGATTGTTTTTGTAGCAATGATGGAGCCTAATTTGTAGTGTAACAAGAACTGGATGCTAGTAAATAGTGACCCTTAAACACAGAATGAATGTAATACTTTTGCTGCAAGTTTTAATGTTATGAAACACATTTCTCTGTTCTATTATCAGTGTATTATGCTAATGCGTTGTCGTTCATTTGACCCCTTTACAACTATGTTTCCTGAAATATTCAATGCTTGTGTCCCTGTACAGATGTGCTATGCAAAAGCCTGCCATTTAAACTTTTGTTTGTAGTGCATAATGCAATATTTTCCGCAGTTAGCATTCTCATTTTATTGGAATTTATACGGTAGTATCACTATGTCAGTTATTTTTAAGCTGTGCACCTAGCCGAAATGCATTACGGGTGTGTAACACATATCTTTATATTCAGAGAATCATAGAAGTGTTGGAAGAAAGGGACCTTGGGAGGTTTTCTACTCCAGTTCCCTACACTCAAAGTAGGACTACGTATTATATTAGGGAAATTCGTTCCACTTATAAGATTCAGCAGTCATCATGATAATAACTTACATTTTTTATTTGTATGGTGTTGATCGTAAAATACAATACAGAACAAACTGATTTAAATTTCTATAAAGATAAAATCATAAGGTGCGATTTTCAAAAGTGTCTAAGTATCATAGCAGCCTAAATCCCATTTTCAGAAGTGACATCAGGCCAGATTTGTAAAGCTATTTAGGTGCCTAACTTCCATTGATTCCAGTGGGAGTTAGACACCTAGATACCGTTAAAAATCTGACCCTTAGGTTAAAATTTTCAAAAGCACCTAAATTACATAGGTGCCTAAGTCCCAATGACTTTCAATGAGATGTAGACTCCTCAAGGTCAGATTTTTAAAGTTATGTAAGCATCTTTAAATGCTAAATACCTTTAAAAATCTGCAAAAAGAACAGGAGTACTTGTGGCACCTTAGAGACTAACAAATTTATTAGAGCATAAGCTTTCGTGGACTACAGCCCACTTCTTAAAAATCTGAGTGCCTAATTCACTTTTGAAAATAGGATTTAGGTTTCTAAGTCAATTAGGTGCTTTTGAAAATTTTACCCATCATCAGATAAGATGATAATTCAGTGACACTTGGATGGTTGAGAAGTCAGGCATTTCAGAGCTTCAGAATTAAAACGTGGTTAATACCCTTCTGAGCTACATGACCTCAAGACTAGAAGATCACTCTCTCTTACCTGAAACCTGGTAGCTGGGTCTCAGAAGCACAGTAAGATACTTGAAAATAGTGTATTTAGGTTTTTATCAACTCATAGTTTCAAGATCTTTGATAGGGTTTCACTTAGAAGATTATCTAAAGTAAATTAACACAGTGCAGGGGATGACAGTGTCTCTTTGATTAAAAAAAAAAAAAAAAAAAAGGGAAATAGCCAGTGTCTTACAGGGACTCTTCAGTGTTGGTTTCACATGGGATTTACTACCTGGTTTACAGTGTATAAATGATTTGGATTAGAACATCCAATATAAGATGTTGAAGTGTGCTGCTGACTGCAGGATTGGTGGTATTAGCAAATAATGCAACTTATGCTGAGAGAAGATTTGAATCTTTTAGTTCTTCTTCGAGTGCTTGCTCATATCCATTCCATTAGGTGTGCGCGCGCCGCGTGCACGATCGTCGGAAGATTTTTACCCTAGCAACACCGGCGGGTCGGCTGTGGAGCCCCCTAGAGTGGCGCCTTCATGGCGCTGAATATATACCCCAGCCGACCCGGCGCCCCCTCAGTTCCTTCTTACCGCCCCTGACGGTCGTTGGAACTGTGGAGCGCGGCATAGCTGTCCTCCACTCTCCCTAGCTTACTTAGTCATTCAAAGTTATAGTTATAGTTGTAGTTCTAGTGTTTATAGTTAAATAGTTTTAAAGTTGTTATAGTTGTTATTGTAGTTCAGGGGGTTAAGGGGGTCGTCTCCCCCTTTCTCCCCCGGCCGCGGGCCCGGGCTCATGCCCAACGCTCCCGGCTTCAAGCAGTGCGCCTCCTGCGCTAAGCCTATGCCAACGAGCGACCCGCACGACTCCTGTTTGAAGTGCCTGGGAGAGTCCCACCAAACAGACAAATGCAAGATCTGTAAGGCCTTCAAACCAAGAACCAAGAAGGAGCGGGACTTTCGGCTCAGGCAACTCCTAATGGAGGCGGCACTTAGCCCGGACACTCCTTCCACGGGCCAGACTCCGACGCCTAGCACTTCGGTGCGCAGTGCCCCGGCGGCACCGGCTATGACGACCACGCGAGTGGCGTCAGACAAGCCTCCCCGGCACCGGACCTCGTCGGCACCGCAAACACAGCAAGTGCCGCGGCGCCGGTCATTATCCCCAGGGCATAAAAAAGCCCATAAGACGGGGACGTCCGTGCCGAAGACGCCGGCTCCCCCAGTGCCGGGGGTAGAGCCGCGTCCGCCGGTGGAGCAACGGAAACAGGCGCCTCCAGCACCGTCGACTCCGGCGCCGAGGCCGTCGAGTCCGGTACAAATAGCGTCTCCACCGAGGCCGGCGGTGATACAGTGTCTCCCGTCGACTCCAGAGACCTTCGCGGCGGCGAGAGACTTGATAGCTCTCACGGAGCCGGCACTGCCTCAACCACCGGCACCGACTGTACCGTTGACTCGCCCAGTACAGTCAAGAGGGAAACCTGCCTTGATGCGCCCTCCATCACAAGGGCTGGAACCTCGGCGCCGATCCAGGTCCCGAAGCAGGTCCCCACGCCGCTCGCAGTCCCGGCACCGAATATCGTCTCGGCACCGGTCGTACTCGCGGCCAAGATCTTCGTCGCGGCACCGGTCTACGTCTCGGCACCGCTATGATCGTCGGCACCGATCAACGTCGAGACGTAGTTCTCGGCACCGCCACGCTCGACGCTCGACGTCGAGAGGCCGCTCCCGGCACCGAGCATACTCTAGGTCCTCGTCGAGGTCCAGATCTGACTCCCGGCACCGACGAGGTCATCGGCACCGGTCGCGGTCCCGGCACCGATCGCCGGCACCGCACAGAGATAGATCATCTCCGGACCGGCACCGTGCGGCACCGCAGACCACGGGGATCGTTTCATCTTTCGCGGCACCGCCATGGCCGTCAAGATCGGCGTCTCGCTCCTCGGAGGACCTGTCGAGATCGGCATACCCCCCTCAGGGGCAGGCCGAGGAACGAGACTTGGGCCATTGGCAGGAGAGGGCAGAGGACCACTCTCATGGACCATCTCACTGGTCGTTTTGGACCCCGTGGGCGTATCACCAGGAGCAAGGGGCTTCATTACCATCGACCTCTCGCTCGGGTCACTCGGTCAGAAGAGCCCCAGAATCCACCATCTCTCGGCCTCCGCCTGGAGGCATGGAGGCTTCTGTGTCCACACCACCCGACACCGTGGACCCAAGTGCAGGTGACGCTCCGACCCAAGACCAGGGGGACCGGGACCCCCCCTTGGATCCACTACCACCGGAGGCGTCCTCCTCCTCCTCTCCGGATGAGGCAGTGGCGGGCACTTCATGCACGGGTCCCCCTCCGATAGATCTTCGGGCTCACCAGGATCTCCTGCGCAGGATGGCCCGTAATATGGACCTGCAGACGGAGGAGATAGTGGAGGTGCACGACCCGATCGTGAATATCCTTGGATCGGATGCCCCATCGAGGGTGGCGTTACCCTTGATCCGCACGATCCAAACGAACGCGGATACGATATGGCAGACTCCTGCCTCCATTCCACCTACAGCGAGAGGGGTGGAAAGGAAATACTTTGTCCCATCTAAGGACTATGGGTACTTGTACACACACCCCCAACCGTGTTCACTGGTGGTGGAATCAGTGAATGCACGAGAGCGCCACGGCCAGCAGGCTGCAGCGCCAAAATCAAAAGAGGCTAAGCGGCTTGATCTGTTTGGCCGTAAGGTTTACTCAGCCGGAGGGCTACAACTTAGAGCGGCGAATCAACAGGCGCTACTGAGCCGCTACAATTTCAACTCCTGGAACTCTATGGGGAAGTTTAAGGAGTTGATTCCCCAAGAGTCCAGGGAAGAGTTTGGAGCCATGGTTGAGGAGGGTAAGAAGGTGGCTCGGACCTCCTTACAGGCCTCCCTGGACATAGCGGACTCGGCCGCAAGGATCCTGGCCGCAGGTATCGCTATGCGCAGGACCTCCTGGCTCCAAGTTTCGGGTTTGCCCCCTGAATTACAGCAGACCCTACAGGATTTGCCCTTTGAAGGACAGGGGCTGTTCTCGGAGAAGACGGACTCTCGATTGCAGAGCCTCAAAGACTCCAGGACAATCATGCGCTCCTTGGGGATGCATGTTGCGGGTCCCCAGCGCAGACCATTTAGGCCGCAGCCTCAACGTTTTTACCCCCCTCCACCTCGTCAGAGACAGGACCCTGCCAGAAGGCGAGGGCGAGGTGGTAGGAGAAGATGGGCTGGCCCTCAACCCGGTCAGAACCAAGGGCCACCAAGACCACCTTCAGGTCCTAGACAGAACTTTTGAAGGTGCGGTCGAGGACGGCGCCCCAGTCATCCCCCAGGATCCAGCTCCCTCCTTTCGGGATCGCCTCTCCCACTTCCACCGTGCTTGGTCCCTTATAACTTCGGACCGTTGGGTCCTCCGCACGGTGGAGAGGGGATACGCTATCCAGTTTTCTTCTATCCCCCCCTCCCACCCCCCTTCCCCGTCCCTCTTCAGGGACCCTTCTCACGAGCAACTTCTTACACAGGAGGTTTCTACGCTCCTTGCCATGGGGGCCATCGAGGAGGTTCCGATAGAGTTAAGGGGCAGGGGATTTTATTCCCGTTACTTCCTGATCCCCAAGTCCAAGGGAGGTCTGCGGCCCATCTTGGACTTGCGCGGACTCAACAAATTCGTAGTAAAGTTGAAGTTCCGCATGGTCTCTTTGGGGGCCATTATCCCTTCCCTCGATCCTGGAGACTGGTTCGCCGCCCTCGACATGAAAGACGCATACTTTCATATTGCAATTTACCCACCTCACAGACGCTTCCTGCGATTCGTGGTAAACACGGTGCACTACCAATTTACAGTCCTTCCCTTCGGCCTATCCTCGGCCCCAAGAGTGTTCACGAAATGTATGGCTGTCGTGGCAGCGTACCTTCGTCGGCAAGGAATACAGGTGTTCCCGTACCTAGACGACTGGCTGGTGCGCGGTCGCACCAAGGAGCAAGTTCAAGCTCACGTCCACAGAATAGTGCACATATTCAACGAGTTGGGCATCCTACTCAACAAGGACAAATCCACTCTAGAACCTACCCAGAGAATAGAATTCATCGGCGCAGTTCTAGACTCCGGGCGTGCACAAGCCATCCTGCCAGACAACCGCTTTGGCACCATCACGAACCTCATTCAAGGGCTCAAGGCCTTCCCAACTACCACGGTGAGGTCGTGCCTTACCCTGCTGGGTCACATGGCTTCCTGCACGTACGTAACCAGGCATGCCAGACTTCGGCTTCGCCCACTTCAAACCTGGGTGTCATCAATATACCGTCCACATCGAGACAGCCTGAACATGGTGGTCACGGTCCCGAACTCGGTCCTGGCCTCCCTCACCTGGTGGCTAGATCGCAATGTGGTCTGCGAGGGGATGCCATTTCACGCCCCACAACCCTCTCTGCACCTGGTCACAGACGCGTCATCTCTGGGTTGGGGCGCCCATCTCAACGAACACCATACCCAGGGCCTGTGGACTGCACCCCAGTTAGCCCTGCACATCAATGTTCGGGAGCTGATGGCGGTGCGCCTGGCGTGCCAGGCATTCCTCAATCTCCTACGTGGCCGCTGTGTGTTAGTTCTCATCGACAACACCACGGCCATGTTCTACATCAACAAGCAAGGAGGAGCACGTTCGTCAATTCTATGCCAAGAGGCCATTCGCCTGTGGGACTTCTGCATCGCCCACTCAATCCATCTCACGGCATCGTTCCTCCCTGGAGTCCAGAACACTCTAGCGGACCGACTCAGCAGGTCCTTCCAAACGCACGAGTGGTCTATCCGTCCGGACATTATACATTCCATCTTCCAGAGGTGGGGGTTTCCCCAGATAGACCTGTTTGCATCTCGAGACAACAGGAAGTGCCACGTGTTCTGCTCCCTACAAGGTCGAGCTCCGGGCTCCCTCTCGGACGCCTTTCTGCTTCCCTGGAAAGACCACCTGTTTTATGCCTTCCCTCCGTTTCCTCTGGTCCACAAGGTACTGCTCAAACTGCGCAGAGACCAGGCACAGGTAATTCTGATCGCTCCTGCATGGTCAAGACAACATTGGTACACCACACTGTTGGAGCTCTCGGTTCAGACACCGATCCCGCTTCCGTTGGATCCGGATCTCATCTCTCAGGACCACGGCCGGTTGCGTCACCCCGACCTCCAATCACTCCACCTCACGGCGTGGCTGCTCCATGGTTCACCCAGGCAGAGCAGCAATGCTCGCACTCTGTCCAACAGATTCTGCTGAGCAGTAGGAAGCCCTCAACACGCACCACGTACCTGGCCAAGTGGAAGCGGTTCTCCTGTTGGTGCGAACAACGAGCCATGTCCCCGTTGCAGGCACCCATTCCTCTCATTTTGGAATATCTCCTCTCCCTAAAACAGCAGGGGTTGGCGATATCTTCAATTAGAGTTCACCTGGCCGCTATATCGGCCTTTCACCCAGGGGAACTCGCGTCCTCGGTATTCTCTAACCCGATGGTCGTTAGATTCCTCAAGGGCTTAGACCGGATGTACCCACAACAACGTCAGCCCGTTCAGACGTGGGACCTCAACCTGGTTCTCTCCAAGCTCACAGGTCCTCCATTCGAGCCACTGGCCACCTGTTCTCTTTTGTACCTATCCTGGAAGACAGCCTTCCTTGTAGCCATCACCTCAGCAAGGCGCGTTTCTGAACTCAGGGCGCTTACATCCGAGCCCCCTTATACAGTTTTCCATAAGGATAAAGTGCAGCTTCGTCCACATCCTGCCTTTCTCCCTAAGGTGGTTTCTCCTTTTCATATCAACCAGGACATCTTTCTCCCGGTCTTTCATCCCAAACCACATGCCACTCGCCAGGATCAACGTTTGCATTCCCTGGACGTACGAAGGGCCCTGGCCTTCTATATTGACCGCACAAAGCACTTTAGAAAGACGACGCAACTCTTCGTTGCAGTGGCCGACCGAATGAAAGGCTCACCGGTCTCCTCACAACGCCTATCCTCCTGGATTACGTCTTGCATCCGGACTTGCTATGACCTGGCAGGTGTCTCAGCACCGCACCTCACCGCTCACTCCACGAGGGCCCAGGCTTCCTCGACGGCTTTCCTGGCACAAGTTCCGATTCAGGACATTTGTAGAGCAGCGGTTTGGTCATCAGTCCACACATTTACAGCTCACTATGCACTAGTGCAGCAGTCCAGAGACGATGCTGCTTTCGGATCAGCGGTTTTGCACACAGCAATGTCTCACTCCGACCCCACCACCTAAGTTGGGCTTGGGAGTCACCTAATGGAATGGATATGAGCAAGCACTCGAAGAAGAAAAGACGGTTACTCACCGTTGTAACTGTTGTTCTTCGAGATGTGTTGCTCATATCCATTCCAAACCCGCCCCCCGTCCCCACTGTCGGAGTAGCCGGCAAGAAGGAACTGAGGGGGCGCCGGGTCGGCTGGGGTATATATTCAGCGCCATGAAGGCGCCACTCTAGGGGGCTCCACAGCCGACCCGCCGGTGTTGCTAGGGTAAAAATCTTCCGACGATCGTGCACGCGGCGCGCGCACACCTAATGGAATGGATATGAGCAACACATCTCGAAGAACAACAGTTACAACGGTGAGTAACCGTCTTTTATTGGGCCAGTAAATGAAAAATGGAATCAAATGTAGATAAACATCAAATAATAAACCTGGAAGAAACAAGGACACAAAATAAATGGAATAGGTACAACCACAGCAAAAAACCCCAAAACAACCAAAAAAGTGGGGGGAGGCGGGTAGGGAGAGAGAAAGGTCAATTGGGTAAGTGACTGTATCAAGAGAGGAATAGCAGACATTATCACTGTTCACATAGGCGCTGGAAGTAGGGGTGCTGGGGGGCTACCGCAGCCCCTGGCTTGAAGTGGTTTCCATTATAAACAAAGTTTACAGTTTGGTTCAAGGGCTCTCAGCACCTGCACTATACAAATTGTTCCAGCACCTCTGACTGTTGTACAACCAAGTGGTTACACCACATCTTGAATATTGCATGCAGATCTGCTCGTGCTTTCATAGCAAAGACATGATTGTCCCAGAAGAAGGTATAGTGTAAGTGTTTAGGGGAGCAAGGATAATTTTTATGCTTGATACTTAGGACTGGGAGCTGAGAGATCTGGGGTGAAACTGGCCCCACTGAAGTCAGTGGGAGTTTTGCCGTGGTCTTCACTGGGGCCAGGATTTCACCACTAGAGTCCCTTTCAAGCTGTGCCACTCACTCAGTGTGACCTTCAGCAAGTCATTTCACAGCGCCATGCCTCAGTTTCCCCAACTATCAATCGGGGAGCATAATTCTTATCGATCTCCCAGGGCCGCCTTAAGGCTGAATTCCTTAATATCTGTGCCTGTTGATACAACTTGGGAATTTAGGCAGAACTGCTTCACTCAAAGAATAGAACGACATCCCACAAAGAACACCCAGACTACTCCACTCACCATCACTGCTCCTATTCCAGTGCTGTTGTGAAGTAGCATGTCTTCTGGAGGGCATTCTTGGTATCGACATGCAAAAATCCAACAACCCAGCTTTGAGTCGCTTTATCCTGCGTTGCTTTCGGCAGTGGATTAGGGTTGCTTAGGTCTGGTTTGCTATAAATGGCCACAAGATGGACTCTGCTCTCAGTTATCCTGGAGTAAATCTGAAGGCACGGAGTAACTGAGATCAGAATCTGGCTCAGATATGTTTATCCCTCATCGGTAGTGCTGCAAACTGCTGGGTATGTTGTGTGACCCAAACATAACAATAGTATGGAGGTTAGTAAATCCCTAACATTTATGAGTATAAATGAGTTTGAGAAACTAGGTTTTTTGGGTGGAGGAGGGGATTGAAGAGGTCCAGTGAGAAAGCAGAGAAGTGGAGTTTCAGAGAAACCTGAAGAACAGGCTTGTTGGTTCAAGTGGTTTTTCCCCGTCCAACAGATTTTTAGTCATATCCTTAAAGAAACAATCAGTGCTGAAACTCTGCCGATGCCTTTCCCTAGAATATAAAGTGATAGTGTAATAGTTTTACTTGGTGCTTAACTTCAGAATTCATGTGTAGCTGAGTGGCTAAAGCAAGCCACTTAACCCCTTCTTGCCTCTTTTTACCCATTCGTAATATCAATGTCATTATACTGTTTCACGGGGCGTTCTGAGGTTTAAGTCATATTTGCAAAGTGCTTTCTGATCCTTATATACAAGGTGCTATGCTGCAATGTAAATCTAGAGCTTAGCAATCATAATACTTCTTAAAAATTATCTGCTAATCCTGGAAGAAATATTACCTCTAAAACCTGTCAAGAGAGTATGTTCTGTCAGTTCTCTTTGTATCTGAAATCAGGTGAGACTGCAAAGGGTAGAATTAATTGAGCAAGCAATAGAGAACATGTGGGATAATGAGGACAGGAAAGGAACTAAAATAGCTGGATTCAAAGCTCATCAAAATCAAGGTGCAAAACCACCCAAACAGGTTTTCACATTGAGAAACATGTCTGGCATTCATTACCCTCAAACCAACACTTCCTGAAATATTTTATCAGCTAAAACAGGCTGCAAGGTCTTCTAAAACCTCCTAAAAGTCAGTGAAACCGGTTGATAGTGGGAGAACTGAACAGCAGGAGAACAATGTTAGGTGTATTTCAAAGGCCCTATAGTTAAAGCACAGGAACAGGGACAATAATTCTTACATGGAGCAGAGGGTATTGAGAGGGCTTAATCAATGACTATTGATAAAGCACTGAGCGATCTTTGGATGGAAGGCTTTAGAGAAGTGCCAGTTATTTTTCCTTACACTTTAGGATAAGCCTGGAATGGAGGGGAAGTGAGAGTGATGGGGACTTCCTAGCCAGATCTGACTTTGAGTAGCTAGGTGAACCTTTGCTAGGGTGTTAATTACACCCGCTGCATTTCCTGTCTGTGTTAGATAGATCACGTCACGCATTAATTCATGATCTGCCAGGCAGGAGGTGGTAGGTTGAATTTTTCTTTCAGGAACGTAGCAACATTTAATGTCATTGATTTACCAGCCTCCCCTTTCCCCGCACTCCCGCCCATAGCATCATAAAATCATAGAATCATAGACTGAAAGGGACCTCGAGAGGTCATCTAGTCCAGTCCCCTGCACTCATGGCAGGACTAAGTAATGCGTAGACCAGAGGTGGGCAAACTACGACCCGCGGGCCACATCCGGCCCGCGTAACCCTCCTGCCCAGCCCCATAGCTCCTGGCCCAGGAGGCTAGCCCCCTCCCCCGCAGCCTCAGCTCACTGTGCCGCCGGCGCAATGCTCTGGGCGGCGGGGCTGCGAGCTCTTGCTGGGCAGTGCAGCTGCAAAGCTGTGGCCTGACCCAGTGCTCTGAGCTGCGCGGTGGCATGGCTGGCTCCAGCTGGGCGGCGCGGCTGTCTGTCCTGGTGCTCTGGGCGGCATGGCTGTAGCGCTGCCAGCCACCAGTGCTCCAGGCAGCACGGTAAGGGGGCAGGAAGCAGGGGGGGTTGGATAGAGGGCAGGGGAGTTCGGGGTGGTAGTCAGGGGGCAGGGGTGTGGATAGGGGTTGGAGCAGTCAGAGGGCGGAGACCAGGGGGGTTGAATGGGGGCAGGGGTCCCGGGGGGGCAATCAGGAAGGAGAGGGAGGGTTGGATGGGGCGGTGGGGGGGCAGGGAACAGGAGGAGGTTGGATGGGGCAGGAGTCCCGGGGGGGCTGTCAGGGGGTGAGAAGCAGGGCGGGTCGGTTAGGGAGCGGGGGCCGGGCCATGCTTGGCTATTTGGGGAGGCCCAGCCTCCCCTAACCGGCCCTCCATACAATTTCAGAAACACGATGTGGCCTTAGGCCAAAAAGTTTGCCCATCCCTGACAGGTGTTTGGAGATTTTTAAGAGCAGGTTAGACAATGACGTAGATTCCACAACCTCCCTGGGCAATTTATTCCGGTGCTTAGCCACCTTAACAGGTGGGAAGTTTTTCCTAATGTTCAACCTAAACAGTTCTTGCTGCTATTTATTCCCTGCTTTTTGAACAAGCCCTGGCAGGTCAGGTTACTAATGCATTGTTTAATGGAGAAGAAACCAATTTGCCATTTCCACCTCTAAATGAATGTTACTGGAATATTGTTGAGTGAAGCTCATTTCCCACTTTTGGAAGAGCGGGGGCTGTGGACAGACATTTTCAGTGGAGCGTTTGCTTATGAGTGTGATGGATGACCCACATGTGTTGAATGGAGTCAGATGAAGATTGTATATTCTTTAAGCTGTTGTTGATTTATTGCTGGGTAGCATGTCTGGTATTGCTTAGCTAGGGATTTCCTATTTTTTCAACGCTGGGGCAGCCTTAACTGTTACACCTCATGGTGTTTCTATGCTGGAGTATATACATATATAAAATATATAATCCAATAGAGAGAGGACCTGAGTCAAAACCCATTGGAATCAACGTAAATACTCCCATTGACTTCAAAGGGCTTTGCATCAGGCCTGTGTAGATTATACTGCATGAATGCACTGGCCTCTTGGAATCTGCGCTTCCTCCCGCATAACATTTAGCCCTCAGCAGTTCCCTTCAAAGAGCGAATAAGATGCGCTAGGGGTGAAGAGCACCGAATGAAGTTTAAGGCAAGGCCCCTTCGTCAGCCGTCTGTTCAGAGTTACAGCTTGTGATATAAGTCAGTCAGGCTATTCTTGCTGACACAGCCACAGTGATGTTAGTGTATTTTGACCATCTGTATGTTTCACACTTAGGACCTTATCCATCGATCCCACTGAAGTTAATGGAAAGATGATTCTCACTGACTTTTGCACATGTTGGATCGGGCTCTCCATTTTTAAGCTATTTTGTATTTCAACCTGGGGTTAAACGCCTCATGTTCAATTTATTTTCATTTTGCTTTCAGCACTTAGGAGAAGACATTGTTGTCGCCCACAAGAGACATTGGCCCAGAGCAGCAGTTTCTTTAGTCGTGCGTGCATCTGACATGGTGCTGTAGAGCTTCTCTGCCTTTCTGTCTCTCTCAAGATAATGGGGTGCCTGCTAAGGGACTTACAGACTACTGTAGGCAAAAGATAACAGACCCCAAACAGTTGGTAGATAACCACTGTCTGGGCTGTAGGAGACATGCTGAAGATCTATTGGTGAAATAGCTGCCACACCATCCATCTTTTGACTCGTCTGCACGGCCGTCTTTCATGCGTGCTGTCCCCCGAAACACAAACAGAGATCAAATAACAGCCTGTTTTGACTCCAGACAGTGGGGTGAGTTATCAAATTATCAAAGCTTCTGATTTAATTGAAATGTCATAGATAACCCTAGACCTGCTTTTAAGTGCAGGTTCAAGTGCCAGTGGGAATTCAATTAAAATGCTTTTATAAAATTCTAGCATTTTTGCTCAGGAGGCTTATGGAATGGATCTGCTGCCGCTTATCTCTGCCTGTGACTCTATGTCTGGGCTGAAGGCTACTCTACATCTTTAGGGCTATTTTATCCTTTCCGTTACACTGGTGCAAATCTGGAATAACTCAGCTGAAATCAGAGGGCCTATTCCACCTTTACCCTGGTGTAATAACAACAATAGTACCTCCTCTTATATAGTACTTGTCATCAGTAGATCAAAGTACTTTACAGTCTTCAATGCCTTTGTCCTCACAACACTGTGAGGTAGGGAATAACAACAGAATTCGTCCCTTAGAAAGTAGAATTCCCGTCTTGTTTTTCAGTCACTGCTCTTAAAGCAATTGGCCTAAGCTCAGGAAGGATGTTCTTTTAAACAGAACTTAGATGCATTCTCAACAGAGGATTGACTGTGACTTTGCAATGTTTTAGCCTAACCTAATAAATTCTGGGTCCTTGCTAGAATCTTGCAAGCTGTATTTGTGTCCCAACTCCAAAAAGTTTTAATAACCTCTCCAGTAACGCTGACTGCAGAGCACTGTGGTGAACCTCAGAGTATTGTATATGTCTGATTACATTTGCTTTCAATTAGGGGCTTGTGGGTTTTGAAAAATCTGAGCAGTTAAGGCTCATTTGGGAACCACCGCAAAATATCAGTGGTAACCTGAGCTATCTAGTGCTTTAAAATAAAACATATAGAAATGTCGGGTGTTGGGACCTGAAAACAAGTCCATGTTGCTTTATGAAAAGAAACCCATTGCAGAGACTGGGAAGGGACAAGCTAAAGTAGAGAGTTGTTAACTTTAAGTTCACCCAATCATGCATTGGGAGCTTGGCTGACTCAGGAGGTATGGAGCCTGTCACTGGTTTGAATTCAGCTCAGGTCAGCAGTGACCAAATGTTACCATCCTCAGTGTCCCATGTCAAAGGAGTGGCTGGTCTCAGTCCTGTTCCTTTCATTTGCTCCTCGCAATCCCCTTCAAGAAACTACATAACCTCACTTCTGCCTTCCTCTCCAGACTCCTCTCCTTTCCCAGAAGCTCTGACTGCTCTTGCCATACCAATCCCTTCTTCTTTCTCCTGCTCTCAGCTTTAATCCTTTCCATCATGCCATTCCCTATGTCTAACATACACTCCTATCTGCCCAGCATCCTCCCTCCTCTCAAGGTCAGGCTTGACAAAGCCCTGGCTGGGATGATTCAGTTGGGGATTTGGTCCAACTTTGAGCAGGGGGTTGGACTAGATGACCTCCTGAGGTCCGTTCCAGCCCTGAGATTCTATGATTCTACGATTCTCTCTTCCCATACATTCTTCCTTGAAGCCCATTTCTTCCAGGAATCCATCCTTCCTACCTTCTCAGTGATAAGCATCCCTCACCTTCCCTTCCTGGAACTGTGGTTCTGCACATCTTGTCCTGCCTATCTTCGATAATATATTCTTTGGGGCAGTTCTGTGCAAATGTTATTTGCTTAGATGAGCCTCACTGAAGGGCTCATCAACACAAATAAGAACTGTACCATGACCATGTAGCCCTGTGTGTTTAACATGCAGTGCGAGTTTATGGCATTGTATAAATATTTAATAATAAAAATGAATAAGAAAATGGAGCAATTATCATTTTAAAAGTCTACATTTATCCACAGCTACCACAGTGATACCTGAGATACTGCACTTATCTCCTATTGCAAGAGCAGGGAACTGTCTTAGATGCCATGGTACAATAAATGTGGAGACATGTTGACTTCTTACTGTGGACCAATGTGCTGTACTTCGCTTCCATTTGATGTATGAGCTGAGGGGCGCAGCAGTATGGCTTAAAAATAAAGAAAGGGAAAAATCAGGCACAAAGATTTCCCTTTCTGGCCCCAATTCAGCAAAGTACTTCAGCACATGTGTGACTTTAATATTCCCATTGGCGAGTTACACACGTGGCTTAAGTGCCTTGCTGAATCAGGGCCAATATCTTTAGTTCCTTCACAATGAAACCCATCTTAAAGTTAAGGACTCTGGAGGATACAGGGGATAAAACCAGGAGGCTGATTCGCATCCCTGCAAATGGCTTTATGTTTCCAGCAGGAGATCAGCAGAAAAGCATCTATTGTTTCCCTGGTCCTCACAATGCACAGAGCAAGCCTCTGTGGTGTACACAGTAACCATGTTATTAATGTTCATGATGCAGTAGTGTCATCTCTGAGAGTGAGAGGAGCAAGGCGCGGGTGGGATGTACAGGCAATACCAGCCAATGACAGACAATTCCTTCCAGCCCGTACAAGCGACTCTGTTAACCTTCATTGTCTAGTGCCCATCCATATCCATTGTTCACATGGAAATGGATGGTACCGGTAACTTTGTTTTAGAGATGTTTAGCCAAGAATGAATTAGAGAGCACGGGCTCTGAAGGTATGTGCTGCAGCTTTAAGACAAGGCAGACACTGAGTAGCTGAGGAGAAAACCTTGAATCCATTCAATGAAGTAGTATGTTAGAATGAGTGGTTGAAAGAAGTGGGCGTTCTGCTGAGGAGAGGAGATAAAAGGAGGCTTTCAGGCTTGAGAGAGAGGATTCTTGCCTTTTCCAGATGTAGCATTTGCATTTGGAGGAGGAGAGCTGCCAAAGGGCCACGCTGATGAAGGATGCTTTGTGATGCTTCCACAGTATGAAAAATGTGATACTTTGAAAGTTAGGTGCCTGTGGATTATTAGGCAAGGGATGAAGTGAACATCATAAGGATCTTTCTCCTCCCCCCTTCATTTTGAGGCATGACGGTCCCCAGTGTGTTATGTAATTATTACTTTCTTAACTTAATTTTTTTCATTTGCCTTCTTGTGACTGTTTTCACTGCAGCATTGTCACAATTGTTCAGCATCCCCATTGGTGGAAATCTCCAGCCTTGCAGTTTGATGAGAAGCACGGGTTTGGGTTTTTTTGTGAGAACATAAAATTCATGAGCTTCAACCTACTGCTCAAATATACCCGAGCCCCTGACAGAATAAATAATATCAGAGAGTGGAGAATTTTTGGCTCTAACAAACAAATGCTGCTTTTTGACAGTACTTTGCCCAGCTTAATATGTGCTCAGAAAAACCTTTGACTTTATTTTCATTTAAAACAAACTTAAATAAGATGTTTCACACAAAAAAAACCCCTGCATAAGTTAAATATGTAACTTACTAAGGCTACGTAGGTATTTTTAGTAAAAGTCATGGATAGGTCACGGGCAGTAAACAAAAATTCACAGCCCGTGACCAGTCCATGACTTGTACTATATACCCCTGACTAAATCTTGGGGAGGGGGGTGGCCTGGGGGTGCAGCAGGTGCTCGGGGTGTGTGTGTGTGTAGGAACGTCTCGGGGGGTGCGGTGGGGCCCGGGCCAGCCCCCACGGGTGGTGGGGAGGAAGCGCCAGCCAGCCCCTCCCTGCTTCCAGCTCTGCTCCAGTCCTGCCCCCAGACATGTACCCAGCTCCCAGCCCCATGCCTGGCCCCATCCCCAGCCTTGGCATGGCTCTGCTCCAGGCCCCAACCCCAGCCTCGGCTGCTGGCTGCAGCTCCATTCCCAGTCCGAGTTAGGGGGTGGGAGTGGGGCCGGGAGCAGAGCCACACCTGGCCACAAGCACAGCTGCCAGCCCACACCGCAGCTTAGGTGTGGTACCGCTCCTGCTTCTGCTGCCAACACCGGTCCTGGCCGTGGCCCTGCTCCCAGCTCCACCCCCAGCTGTGGCCCCAGCCTTGGTCCCCTTACCCCTGTCTGCGTCCCGCCCCCAGGAGCCTACAGCCCTGGCTCCAGGGAGCCGCGAACAGGGGCGGGGGGGGGGGGGGGGGCACAACCCTCAAAAGTTTTGGGATTGCTACTGTAATGCCTATTTTAGGGGAAGCCCCAAATGGCCCTGCAATAAAACCAGGGAAGCACAAACTCAACACTCCTGATAAATCTACGGATTTTTTTTAAAGACAAGCATGGAAAAAAAACTTGTGTGAAAAAACTTTTCGGGCCTTTTTAATACATCATAAAAAAGCCAAAAAGGGCACAAACCCAATTAAAAAAAATTAAAAAAAAAATCTTTTGAGGTGACCTTTAAAAATCATGCACACTTTTCATAACTGTATAATGGCGACAGCATAAATATCTTCATTTAATGATCTTAACATGAAGAGAATACAGGCTCACTGAAGCAAAATAATCACAAAACCAATCAGCACCAATTACCGTGCTGTATCAGTATCAGATCCAGTCGGATACCATCACTTACCAATGCCCTTTAGTACATTTGCTTTAACTAGCACTTGCAACACATTCAGAGAGAATTCGATGATCAAACAGGTACATACATCACTATGGCTTCAAAAGTAACAATGAAAGGACAGTGGCAAATGAACCTAAATCAGGTTAAAGAATTGCTGAATATTTATGAAACTACATACAATTAGATAATTTTAATTATATATATGTTTATTCCTTTTCTTTTTCTCTACTGTAGCAAGATTAACTGGGATTATAAAGCCACTGTGTAGGAAACCTGCTTAACGATAAATAAAACTTTATGGCTGAAATAATTAGTTAGGCAAGAGGTAAGTGACAGCTTTCTAGAAGACCTGGAAAAGTTTATGACAATAGCTGGGCAACTTGATGGTATATACTCTTGATATACAAACATTTGGCCTTGCCTTGAAAAAAAAATCCTTGTAACCGCAAAACAAGTCTGAGGGCACGTCTTCACTACCCGCCGGATCGGCTGGTAGCAATCGATCTATTGGGGGATCGACTTATTGCGTCTAGTGAAGACGTGATAAAATCGATCCCTGATCGCTCTGCCGTGGCAAGAGGCGGAAGCGGAGTCGACGGCGGTGCGGCAGCGGTCGACTCGCCGCCGTCCTCACAGCCAGGTAAGTCGACCTAAAATATGCAACTTCAGCTACGCTATTCACGTAGCTGAAGTTGCGTATCTTAGGTCGCCCCCCCCTCCCCCCGTAGTGTAGACCTAGCCTGAGAAACTCTACCACCAAAATGATTAAATATTCTATCCCCCTTGTGTGAGTGGGGAGGTGGGGAGCTTGAAAAATGTACTTGGCATCCCTTGTCCCAATGACCAAGCCTACTAGCCATACTGAAAACGCCCTGTGCTGGTTACTGTCCTCAGTAGCATATGCCCCTTCACACTTTAAAATACAAAGGACTACAACAGCTACGTTCTGTGTATTATGTATTGTGTTTACCTGTAACACTTTGTCAAATAATTTCCCATATACATTTTTAAAATGTAACTGACTCCATCTCTCTTGCTCTTGTTTTAAATTCTTCCCCTTCCCCTTTTTCTGGTGTTATCATTGGTAATGAAGTATGTTTTTCTGCATTGTCTTCAATGTCTGCTGTGTTCTCTTTCCTTCCACCCCATCAACTATCTGTTTCTTCCCCCAGAATGTGTTCTCTGCCTCCTCCCCCAGGATTTCCTTTCTCCTTTCTTCTCCTCTCCAGGATTTCTGTAAATCTTTTTTTCTAATTAATTCCATCCATCTCTCACTCTTTACCTCTCATCCTCACACACAGCCCCTTGCGCCCAACCGCCCACACAGCTGACTTAAAAAAATGTACCAGACACTAACAGCCAAAGGACTAAACGTAAGAGACAAAGACCAATAAAACAGGTGGCTGGAGCCTACTGATTAGGGTCAAACCCAGATGAGAAGCCAATCCCTTCCTAGTGGCTAGGAAAGGGGAGGATGCTGGGGGGTTTCCCATGGAAATGCTACAGTACTGTAACAGTTCATAACCTTCATCTCAACCCTTGTCTGCACTATGAAACTCACCCATTGCTGATAATGAGTGCCGAAGGAAATTTAGCTGCAAGCACAGCCAAGGGCATGTTTAACATTGCGTTGGAAACCATTGTTAAAGCCTTCTCCATAATCTAACACCGACATTGCGCTTGGCACTCTACAATGCAAGGTCCCTGCACAGTTTACTGGACTTGGGTGTCTGATGGTGCTCTCTAAATAGCTGGCCCTTAGAAAGGGTAAGAAGCCTGCTATTATTTCCCACTATTGGAGGCTTCCATTAATGGGAAGAGTGGTAGAGGTCTTATTTAGTTATTGGAATAGAAGGACCAAGGTTCTGGTCCCAATACTCCATGTGTGATTTATATAGCAATGAGCTCTGTTGTTACATCTGCTTTGAAGCATTTATAGGGTAATTAATCTTCACTTGTGACATAAGGAGGACTAGAATGTAGATCCCCAGACAGGGAAAGTTGGTGAGCTAACCCACTGCCCCACAGTCTCCTCTCACTTGCCTACTTCTTCATTTTCCCATGACCTTAGGGGGAAAAGCTCTACACTTCATAGATCTTATTTTTTTAATTGCACTTTATAGAACACAGTTTTAATACTGTATGGGACATGTTTAATGACGTCCATGTGGGTTTGTGGGTACAGGAATTAAATACATAATGGTTCATGATGACATAACACGGAAATGCAACTCCCGCGGTGCTGGTGTGTAGGCTGTAAAGGGTTATTAATAAAAATGAACGCTTTAAATAGAAAACAAGCTTAGCAGCACTGTTTTGGCCTCAGGCCCATCTCTGAGCAATGGGAAAAAAGAAAAAAGGCTGGAATATGTGGTTGCTCGCTCCCCAATACATGGAAATAAATATATGTTACCACCATGCACTGTTAAATTTTTCACAGAGAACGCTGTCGGCCTGATGCATGGCGCTAGTTTCCAATCAGAATGCAAGCTAAGTGAAGTCTGAAGGGGTTATTTCAGCCGAGTACAGAATACATCAAACGACTGTTGAGTGTGAGATTGATGCCTTAGATTATTAAAACAGGATAAGGCCACAATGTTTTGGTTGGCAAAACATTTCAACAGTTGGACATTAGCTTTTCAGAAAGCAAACCACGTTGTTTTGGGGAGAGCCAGGAAAATAACTCATACAGTTCAGGGATGACTTCAAGGAAAATCCCATCCAGTCCTAGAACCAGAGTCTTTCCATCTATGAGCCAAAGAAATTACATAATCACCCTGTTAATATTATAGACAAACTAAAGCACGTTTACTCTTCTGTATTTACCCTCGTGCAAAGCTCTTTTGTTTTATTTAGGACACCCCAAAAAACCCTGTCATTATCTCTTGAAAGTGAATGAAACAACAAGGGATGGTTTGGTTAACAGGTCCCAACTGACCTGTTTTGTGTGGGACAGATCTACCCAATATACTGGCGGTGTAGATTTCCAGCCCATCGTTATTCTCATTAGAGGGAGTAACTCGAACAGATGCCACCAGCACATGTTAACACCAATCAATCTCTTAACGAGTTCATCATCCAGATTTCAGGTGTGAGTTTGAGATGAGCCCAGATCAAACCACATCCAAATTTGGGGGGAATTCGGATCCGGGTCCGAACTTTGTGGCTTGTATTCATCTGTGTCTCTGTCTGTTTGGTGTGCTGGGTGTATATCTCTATCACCTCCGGAAGCCTGTGCTAAAAGAAAGTTAAGGTTTCAAAGTCAAGTACTCAAAAGTTAGGAAATGCCAGAATTAAGGTTGTCCGTGTTCCTGCGCCTCCCACCCCCCTCGTCTTCCTATGCACACGCCCAGGGTCCTGGCCCCCCCAACCCCAGCTACTATCCAACACCCCAATTGCCTGGCTCCTGCACCCCCCCCCAACTACTGTCCAACATCCCCATCGCCTGGCTCCTTCTCCCCACCCTCCCCAACTACTATCCAACACCCCCATCACCTGGCTCCTTCCCTCCCTTGTTTGTGCCTATGTGCCCCCCCAGCTACCTCCCTTCCTCTTCTGCCCAGCCCTACCCCTCCGCTTCCCCCCATGCTTTGGCTTCCCCCCACACTCTGGCTCCTGCAACCTCCTTTGCCAATGTCATTCCCCTCACCGCCCCCAATTCTCACCTCTCTGCATTCCAGCCATGCAGCTTCCTCCTTCTGCTCCACCTGCCTGGGTGCCAGCAGCGGGAGCACTGAGAGCACAACTGGAGAAAGTCTCATGTTGGGCCTGGTGCCACAGCAGCCCACAGCAACCAGGAGGGGCTGTTTCCCCTCCACAACAAAGCTGCGAAGATCCCTGGGCTGGGTCCTACACATGCCTATCTCAACATGTGGTTACCTCATCCAGGGCACTAAGTGCCCAGTAACAACCCCACGGGTGAAACTAGACAGTGACCGCGTTCTCGAATGAATGCACACAGGCAAATGATAAAAGACAAAAACACCCTGTCGCCCATGGGTGAACACGTCTCACAAAGCAGTCACTCTGTAGCTGACCTCTCCGTCCTCATCTCCAAAAGAAACCTACACAATGCCTTCTAACGAGACCCTGGGAGCTTAAATTCAGAACTCTGCTTGACTCTAAAAATCATGGTCTTAAAAAGACACTGGATTTAGGGCTTATTACAACAATCTGTAACCCACCAGCCCCCCTTTTTTGTCCTGTGACTGGAGAGGTGTTAACGGGCCACTTCACATTGAATGGTCTTGTAGAATATGAGTTACTACTTATGCTAAACAATCTGTTCCACCAGTTGTTTAGTTGTGACACTCTGAGGGTATGTCTACAGATAAACCACTATGACAGCACCACTGTAGCACTTCCGTGTAGACCCTACCTACGCCGACAGGAGGAGTCCTGTTGCCGGTGTAGGTACTCCACTACACCAAGAGGCAGTAGCTAGGTTGACAGGAGACCTGTCTACACCTGGGTTTAGGTCAGTTTAACTGCATTGCTCAGGGGTGTGGATTTTTCACACCCCTGAGCAACTTAGTTAAACTGACCTAATTTCCTGGTGTAGACCAGGCCTGAGTACCTTTCCCAGCCCTGAGGAAGAGCTCTGTGTAGCTCGAAAGCTTGTCTCTCTCCCCAACAGAAGTTGGTCCAATAAAAGGTAGTTACCTGACCCACCTTGTCTCTCTGATATCCTGGGACCAACACACCTAAAACAACACTGTAAACTAGAATGGGGGAGATTTTCAAAAGTATCTCAGGGATATAGGAGCACAAGTCCCATTGAATTTCAATGAACTTGGGCTTCTAAATTCTTCAGGTACTCAGGGGTCCCCGTAGATAACATCTCAGTTTCATGCCACTGAAAACCCTGTTGTTGCATCATGCAGGATGCAAGAGATGTCAAAATCTTGGCTTAGTGGGAGTGGTGGTTTACTCCCTGTTATATAGGTACAGCTATAAGTAGATAGATACATACAGATATATAGACACTGATACATATTTCAAATTACACCAATCTCGTCTCACCCAGTCTGTTTGTAGATGAGTGTTTCTCAAATGCAGCCACCGGGGGTTTTCCTGCAGCCACAACAGCCTCCTGGACAGAGATGGGGGAGGGGGCAAAGCAGTGGCCCCTCCCTGCAGCACCCAGGGGCTCCAGGGGAGGGCTTCAGCTCCCCTCCCCTGATTTAGCCAGAGGCTCTGGGGGCAGGCTGCACCCTACTCCCCCTGCCCCCCCAGTTTCAGCCAGAGGCTGGTTTCTGCCCCCCTAATCCACTTCAGCTCCCCTCCCCCCTTCAGCCTTGGGGCTCTAGCAGTGGGAACCTGGGCTTCAGCTCCCCAGGTGGCAGGGCTCTGGCCTTCAGCCTCCCCCGGCTCCCTTCTGCTCCAGACCTGGAGCTCCCACTCCGGGCTTCAGTCCAGCGTGGCGGGGCTTCAGGAGGGCCAGTCTTACCATGGTCAAGAGGTAACGTGTGGAGTGAGCCTGGGGTGTGAGGCTGCATAAGAGAGCTCGGGGCAATGGGGGGAAAGCAGTGGGCTCCAAGGGGCAATGGGAGGCCAGGGGATGCAGTGGGGACTAGGGGGATCTACTGGGGGCCAGGGGCACCAAAATACAACTGTGCATTATTTTTATTATTGAGTCTTCAAAAAAAAAACCCTACATAAATAAATGACAATGATTTGGACATGTATATGTGCATATTTATTTGTTTTTCCTACAGATAATTATTTTAGGAAAATGTATCAGAGCAGCCACCAGCGAGAGTTGATGGCCGCACTCTGAGGCCACCAAAATTTTTGTTGTGAGAACCCAAGGTAAACACAGAAATTGTCAGACTGGATCAGACTCATGAGCCATCTAGTTCAGACTCCTCCTACAGTGAATAGCTTCAAGATGCTTTATCGGAAGGTGCAAGAAACCTCACATCTGGGAAATGTGGGATAATCTAACCCTCATGAGGGTCTCATTCTGAGCCCTATGTGTTAGAGACAGGTTTAAGCCATGAAACACGAGATTTTATCTGCCTTCCATGTTAGCATTAACTGTTATAGTGCTTGTCTTCATTTCCAAGGTTTTTCTCAGCCTATCCCCACCCTCCCTATCCTCTTTCATTCAAGATGTTGACTCCTACCTCTGATTGGCTCCTGATGCCAACCTTCCTCGCCCACTTGTTACATTTTCAGACAAGCACATAGATGCTCTCTCCCAGGCTGCCCCTAGTGGTTGGGATGAATTCCCCATAGACATTCGCAAAAGTAACTCGTGTTTGTCTTTCAAATCCCCCCTTCAAACTTTCCTTTGACGTGATGCCTACACAAAACTTGAGAACGGTCAGGCGACCAGTGTGCTGAGAATCCCATCATGCAGACTGGTATCATCTCATTTCCTTGTGTTCCCCTGTCTGTATCCACCTGTCAGCTCTTGTTTTAAGCTTAGATTGTAAGTATCTTAGGGCTGGGACCATCTTTTTGTCCTGTGTTTGTACAGAGCCTAGCACAGTAGGTCCTGGCCCATGACTGGGGCCTTTAGGTGCTACTGCAATTAAATAATAATTATAACCCTGATTAATCTTGTTAATATGAACATCGAATCCCTATTTGAATCTTCATAAGGCCTCAGTAACCTGTTGTGATGATGGGTTCCACAGTTTAATTATGCACCGTGTGAAAAAGTATTTGCTTTTGTCAGTACTGAATATGCTACCTGTCCGTTGAATTGAACGATGAAACTGGAAGAAAAGAAGTTCCCAGTCTACCTTCTCCAGACCATATGCTGGAGGCATTCACCAAGTCTCAGGGAGAAAAGGTTTTGATTTGTTTGTTAAACGTACACCTCATTCCCTTCCCCCCACCCTCCTGGTGTTACGGTAGAACTGAACCTTCTCTATAGTTTGTAGAAATCCTTTGTAGGCCAGATTTCACCATCATTTACGTCCATGCAATCTCACTTTAGTCAACAGGGATTGCACAAGATACAAGTGATGTAGAAATTGGTTTCCTACATCACATTTAAGATGCATTTCATTTGCCTAAAATCCACAACCATCAATTGTTGCTCATTATACAGAGCCAAATGTTATTAGTGCAGTGGCAACCCCAGTTACTTCTTAAAAATCCCCTCCTCTGATTAGAATGTTATTCCTGCACTTATTGTGAGCACGCAGCATCAAACACTCTCCATACAATCACAGCCTCAAAAGCTTGTCTGACGTAAGTGGAACATGGCGCAAAACACTGCCCCCTACAGTTGAAATTCTGCTCTGACCTACTCCTTCTGCAACCACACGCCCTGCAATGAACGTGCTGGACTTGAAAGTCATTACAAATCCTGTTGCTTACTCCTAAGGGATTTTGTTGTGTTTTGTCATCGATGGTTTTGTGAGCCGTCTGAAAGGAACGCCTCACCCGCAATTTGCCTTAAGTCAGAAATGTCCAAGGATACTGTAAAATGAAGTCCAGTGTATCTTTCTGAGTTTCTTCATGATGACAGATACCAAACACTTGTCTTTTGAAAGTGCAGAGAGCTGTTCTTTCTAAAATAGGTACCGTTTCCTTTTAAATAGCACAAAACATATGGGAACAGGCTTATTCTTGCCACCAGCTGCCAAAAAAACATTTTTTTGTTCTTATGTGGAACCAAAATCTTCCCAGGGATTGTTCCTGAGAATAAAACTGAAAAGGAAGCATTATATGACTCATGCAATAGCAATAATAATACTAATACTCCACTGCCCTTCCATCCAAGGATCTCAAAGCACTTTACAAATATGAATGAGAAATATGAATTAATTCTCCTAGCCTGCCTCTGAGATAGTGGAGTATTATTTCCATTTTACAGGTGGGGAAGCACAAGCCCTGGGATGTAAAGTGACTTACCCAAGGTCAGAGAGCAAGTCATTGGCAGAGCTAGGAATAGAAGGTAGGAATCTTGACTACTAGTTACATCAGATTAGGGCTGTTAAACTTACTTTCCTTTGTTTGAATTAGTTATCCATGTAAGTGGTCAGGTTAAACAACACTCAGGGCTAAATGGTTTGCTCCCTGATACAGAGCTCTCCATATACTGGTGTCACAGCCATAGGAGAGGGTCAAGTTAACCTTAATTTTTTGAGCATTTGGTAGTTGGGCAAAGTGATGTACAGAGAGTTTCAGTATCTTATCCAAGGTCAACATGGGACTAGAAATCAGGAGTCCCCTAAGTCTTCTGCTTTACCACTAATCCACCTTTCTTCCAAATAAACACACACTTCTTGAGTGCAGATGTTCACAGGAGGACCTTTACATTAACAGATATATATTACCCTATACGTTACTCACCCCACAAAACTGTAAACGTGCAAACTACCTCACCTGAAGTTGCAGTTAGTTTACTCTCCTGAGATGAACTTCAATCAGCTGCATAGGAGAAATCGGAATATCCCCCATGTGGCCAATCCACTTTTCCTTTATGATATGCCAGCACCCGAAACATGCTGGACATGTACCTGGAGTGCAGTGCACTTTGGGAGATTAAGATTGTTATGGAGCCTAAGCTATGTATTTCAGCTCACAAAAATAAGTATGTATGGTTCTGAGTGCAGATTCTAGCTCCTCATAGTGCTTAAGTAGTTTGTAAGGTTTATAAGAACGTAAGAAATTAACCAGGGCCATGCCGACTAAGCCCAACTTCCTGCTTTTCCACCAGAACATTCCATCTCCAGGTCATTCTCCGGAGTCAGTTCTAGGTCTCTCTTGAGCTTATTTGCATTCTGCTTCTGCTGCCTTCCCAAATAACCTTGGAATCTTCCCAGATACCTGTGGAATCTCCTTCCTTAGAGGTTTTTAAGGTCAGGCTTGACGAAGCCCTGGCTGGGATGATTTAGTTGGGGTTGGTCCTGCTTTGAGCAGTGGGTTGGACTAGATGTCCTCCTGAGGTCCATTCCAACCCTGATATTCTATGATTCTATGATAACTTATTCATTATGTCCATGACTGATGAGCTTCTTAATTGCAATTAACTTTTGTCCCTGAGCTGCAATTTTCAGATCCTCAGGTTTCTGTGGTTTGGATGTGGAGATTTGGGTTGAATCTTATAACACAACAATGGCTTGCTCCTTTAAGGGCTAGAGTCCTGGGGCAGGCTAACCTTAGTTACTAAGTAGACACACCTGAGTAGGAGTCAGGTGATTTCCCTTACAGAGCAAAGCGGGGGGAATGCTCAGGGAGGACTAAGCAGAGGGCATGGCTGTTGGGAGCAAGTAGGCTCTAGCAGGGAATTCTGAGTTTTCAGAGAAGAGGCTGCAGGCAAGGAAGGCCGGGAGACCTCCAGCAGGAAGAGTGAGAGCAGTGACTTGATGGGGGAGTTGAGAACCTTTATGTTGAGTATTTTGTTATGTTAATAAATCCAACCCCAGGGAGACGTTTTGCTAAACTTAAGAAGAGTTTGTGTGTGATGTGCTTAAGGGGCCCTGAAGAGGGGAAACAGAGGTGGAGGGCTGCAGAGACATCTTTGGCCATGAGGGGACTGTGTGGGAGGTGGCTACATGTTGACTAGCAATAGAAGGCAGAGGTGTGGTTTGGATCCCCTGACCTAATGGTCAGGTTCATCTGTAGTTAGCTGGCTGGTTTTAGATGCGGGACTCCTTACAGGTATGGAAAATACACATTGCTTTCTTCTCTTCCTCCCTACTCCCAAAACTCTGTGCTCCCCATCTCTAACTTTGTCATGCCTGGTGATTTGTAAACACGAACACATCTGCTTCTGGCAGATCTTCACCTTTGCTGGCCTCCCCCTTAAGATTTGGTAAGGCTTTTCTCCGGTGTGCTAGGTTTTCCACACATTCCTAATCCTTACTTCATTGCATCCATTACTCCCACAGGACCCACTTTGTCTTCAGCTGTTATCACTGGCTCTGATTCCAAGCCTTGTCTATGTAAATCTGTCCCTGATTCTGAAAAATAGAAGTGGGAGGGAGAACGAAATGTTGCATGTAGCCTTTGTTCTCTGCTGAAATGCACGGCCCACCTCCCCAAACAGCGAATAAACACAAACAGCCTTTTTGTGTTTTTTAATAAGCAAAGCAGCGCAGTGCTTCTGAGCTGGTTCTTTAACAACGAGGGCAGCTTCATGCACTGAGCCTCATGTAAGTAAAGCTGTCGTCATACTTAAGTCTTCCTTTTGTGTAACTTTATGTAGTGGCTTGTCTTAAACTTGTAAAAACATTTTCAGGGTGGGTATGCATGGGCGGGGAGGCACTCCCTCAGACCTGAACACTCAGTTACTCCATCTCTTTTGTCTCAATGAATGAGGCAAATCTCTTAAAAGCAGTCTCAGATGCCCTCCTCTTATGCATCTTTCATTTAACATCTATAGAGAAGGTTCAGCCCCAGACACTTTTAACGGAGAAGTGTGGTTAGAACAGGAGATGGGAAGCCAGGACTCCTGGGTTCCATTTTCAGCACAGCCAGTGATCTGCTTGTGTGACCCAGAGAATATTGCTCAACCCATCTGGGTCTGAGTTTTCCCCCTTTGTTAGGGGGATCATAAATACACGCTTCACCGGGATGCTGTGGGCTGCATTCATTCCCATTTGTGAAGCACTTTCCTCAGCTGTAAGGTGCTGTATAAGTGTGAACTATTTTTATTATTCCTCACAACTTTTATGAAATATAAAGGAGAAGAAAAGTGGGTGAGCAAATGCTTGAGTAATCTGGAGAATGATTGGGAATCAGTGTCTTTTGCGTGGGGAATGACAGTAACTTTTGTTTCTCACCACTCCATAGTTGTCCTGTTAACCCAAAATTGCTTTGTTTAAATAAACATTCAAGATTTAACAACTCCAGCTTCTCAGTGATGGAATAACATGATTTTGCAGCCACCCCGTCCCACCATCACCCTGAACTCCATTTCAGTATGTGGCATTGAAGTTACCCCTTTGCTCTTATGTTGGTGAACTAGCGCTGAAAATCAGCTTGAATTTGGCAGAGTCCAGCTCCCTTTCTGCAGCAAGGTTAATCCTTCCTTTAGTGGAAATTAAGGGTCAAACCCTCTTATTTTTCTTTCTTTTTTCCCCTTTGTTTTATTGTATGTTCTGGGATGTGGGTTTGGAGTCCTGGGTGCTAAATAAATTCCTGCTTGCCAGGATCTGCTCTGTGTGCACAATTTCAACTAGCACATTTGGGGAATCAGAAAAGATGGAAAAAATGTAATATTCCAATGCAGGACTGGGCTTTGGGGGTCCTTTGCAGAGAGGAAGGGAGGGGGGAGTTATTTATTTACTTTTTGCTTACATCAAAAAACCTAAGCATCTAATCCTGGTGGGTCATGTTGGTAGGTTTCCAAGGACCATAAATCTGGTCACTGTGCTTTTCCAAATGTTTATTGTGCCGGTTAAGCTTTTACGGGCTCTTGCTGCACTTATACATATGGTCTGAATAAGTGTAATTCTGTGTTACTGCGTTTAGCTGAGATATACGAGAGCCTCCAAGGGAATCATTAGAAATAAGGCAGAAATGGTGGGTGCTTTAGGGATGAGTTTCCTGGTTGTGCTTTAAAGCTGTTGGTGGCACCGAGCATTTTGTTGTTGAAACGCCATTTGCTCTCACATTTGATGTGGCTGGAATTAAGAATGACATGGTTCAGATTCAGTCCAGAATTCCTAGCAGTGAAGCTCTTCCCTTTCTGAAACTCTCTTATAAAGGGCCAGGTTCTGCCCTCATTTATATCCCCTTATGATGCCTTTAAGGTAAGGGCTGGTCTGCACTAGGGGGTGGGATTGATCTAAGATACGCAACTTCAGCTTCGCTAAAGTCGAAGTATCTTAGTTCAACTTACCTGGTCGTCCTCACGGCGGCAAGTCGACCGCCACAGCTCCCCCGTCGACTCCGCTTACTCCTCCTGCCGAGGTGGAGTACGGGCGTCGATTCGGGGATCAATTTATCGCATCTAGATGAGACGCAATAAATCGATCCCCAATAGATCGATTACTACCCGCCAATCCGGCGGGTAGTGTAGCCGTGGCCTAAGATTCTGATCTCATACCAGTGTGGAGCAACTCCATTGACTTAAAGGACTTACCGTAATCAGGGATCCATTGTGCTAGGGACCACATAGACAATCAACAAAGGAGGCACTCCCTGCCCCAAAGAGCACATCACGTATAGGCCAATCTCACAATGTACAACATGCAGACTGACTGCTGCACTCATGTGGAGACCTGTTGAAGTCACTGGGATTTCATGTGGGCACAACAAGTGGATGAAAAGGACAGATGGAGAGGGGGGGACAGGGGAGTCAGAGCAGATAATAAAACAAAGTTCAGTTTAAAAGCAGGAATCTCAGGTTGATTCTTGCCTAACCCAGGATGGCCAGGAGATCAGAGTCAGGCCAGCTGACATTGCAAGGGGTGCAGTCAGGGCAAAACTTAGCTCCGTGTTTGTTTGCTGAAAGTTTCCATGGCTGATGAAGGGGACAGCGGGGGTGGACTGACTGACTATCTCGACCTGCATCAGATACACTTGCTGTAGTGGATCAAGTGTCAGGCTGATGCACAGATAACTAACAAATAAAGAAATGGGGGGGGGGGGCTGCTTTTGCAGTTGGCAGTTGAAGCTCCTGTTGCTTTAAGTGTAAAATGCACTGTATGCTTTCCTTCCACTCCTATTCAGTCTACATACCATCCTTCAGTAAGAGCATTGGCTGAAATTAAGGTGCGTATTATAATCGGTTATGGCAACACCACAATCTAATCTGGGAGCATTCATAACGATAACAAGCACAGTTGCACTCATATAATTCCTTACACTGTATAGCAACTGTGTAACGTTGGGGAAGTTCTATGGCCTGTACCATACAGGAGGTCAGACTAGATCATAATGGTCCCTCCTGGACTTAGAATCTGTGAGCACCTAAGTGATGCCATTTGGGAAACATGGATGAAAGTGTAAGACTGGAGGGTGGGATAGCTCAGTGGTTTGAGCATTGGCCTGCTAAACCCAGGGTTGTGAGTTCAATCCTTGAGGGGGCCACTTAGGGATCTGGGGCAAAATCAGTACTTGGTCCTGCTAGTGAAGGCAGGGGGCTGGACTCAATGATCTTTCAGGGTCCCTTCCAGTTCTAGGAGATAGGATATCTCCATTAATTAAAAAAATTATTAAACTGACAGATCCCAGTCAGTGGTGGGTGGGATCAAATACAGGACCTCTGAAGCTAAATACATGAGCTACAAAGCCACATGGCTCTTAGCAAAGGCTGTAGCAGACTCATTAATCTGGACCTACGACTCCCAGCAGTATAGCCCCTACAGGCTTTGGAGGCACAAGGCTGCAATAAGATGGATGCCCTGGCTTCATTTAATTCCCCTGAAATTCTGGAGATCCTTGTAGCCAAACACCGTGCTCATTTGCAGAGGGCAAATCCGGCTCCGGATTGGAAGAATGCTGAGGGAACGCGGTAAGGGGAACTCACTGAGTTTCCTGGCCTTTGCCTTGGGTTTTCCAAAAGGAGGCACAATCTCAGCCAGGACAGTTTGGCCTTTTTGAGGTCATACATTGGGTCAGTTTCAGAGCTTGGAGTAGAACCTTGGAATCTCGAGTCCCCATTTCCTGCTCTAACCACTATGCTTCCCCGACTAGACTGGTGGATCTAGCACATTGGCACAGGGTTAGCTTATATACACTTGGGTAGGTCCCCTTAAAAGGTGCCATTGGTCTAAACAAGACTGTGGGTTCCTGATCTCTCAAATGGGGGATTTAATTAAAACTGGTAGAATCTGTCAAACCAGTGCCCACTGGATTTAGTGGGGGGTGGGCGGGTTTTCGGTGCCCACGGTATACCTCTAAAACGTAAATACACAGGGTCTCTTATATGCCAACAGTTAGTGCTAAGAGTCCTTTCACTTCTGACGCCTCTATTTGACCTGAGCTTATTGCTGTCCATTAGATAGATCAACGTGCGCTAGATGTGCACAACCAGGTGCGTTATTCTGGTTCTGATTGGCCAGCGCAGACGAGGCGTTGGCAGACTCAGTCCTGCATTGCTGGTTGGAGTTAAGTAAAGTAGGAATCTGAGGTCCACCCCTGGGCAAAGCCAGCAGAAACACTGTGCACTCCTTAAGTTCTCCAAGAGGGACATCAGGAGGATATAACTGGGACTTCTGAGGTGGATAGGCCTTGTGCTTCCGCTGCACAGTGGTGAATTTCACCCACAATTGGTATCAACAGAGCCTGGAACTCAGAGTAGATCTTACAACAAATTGCTTTGACTCTCCCTTCTTGCTGCGAGGTGCTCAGGGTGATGAAGTCAACCATCTCAGGGGAGTTGTATAAGTTCTGGGACAGACTCATCCTGGAGGTAGCTCTGTTGATGTCAGGGGAGTGACCCCAGGGATAAATTCCACCCTACGCCTTTGGACTCCCTGGAGCAGTAGGTAGGGCTGGCTTATTATTCAGCTTAGCTCAGTGTTGCTCTGTGCATCCTGTTTTCCACTGACACACTTTTTTTGGTAGTTGCTTTGACCTGCAGGAAGAGTTTGAACCTGCCTGTGCAGAGCTCCTCGCTAAACAGAAACATTACGAAGTGCTGACTGTGCAGCTCAGAAAGCTTCCCCCTCCCCATCCCTCGCTCAACCCAGCGATGTTTCAGTCCACTGTTTCCATTCAAAGCGAAGCTGCGGCCTCCACCTAGCCCCCTGCCTGTGTGCAGCTGCAGGTCTCCAGCCGTCCAAAAGTTATAGGACCCCTTACACTTCTTCATATGGAGGGGAGAAAAATAGTGCATTAATGGCCCTAGGTTGGTGGAGCAGAGAAACCGGGGTCATCTAACTCTGCAGGATAGGACCCCCTCTGTAATCTCAGGACCCTGTGAGGAGGACTGGGCTGGAGGGAGAGGAATAGCAGTGGAGCTCAAGGGTGGGTGTGTTGTGGATTTCTTTCTCCTACAGATAGATGGGATCTGACAAACATAGGAGCAACCGGGACACATGAAATGGCATCTGGCTTTTTGAGTGAAATATTTAATAGGCAGACAGTGAAAATCTCCAACTTCTGACCTCCAGTCTCTGCATGTGATAGGCACATGTGTGATGCTCTGTGTGTCTTGTATAATCTGCTGTTGCATTAAAGTGCAGATGTGCAATCTCAGCTTTAGACATGCAGGTAGCGGAGGCTGGGAGGATGACACCTGTTACAGTTTAAGAAGAGCTTTGGAGAGGGAGTGGGGATCAAAACAGGATGGATTATCCCATTGCTTTTAAGCAGCTTTTAAGGCGACCCATTTAGTCAGCTGAACTTTTCCCAAGCCTGGAAAGTCAAACATTTAGGAACATGAGAAACATCTAATGATCCTGACTAGATAGGGTAGGGTTAGAGTCCAGAGTGACCTAGACAAATTGGAGGATTGGGCCAAAAGAAATCTGATGAGGTTCAACAAGGACAAGTGCAGAGTCCTGCACTTAGGAAGGAAGAATCCCATGCACTGCTACAGGCTGTTGACCGACTGGCTAAGCGGCAGTTCTGCAGAAAAGAATGCGGGCATTACAGTGGTCAAGAAACTGGATACAAGTCAGCAGTGTGCCCTTGTTGCCAAGAAGGCCAATGGATTATTGGGCTGTATTAGTAGGAGCACTGCCAGCAGATTGAGGGAAATGATTATTCCCCTCTATTCGGCACTGGTGAGGCCACACCTGGAGTATTGCATCCAGTTTTGGTCCCCCCACTACAGAAGGGATGTGGACAAATTGGAGAGAGTCCAGCAGAGGGCAATGAAAATGATTAGGGGGCTGGGAAACATGACTTACGAGGAGAGGCTGAGGGAACTGGGGTTATTTAGTCTGCAGAAGAGAAGAGTGAGGTGGGATTTGAACTACCTGAAGGGGGGTTCCAAAGAGGATGGAGCTCAGTTTTTCTCAGTGGTGGCAGATGACAGAACAAGGAGTAATGGTCCCAAGTTGCAGTGGGGGAGGTCTAGGTTGGATATTAGGAAACACTGTTTCACTAGGAGGGTGGTGAAGCACAGGAATGGGTTACCTAGGGAGGTGGTGGAATCTCCATCCTTAGAGGTTTTTAAGGCCGATCTTGACAAAGCCCTGGCTGGGATGATTTAGTTGGGGTTGGTCCTGCTTTGAGCAGGGGGTTGGACTAGATGACCTCCTGAGGTCCCTTCCAACCCTGATCTTCTATGATATACAGTGTGTTTCTGCATAACATGTGTTGCTAGTTGTGCAGAATATTTAGCAGCCCCAATACGGAGTGGGTGGGGGGGAAGGATGGTAAAGTGAGACTGCCTTCTGTCAGTGCAAACCACCTGATTTCCTTTCCCTGCACCCCGGCATGAAACAGCATCTCTTGTTTCTGGAATGGGATGCTGGAACGGGAAACCATTTCACCCAGCAGCCGTGTGCAGTTGGAAGGCCGGGGCTCTTTGCATGCTCCTGCAAGGAACAAACGGGAAAGGGACTGTGAAGGATCTGAATCTGAATGGGAGACGCGGATCATTTCCCTAGGGCTGTGAATCCTCGCAGCCACGTTGGGTCCAGTGGCTCCTGCACATGACTATCTAAACCTCTTCCAAGTGAATTTTGGCCAGGGGTTCCCGCTGCAGCTATCTCCCAGCTATTCAGAAGGAGAGTGGAAACCCATTCCCTGCTTACTCCTTTCCTTTACAAAACCCAGGGCTGCAAACTTTATCCCCCCACAGACACACCTGAAATGGGAGAGAGGGGTGGGGAGAAAGTGACAAGAACCTGTTTCCTCCTCTGAAGCCAAATACAGGGCTGATTCTGATCAAAAGCAAACAAGTGCAGCACTTAAAGGAGCAGCATGGGAGGACTCCATCCGCCCTGCTTCCAGCCGTCCTCTGCCTAGCCCCGGGTACCGCTTGTGTTCTGCACTGGAGCTCCAGGGACACACCAGTGGGCGGTTTACAGCCTGACTTGACCACTTGCCAGCTTTGCCTGCAGATGCTGGAGCGTCCCTGAACACAGAGATCCCGTGGGTTGGCAGCCCTGAGGAAAATGCCTTAAAAGTCACATGAGAGGGTGAGGCAGCCTAGCACCAGGCTGGGTGGGAGCAGTGGCGCTTGCATAGTGACTCCTACTGTGGCAAGCGCCATGCTGGGATGGCCCGGGAATGCCGAATGCCTCGCCTGGGCCCACGTGGGCTTGGGCTCTGTTCTTTCTAAAAGAACAACCGAGGCTTGGGTTTGGGCATCAGCCGCCTCACCCGGGAGGTTCAGCAGAGCAAATGCAGGGAGAGCTCCCGGACCATATAGGAATAGAAAACAAAAGCACATTCATTGAAACAACGATGTCCAGAAACCTAAGCCTCAATTACCAACCCGGCTCGCTGACAGCCCCTCAGGCAGCTGTGGAGCTAGGGCCCAATAGACTTTGGTACAAGAACCCAGAAAGGAGGAGTCTTTCCCCCCAAAGATGCCCAGCCACCAGCTCTCAGACACATTCAGACCTATAGCCTTGGCTACAGAGAGCACCCACTCATCCCAGCAATTGCGAAGGAAAGGGACTGTCTCGCTAGTAGCTACAATGCAAGCCACACCAACGTTGACCATCAAAGCCAGTGCAGGCTATGGGGCCCTGTGCTCCTCATGCGTAACAAAGAAATGGACCATTGTATGCGGTCTCAGCTGTAGCTGCCGTCGAAGCAGGCAGCCCTGAGGTGGCAGAGGCCTAGGTCACTCTGGTGAGGTCTAGAGAAATGATAGGGTCATCCCCGGGACTCAGAGCAGTTGGGAATCCATAAGTGCCCCAAAACTGTGAGTCTCACTGAGAAAAGTTGGGTAAAAGCCCTTCAGTTAGAGGTCAATATTTGCTACTACTAACTATTTACATGAAACTACAATAACCCCCTCATATGGGTGATCAACAGGGGTTGAAGGTGGGACCTTCCACACTGCAGCACAAACCTCTACTACTTGAACTAAAGGAGTACCTCCGTTAACTAGTAGCGACAGTAGGCTCTTGTCTTCTTAGGCAGACTAGCCACTAGAGGGGATACAACACGCTTTCCCACTGTGTCACACAAGCTTTCAAGATGTCCCCATTTTCATTGTCTTTCTATTCCCCAGTGCTGAGAAATGTTAACATCCTGATCTAAATATTTTAGCCCATCTGCTTTGTCTTTTGCTGAGCACTTTTCGGGGGGAGCAGCCTTTTGACTCATAACATCCAGTTCTTCCCTTGCTGAGACTAGCACAAAGGGCTGCATTTTCAAAGCATTAGGCAGGGTTTAAGCTGCATGAGTCCCTCGCTGCACAGAGGGCTAGAAGAAAACCTTTGCAGGCCTGTGGGCTGAAATGGGACTTAAGCCATTCATGAATTTTACCTACTGACTTGAATAGGAGTTACCCGGCTCAGCCTATCCACACCACATTCCAAATTTAGCAGAGGGCTTTGGAAAACTTTGTGGAAGTGAGGAAGATTTCATGGTCCTGATCCAGGACTGGGGTTCCTAGAGGCCATCACAGCACAAATAAATAATCACCACCAGATCTTTGATATTCTGATTTTTGCAAAAACAATCAAATAAACAAAACCCATGGTTTTTACTCACGAAAGCTTATGCCCAAATAAATCTGTTAGTCTTTAAGGTGCCACCAGACTCCTTGTTGTTTTTATGAAAAACTGTAGAATTCCACAGATAATCTGCAATTTGAGCCATTTATAGAAATGTCAAACAAAATGCAAAAGCTTTATTTTCAACGTCGTACTTTACCTTTGTAGCAAGCTTGGTGGCGAATGTTAATCTATTCCCATTTTTTTACATGTGGCATTGACAGCCTGTTAGATTGTATCTTGATCTATACTTTTTGTATCCCCTTTGTTGTCATTTGGAAGCTCATGTGACAGAGGCTATTATTGGGGGATCTATAGTCGTCTAGCGCCACCTTGTGGTAAGAGGTTGTGTTACATCACTTTCCAGGTTAAGAAATGCAAAAAGGCTGATCTGGGAAAAATGCCTTGACTTGTGTCAATATTAATCATAGAAATGTCAGGCTGGAAGGGACCTCGAGAAGTCATCAAGTCCAGCCCCTTGTGCTGTGGCAGGAGCAAGTAAACCTAGACCATCCCTGATGTTTGTCCAACTTGTTTTTAAAAGCTTCCAATGATGGGGACTCCACGACCTGCCTTGGAAGCCTTTTCCAGAGCTTAACTACCCTTATAATTAGAAAGTTTCTCCTAATATGTAACCTAAATCTCCTTTGATGCAGATTAAGCCCGTTACTTCTTGTCTTATCTTCAGTGGACATGGAGAACAATTGATCACTGCCCTTTTCATAACAGCCCTTAACATATTGGAAGACTGTTATCAGGTCCTCCCTCGGTCTTCTTTTCTCAAGACTAACCATGCCCAGTTTTTTATCTTTCCTCATAGGTCAGGTTTTCAAAACCTGTTATTGTTTTTGTTGCTCTCCTCTGTATTCTCTGTTATTTGTCCACATCTTTCCCAAATTGTGGTGCCCAGAATTGGACACAGTACGCCACCTGGGGCCTCACCAATGCCAAGTAGAGTGGGACAGCTACTTCCTGTGTCTTACATTCAACACTTTTTATAGTACACCCCAGAATCATAGTAACCTTTTCTGCAGCTGCATCACATTGACAGATCATATTCAGTTTATGGTCCTCTATAGCCCCCATATCCTTTTCAGCAGTACTACCACATAGACAGTTATTCCCTATTTTGTAGCTGTGCATTTGATTTTTCTTTCCTAATTTAAGTACTTTGCGCTTGTCTATATTGAATTTCATCTTGTTGAATTTAGACCACTTCTCCAATTTGTCACGGTCATTTTGAATTTGAAACCTGTTCTCCGAAGTGCTTGCAACCTCTCCCAGCTTGGTGTCATTTGCAAATTTTATAAACACTCTGTGCTCCATTATCCAAGTAATTAATGAAAATATTGAATAGTACTGAACCCAGGACTGACTCCTGCGGGATCCCACTAGATACACTCTCCCAATTCGACAGTAAATCATACTCTTTGAATATGGTCTTTCAACCAGTCGTGCATCCATCTTATAGTAAGTTCATCTAGACCATATTTCCCTAGTTTTCTTATGAAAGTATCAAATGGAACTGTGTCAGAAGCCTTACTAAAATAAAGTTATATCACGTCTACTGCTTCCCCCCATCCACTAGGTCAGTAATCCTATCAAAGAAGGAAATTAAGTTGGTTTGGCATGATTTGTTCTTGACAAATCTTGCTGACTGGGGCAGAGCAGGAGACATGAGGTGTGTGTGTGTGTGTGTGTCATGTAGCTGTCTGGGGTGGTAAGATTGGGTGGTTAAAGGACTGGCTGAAATGGACCCATTCAATGAAGGATCTGGAAAGACAGTGGGAGCCCCAACACCTGACACCAATCCTCGGGGAACTCCGGCAGGTGGAGCATGTGAACTCAGCAGGAGGGGGGAATAAAAGTTGGCTTTTGAAGAAACTGAGCAGCTCTCCTCTGGGACTGATAGAGAGGGACAAAAATGGATTCCATCACAGGTGGGCTGGCTGATTGCACTGGCATGGGTGGTTTTTAGCCCTTTTGCCGCCTCTGGGTAGCCATACGAAGTACAGAGGGAAACTGAGGCACACATGGGCCTGATAAAAATATTATTGAAAATTCCCACTTCATCAACGTGAATATTTTCAACTCTGCTTTCTTCCAACATCCCCCACATCTCACTCTCTTGCCCTTCTCATCAGTGGCAGCTGACCTTTTCTCTAGGCACCCAGTTCATAGAGTCAGGGAACTCCTCTAGGCAAGAGCGGTAGAGCTGTGACATTTTGCTATAAACAGATGTCAAAGAGCTTTGCCTCCTAGCCTCTTATTAGGTAATAGTGCCTTTTTTCCTATTTCTGTTATGACATCCTTTTTTAAAAATTATTTTTATTTAATACCAATTGCATCAAAAATGTGACCAACAGAAGGTGGGGGAAGGAAGTGGACATACCGTCTTGTAGATTAATTTTATACTATAAATAACAGTACTTGGATCCGTAATTAAAAATGCATAGGTGTATGGATTGGTTAGAACACTCTGTTTTTCTTTTCCATAAAATCAATACTGGACTAAAAAGGTCTCCCCAACATTGAAGAGCTGTATTGATCACAAACCTCTCCTCCATCCCCCTTCACTAGCCTAGATTCTTGTAAATGGATTAGTGGAAGTTATTATCTGGCCTTTGTAGCCTGTTTTCTCAGCCACTTTTCCCCCAGGTCAGAGCTTCAGAATTTCCGGGTGTGGAGAGGTGTTTGCTTGCTTGAATTTTAGCTGTGAAACCAAGAGTCTGACAGCTCGTGTTGGAATCAAATTTCATGCTTGATCCTGTTAGGTGCTGGCAGTTCTCAGCTCTTTGTCTGGATGTTTGCTTTTGCCCACACAGCTCTGAAAACCACCACCTGCCTCTTTGCTTTGTCCGAGCAGAGGAGGCCAGTTGTGCTGAAATATGTCCAGAAGCTGCAGTGAATCAAAGATGTAGCAAAATATTCAGAGAGCTTACTGGGGAGCACCAGGTCCACTTTCCTTTGATATAATATTCATACGTTTTTATTATTTTTTCCAAATACAACTACAATACCAAAATACCAGATTCATCATAATACGCAAAGTAAAGAAACAGTGTTAAGGTAAAGGGAGGGCAGGGGAACTGACATATCTTATCTTCAGAGTCTACAACAAGGAGTCTGGTGACACCTTAAAGACTAACAGATTTATTTGGGCATAAGCTTTCGTGGGTAAAAACCTCACTTCTTCAGATGCATAGAGTGAAAGTGACAGATGCAGACATTATATACTGACTCATGGAGAGCAGGGAGTTACTTCACAAGTGGAGAACCAGTGTTGACAGGGCTGATTCAATCAGGGTGGATGTAATCCACTCCCAATAACAGATGAGGAGGTGTCAATTCCAGGAGAGGAAAAGCTGCTTCTGTAATGAGCCAGCCACTCCCAGTCCCTATTCAAGCCCAGATTAATGGTGTTAAATTTGCAAATGAATTTTAGTTCTGCTGTTTCTCCACGGCTACCCCCCCGATACTTCAGAGTCTACGTTAATCATAGACCTCTAAAAAGTCAGCCCAAATTGCTTTTAATATTTTGGGCATTCATTTTCTGCAGACTGCCAGTCGTTCATTAGCTGCAAGGACTCAGCCACATCACCCAGCCAGACATCAATGTTTGGTGGGGATCGACTTTTCCATTTTTGCAGGATTAATTTTTTAATGACCCAAACTGCATATTGGAACCACACTGCCGTGTTAGTAGCTAATCTCGAGGGATCAGGAATATATTCAAGAATGAATTTTAAGGGGGAAGGCTCCAACTTAGCATCCAGTATCTAATTGGTCATTTGACCCTCCTCATACCAGAAATTCCTGGTACCCGGGCACTCCCAAATCTGAAAGGAGGAGACGGTATACCCATTCTTGTTCAGTCTGAAACCAAGGTGGTTTCATATCTAAGCCCGTGTGTCTGTCACGGAGGTTGTGGAAGTCATGGATTCTATGACTTTCTGTGACCTCCATGACTTCTGCATTGGCCAGTGCTGTCTCAGGGGCTGCCAGGGCCAGCAGCAGCAGTTTGTGTGTGTGGGAGGGGACTCAGGGCTGGGGCAGGGGGTTGGGAAGTGTGGCGGCGCTTACCAGGGGGTGGGTGGGTACCTCCCACTGGCATGTCCCTGCAGCTCCTAGATGGAGTGGCCAGGGAGGCGCCGCACGCTGCCCGCAGGCGCCGCCCCCACAGCTCCCATTGGCTGTGGTTCCCAGCCAATGGGAGCTGCGGAGCCCGTGCTTGTGGTGGGAGCAGTGTGCTATGCCCCCCTGGCCACCCCTCTCCCTAGGAACTACAGGGACATGCCAGTCAGAGCCGGGTAGGGAGCCTGCCAGCCCCCCCCCCAACCTACCCTCCCAGCATCAGCGGGGGTCCCGGGCTGCGCGCCGCCTTCCACCCCCCCTCAGCACCAGTGGGGGGCCAGTACTGGGCCACAGACCACTGCCCTCCCCCCCCCAGCACCAGTGGGAGGCCCATGCCACGCATCCTCGCCCGCCCACTCCAAGCACCAGCTGGGGTCCCGGGACACCACCTTCCAGCACCCATGAGCCGTGAATTTTTGTTTACTGCCTGTGACCTGTCCATGACTTTGACTAAAAATACCTGTGACTAAAAAATAACCTTACTAATAGCCACAATGATGCCTGGCTTAACAAAAAAGAGAGATGATAATTTTCCAGGTTAGGAAAACAAAATCCTCCCAGAGCTAGGGGGAGCTGTAATTTGTTCAGAGCCACGCTAGGTTTCTTGCCAGTGACCCAACGGAACATTCTGAAAATATTATTGAATTTCTTAAAATAAATTTGAGAAATAGAAATAGGGAGACCCCTCAGGACATACAAAATCCTGGGACGGACATTCACTTTCAGTATGTTAATTTTACCCAGACTGAGGGTTAGTGAACTCCACCTCCCCAGATGGTTTGCCAATTTGGCAATAATTGATTCTATATTTATCTTAGGGATGTCCTGAATATTTTGGGGAATAAATATTTAATATAAGAGGATTGCCCTTGAAAGTCCCAATTGGAGACAAGACCCTTTGTGGGCCTGATTGTTAATGCCAGATATTTCTGATTTACCCCAATTAATTTTATATCCCGAGAGAAGTCCAAACGTATTAATAATGGGTAGAAGGTTAGGCATGGTAACCTCGGGCTTAGTTGCAAATCCAAGAGCATCATCCTCCCAGAGCATAATTTTGTGCTCTATTTAGCCCACTCTGATACCACAAACATGTTAACTTGCTCTGAGGACAATGGCTAAAGGTTCTAGAGATAAACCAAACAGAAGAGAAAATGGAGAGCACAGGTCCACTTTCCTTTGCACTATAGGTCAAGACTTTTGACTAGCTCTTTAGAAATGAAAGCCATGCTTCTCTGCTCCCCTTCATCACCGGGGCTGGATTTTTAACCACCGAGTGCTCAAAAGCCTGCACAGCATGAAGGCATTTCGGATCAAAATCATCCTGTACGTTTGATCAGAAAGAACAAACATCTGCATACTGATTTTCAGGTGACGCCTGTGTAGATCCGATTGCAGGATCGGGGTCTAAATGAGCGAACTAAGGAGAAGACTGAAAGCCACCGAGTGGGAGGCATGTTTATCTACCCTAATTTTTTGGGGCTGTTTTTGATTATCTCTGATTGCTTGATATGATCCGTTCTGGTGGTATCCTGGCTTTGGCTCTCTGATCTGTGGTCCTGGGGGGGCTGCTGTGTTAAGAAGAAAATGTGTATATGATTCTGAGTTGAAAATGTGTTCCCTGAGCCACATCTTGCAGTTTTTTAAACTGCAGTGTTTTGAATCAGTCTATTTGCTGTAGGGGGCGCTGCCTCACACCTCTTCCCCGGCAGTACCCAGAGCAGCTTCGGTATGAGCCAGCAGCACTCTGAGAGGCTGCTCTTCCTTCCTTGATGCAGTTCTACAACAGCGCCCCTGCTGGTTGCCTGCTGCATTGCAGAGGCGGGAGGAGAGTAACTTTGCTCATTGATTGCTTCTCAGCCAGGCTGTGGAAGTCCGGGAGAGCAGGTTAGTTGTTCCTAGACCTCCTGTGTCAGAGCCTATGGAGCCCCCACTCCCCTCCACAGTCACCCAAATCAGCCTAGGAAAGGGGAGAACTGAGAAGAAGCTGAGAACCAATCACCAGTCATGGCTCCCTGATTCTCTGACCCAACCTAGGTTACAGCAACCTGGGGACTGCTCTAATTTATGCCAGCAGCTATAATCCCCAAAAGATCAAATATTGCCTGGGGAGAGCTGGGAATTTTGATCCAGTTACTTGAATTACTTCAGTGTGGCCTGATCCTGCGAGGTGCTGGGAACCCACCACTTCCACTTCAGTCAGCGACAGAGGCTCTTCATTTCTTCATTGTCAGCTTTGAAGGACATGTGCCTAGCTTGATTGCTTCTGGATTTATTGAAGTGAAGTTTTCTGCCAAGGCAGGGAATCTGATTGACTTTTGTGCCTGTGGTATTTGCAGAGCATTTAAGTCCTTTCCCATCTAGATACTGAACCTCTGCCCAAGGTGCTGGTCTCTTTGGATTTGTTTTTATTTTTGTCCCTTTCAGCACTTCTGATATGTCCTATAAAATTCAGAAAATCAGCAACTGCAGCTGGCTAAGGACAACAAGTGCATTGCTAGGGGTGGCAGCTTTGAATAAACCTTTGCTTGGATTGTGAATCGTGTATGTGTGTTTTAGACGGTATATCCGAGGCTGAGTTTTTCCCAAAAGTCAGACTATCACTGAGTTTACCACTGTCTCAATTTCCTTTGCTTCTCTGCGCCAAACTCTATTGTCAATTACACCCGCACTACAATCCCAATTGAAATTTGGCCTGGTCCTGTATGAGCTATAGAATTGTCCATAGCTTTTAATCTCTCTGACTCTGTCTCATAGCCAGTGCTTTCCGAAAAGTTTAGTTAGTCTCTTTTTCTACCTCAGAATTCACTTCCTTTTTCTGCAGCATCTGTCTGACCTACTTAATTTAAAGCAAAAGAGGAGAACTTGAATTGACATAGATCAGTTTTCATGATCTGTGTATGGGTGCTGTAGTACGAGTACTAATAATTATATATACACTTTTAAAATGTCATCATTTTCATATCCCGTTTTAATATAGAATAAGGAAATGAAAGTATGAATAAGACATCAAAAGGCTTGTTCTACACAGAGATCAATGGAGAACGAAAAAGCTGAATTGATTGATAGCTTTACAAGATATGGGAGCTCTTTTTGCCTCAGTTCTCTCTAAAGTGGCATAGACAAAAATAGGAATCTTGAATGGGTCCTTTGATGATTGTCATTACTGAAGATTTAATTGAGGGAAAGCGGGCTATTTAACAGAACTTGCTGCTGACCTGGGCTGCACATTAGTTATGAGATTGGTAGGGTCATTGCTCAAGCATCCATGTACCTAACTGGTTAGAAGAATTGCTAAAACGTTAGAAGGGGCCAAATTGGATAGGTACCAGAGCCTAGCAGGTTGAGCTGTGGGCCAGGAAGGCTCTCAGTTCTAATCCTGACTCTGCTGCAGATATTGAATCACTCTGTGTTTCAATGTCTCCCTTTGTAAACTATGGACAGGGGCGTTGGGCGGCTTATAGTACTGCCAGCCCCTAGCATTCAAAAATCATGAGATTTTAAAATGATAATAAATATTACTTCCTTCTTATTTTGCCTTCTGATTTTTGAGCCTTTAGGGGTCACATGTAGGGAGAAGGACACGGGCGGTCAGGCCTAATGGTGAGTCAGAACCCTGGAACCAGAGCTAGGATCAGAGCCAGGTTTAAGGTGTAGGATCAGGGACCTGGAGTGAGGCAGGAACAAGGAACAGATGGGGATAAGGAGGGCAGGAACAGGCAGGTCCATAATAGTAGCCAGCCAACGATTCCTCTAGTTGCTTGGACAACTTCCCAGGCCTCTTTCTGGGTTAAATAAAGCTTCCCAGCCAATCAGGAGCTTTGTGGGAGGGGCCCTTTGCAGGCTAGAACTTTGCAGGCCCAGTTCTCCAGTCATTTAAGCGAGCTGCTGGATAGTGGCTGTCATCTGAGCCCTCCCCGCAGACCTGCAGGCCTGGGTCCCTCACATCACATTTCCACGATTTACTCTGCAACCGGGAGGGCTAGACATGTACTTTCTGCAAATGAGAACTGAGAACGGCACGTAATCTCACAATCTAGGAGCTGGGACTTTAAGAACAACACCAAGTATCCTGAGATTCACAGTCAAATCACAGCACCTAACACAGTGGGCTCCTGATCTAGGACTGGGATTCCCAGGCACTACCACAGTCCAAGTAAAGACTAATGATAATGCTAAAAACTGGACCTCAGTTAAAAAGCGGGAGGCAGAGCCATTGTGCCCCAGAGCTCCTGTTCTGAGCGGCTTGTATAAAACACCGATATCTCGGTGTGCAGAAATTCTGCCCACCAGAGGGCGTGCGAGCTTTTGGACTCAATTTTATTGTGACACGTTAAATTCAGAGCCCTGCAAACTGGCCTCTTTTCTTTCTTTCTCTCAACAGACCGCTAAGTGGGAACAGAGCAAAGCGATAGCGGATTGTTTATTGTGGAAACATGCCACTTTTAGTAGATTTACATGCAGCTTGCTGGAGCTCCTGATAGCTCTGTATTTTTGTTTTCAGCCAGTTACTCATCCTGATACATTGTTGGTATATGTCTGGCTGCGGCTGTAAAAGATTCGAGCAGGGAGGTGATGTGGGCCAAAGCAGGAGAGACAGAAACCAGCTGTCAGGCAGCATTTCTTCCATTGCTTTGAGGCATACCAGCAGGCTGTGTCAGTCCGATGGTGCCTGTTGCCTAGTGGCTGAGTTTGCAGTAAGGCTAGTTTGTAGCTCCCTCAAGGCTGGATCGTTTGGCTAAGACATGCTGGTTGTGTTGAAAATTTGTGAGTGTCAGCCATGCATTTAGGGTGAAGTGAAATAACATTGATCACCTCTGTTCTCCTGAGAAATCAGCAGCCTCTTCTGAGATCTATAGATGCCAAAATCCCAGATCTAAACACCTTCCAAACTTTCAGAGGATTAGAGTCTGAAACTAGATCAGGATCTGTATTTCTTGAATGGGACCCTGTCTGTTTAATGGTCTGGACTAAAACCCCAGAATGGAATCCACTGGAACTTTGGGGCTGGGGAGTAAAGAATCCAAATGCGTATGTGGTTCTGGACTTCACAGTTAGCTCTCCATGGAATGGATCAAATCAGCTCCCCTGATCTGAACACAGCTGAATTCTGGGCAGGGTAGAGATCTGGATCCATATTTTGTCTCTTCTGCCTATCTCTATTTTTGGCAAGTATAAAACATCAGAACCAGTAATTCGCCGCTTGCTAAATAATCTACTTTATTAACTAGGCTCTGGTCTGGGCTTATGGGTTTTTAAGGTTACTGTGCTCCTTGCAATTACATCAGAGTTACAGCTGAGGAATGAGTTCTGGATGCAACACATGGTTCTAATTTGTCGTGTAGATAGGAGTGTAATCATGTTCCATAAGGGGGCTAAAGCCTTGGAGCTTAGCTTCTATATTTTTATAAGGGTTTCCCTGCCTCTCTCTGCTCCTATGCCCTGCCTGAGCTCAAACAAGTGCTTCCGATGACAGGTACGTAACATGTATCCATCATGGCTTGCTTTCTGTGTCCTGCACCTTTAAATGGAGACAGTTCACCTCTGCTCCAGAGGCAGCTGCTATTTTTTGTTCAGCTGCAGCCCATTACAGGGAAGATGATTGCATGCGTGCACACACACCCCGCTCTCTCCCGGAGACCTTATTTTTGTTCTTTCTTGCTTTTATTTGTTTATTGTATTCCTAATACAAAATGGGTTATCCAGGCTGGAAGTACATGGTTGCTCTTGCTATAGGGAAAAACATAATGGTGAGCAGTTCTTGGAACTGTTTGAACAGTAAAGAGGAGCATTTTATAATGCCACTAAGAGAGAGACAATAGGATAGATTAGATAGACAGACAGGCATGAGATTAGATTAGATGACATTGGCAGACAGACATGAGCATAAACTAAGCATATGGGTCTGGAAAGTAGATTATTTTTCTCAAAACTCAAGAAGAATAAAAATAGTGGAGTCAAATTCATCCCTGGTGTAATTCTGTTGAAGTCAATGGTTTGCACCAGGGATGATTTAACACTATTAATTTTAATGGCCAGCCCTGTTACCTCTGTTACGCAGTATTATTGGCAGTATCCATGCGGTGATAATTGAATTGCAGTGGCTGACCTCCCTGGAATTTTGCTTTGGGCCCATCTCTGCTCGGAATATGAGGATTTGACTTCTCACTTGAGAAGCGGGGAACAGTGCTCAGAAGAAGGATCCGTTTGCTATTGTGACTGGCAAGGTGACAGTCAGTATTTTGTAGAGACTCTTAACCTGCGTACAATTGGTCTGGAAGGCCATGTCCTGCCCCAGCAATGGCGGATGGACTAGAACAGGGGTTCTCAACCTTTTTCTTTCTGAGGCTCCCTCCACATACTATAAAAACTCCACGGCCCCCCTGTGCCACAATAACTGGTTTTCTGCATATAAAAGCCAGGGCTGTCGTTAATGGGTAACAAGCAGGGCAATTGTCACGGGGCCCCATGCCAGGGAGGCCCCCCAGGGAGTTATATTGCTCAGGCTTTGGCTTCAGCCCTGGGTGGCGGGGCTTGGGGCCCCAGACTTCAGCCCCATGGCGGGGCTTAAGCTTTCTGCCTGGGCCCCTGGGAGTCTAACACTGGACTGGCTTGGTGGCCCCCCTGAAACCTGTTCGAGACCCCCCAGGGGGCCCCGGGTTGAGAACCACTGGACTAGATGACCTCTTGAGGCCCCTTCCAGTCCTACGGTATCTACAGTTCTATGTCTGTGCTGAGAAACTGGCTGCCTTGGACGACACGGCCACCATCCCTGCTCCACCTCTCATACCAGGGTTGAGAACTGTTGCCTTGCTAGTATAGACAATATACCAGCCGCCCACTGGAATCAGCGAATAGTCACCCTTGTGTTGTTGATGATCCGCTGATCTGAGAGACTGCATGTTGCAGACAGTGAGAGACCGCATGATGTTCGGTGGTGGTATGTTAAATGGAAAAGAAACTGATGCCAGATCCCCCTGAACTGGATTAGTTATGCAAGACAAAGGGAAATGCCCCTGACATACGAGGGGGGCAGGAGTCAGTGGCTGGCTACTGTTAGGGACAAGGATAAGCATGTTAATCATCTATTGATTTTTTTTTTTAAATGGCCACTGCAGGCGTCAGCCACACACTGTTAAAAAGGGTGTTTAGCACAGCCACCCCCGCAGTCAGCAACAGGACAACATCGTCCAAAACTGGGAGGGGAGTCGGGTGTTTCTCACCAGTTGTCAAGCAGAGCTGAAAATATAAGTGCAGACCCAGCTGAAGTCCCTGAAAGAGAATAAATATAGAAGCCAGGTCTCCTTGTCACTTCACAGAGTGTAGTGCACTAGAAGGAGCTGCTGCTTCCTGGGGGAAGTCTTTGCAATAATGCCATTTAGAACCCCCCCTCCTCCTCCTCACCTCTGCGTTATAGTTTCAGTATGTTCCTCCCCACGTGCTTTACTGTGAGGGATATTTGCATGAAAACAGGATTATTGTTTGAGGGTGGGAGCAGAGGTCCCATTGAAAATGACTCTCAGTGGGACTCGTGTCCCTCAGGCACTTTGGGACTTTCAAAAATCTCACGTGGAGTCCCCGTCCTCTGATTTTGCAATCCGTGATGTCCTTAACTGGGGATGGGGAATGAGCTGCAAGGAGCAGATCCGTTCTAGAGCAACGAAGAGCCTGTTTTCATGCAGGTGCCCTTATTAATAAAGAGCCGGGGGAAGAACAGCATGGAAATGCAGGCTATAAAAGCAGCAACTCTGTTTCTAACTAGGTTGTTTTCCTCGAGGCATCAGCTGCTCTTTAACTTCTTGCAGAAGGAAGGGAAAGACAAATATCCCTATGAAGATAGGATCCACGTGGCTTTGGTCAGAAGTTACAGACGCAGAGCTGGACTGTTGGGAAGTATGTACGGTACGCCAGCACAACAGATGCTAAATAAACCGGATGGCTTGGCTTCTCCAGCTGTCTCCATTGAATCTCGTTAGTTTAGAGTCTTGTTCTAATCACAAGTTCCACTGCAGGCAAACCTGACTCCCGCTGAATCACCCCGCCGGAAACGCAGAACAAAAACGTTCCAAACTCTCTGACGTCCTCATGGCCTCTGCCATATCTTAGTGCTCTTGCCTAGACCTGATCTCTGGAGGAGCGGAGGTGGAGCATTGTCAGTGGAGGAGGTTTCCTGGTTGAGAAACTCTCATCCGGATATTCCCTCAGGACCCTATTTCACTGACCTTTAGCAGGTTGGTGAGAAGCTTTGCTTTTGGTCAAGTACAGTTTAAAATCTGGGCTGTCATTAAGGAAGCTTTTCCTTCCGGTGAGTTGGGAGGGAAGGAACATGGCGGTGGGCTGACCGTGAGTGTTTGTGCTGTCCTCATTTGCGAGCAGTTTGATTTAAATGTATGTCATGTGCTCAGCTGCCACACTGCCGGGCTCACATAACATCATTTAAACAGTAGTACTAATGAAACAAGCTGCCTTTGATGTAGCTTTGCTGTTGCCTCTAAATGTATCAGTTAGAGACCTAAATCCTCCAGAACGGTAGCTGCGCCCTCAGTTCTATGGTGTAAATGCCTTTCTGAGTACAGAGCCAGCCCCCCACTGTACACATAAATATCCTATGCATAGGGCCATATTTGGGCTGCAGGGGGGGGGTGGGGTTCACTTCCCAATTGCCAAGAACATTCAGGGTTGCAATACAGAGCTGCAACGTGGTCACCACTCCACCATTCCGTAGGATGAAATGACCGTCTCTGCAGGAATCCATGCAGTCACAGATCCAATTCTGGGTGCTGTTAATGTGCCTGCTGGTTTTTGAGCCAGCCGGGTTCATGTTTTCAGGCTTTTCTCCACAATCATGTGGGCTAGAAACTTATATTTCTTTTGAAATAGAAGCAGGGAGTTTCATGGAATCACGTGACTCCACAAGCTGAGGCTTTTTGAAAAAACACCTTGCAATAAAACCATGAGAAGAGGCAATGCTGCATGTGACCTATGCATGTGTCCTATCAGAACTACCCAACAGAGCTCCAGTTTTGAATATCAATTACTCACAGCAAGATGCTTGTGGACAGTCCACAGGCCAAATTATTTGGCAAAGAATTTCAAATAATGAGACTATTCCAAGACATTTCCAAAGTGTTCGCTGGACAGAAAAGAGGCTAAATTTGTCAATAAAATAATTTGTGACTAATTCTACACTCAGCTCTAGTATCTAATGTTAACTGACTAGATCAGGAACGAGTGAGTGTGAGACATACTTGAGAACACTAGAGACAGTATCAGGAAGGAGTCCGGGAAGAAGCAAAAAAAACAACCAGATGATGAAGTGTTGACATTGTTAGTTTGCTTAAATGCAGAATCCAATGTAATGCAAGTGCCTGCTTGCATACTTCAGCTGAAATATAACAGAAGGCAAGAGATGAGCTCACTCCGCTTCTCTTTAATGAGACAATCTCCCCAACAGTTGGTTAAATATCAGTTTACTTAGCCATCCTCATTCTTTACCAGCTGTTTAGAAAATCCTGATCTGGGCTGAATGCTGCGTCTCTCCTTGTTTCCTGATAAAGCACCTAGCTGAGTGTTTTTTAATGGACTCTGATGGGAACCAGAACAGAACATCCATATTTCAGAGGCAGCCTTATTACCAGAAAGGCTTAAAGTGTGTCTGCAGAAAACCCACAGCGTGAGGCTGGCATTTGGGAGGCTAGATCTGACTTATGGCTGGTGAGGATCAAAGCCCAGAAGAAACTCAAACAGAGCTGTGCTTGAAAGTCTGGGTCCTGCAGATGTAACATCCTTGTTATAGCTGACCTGCTAACATCTCTGACGAGCCATCAGATCATTAGTCTTGTTCTTGTTATTGTAACATTCACTAAATCGGCACTTGAAATTGCAGACACCAAAACCCGTTGTGCTTCACAGTGTCTTTCACTGTAAATGTGCCTTTGATGCTCACACCCTCTAAAATAGACCTGGCATTGCCTTGAGGGGATCCAGAGATAAGCTACGGCTGAATGTAAAAGAATTATCTTTTTTAAACAGGGTAGGAAAAAAAGCACTAGAAAAGGACCCCTTCCTCTTTAAACAGGCTCTGTCTCCTGCTCCAAGCCACTGAGACTGAATGTGTTTGCTCTCCACCGCTCTGAAGAAAAGCTTCTGCTTTCTAAACTGGAATTTGGAAGGCATTTTCTCCAAGTTACAGAAGCTTTTCATACTCTCAGCATGTTTGCTCGCACACACCACTCTATTCTGCTGGCTCAGAGAGCTGTGATGCTCTTCCTGGAGGAAGTTAATATATATTTTTAATTACCTAATGGCTCATGAGAAGAAGTGGTCAGGATGCTACTCTGGGACTCAGGAGACATGGTTCCAATTCCCTGTTCTGCCACAGACTTCCCGTGTGACCTTGGGCAAGTCACTTAATCTCTGTACCTCAGTTCCTCATCTGTCAATGGGGATAATAACCCTACTGTGCCTCTCAGGAGTGTTAGGAGGATAAATACATTATGTCGCGAGGTGCTCAGATACCACGGTAGTGGGGACCGGATAAGCATCTTAGATAGATTGGTATTAGAAGCTGCATGGCTTTGAAATGGGTACAGCTAATAATAACCCTGCCAATTGGACAGGTATCTGGTTCCTGAGGTGCATCTGCCCAAATCCCTGACTGGAAGCACTGACAGAGCTATGTTCGGAAACACATTTACATTTGCAGCTATACTTTCTTTTATTCAAACTGTATTTTCATTTTATTATTAGTTATTGTAGAGGACGATTGTGAGCCTCTTCCCACAACCCTGCTGGCTACCGGGACCCTCTGTGCATGGATCTTCTCTTTCCCTTCCCTTGTGGGACACCCAGATTCTACGCAGGGGAATGGGCAGGCTAAGGAGGGGGGAGGGGAAGGGGGCAGGCTAAAGTATGACATACTCTGTGGGAGCTGTTATATACTGGTGCAAGTTAGAGTAGCCCTGAGACTGCTCTAGTTTGCAGTATGGGCTGGCCTGGCCTGCAGCACCCTCAGGATCTGGGAGGATAGAAGTCGCCTAAGACCTGTCCCCCACATCTCCCCAGATGTGCCAAGTACAGGTCTGGTGCATGTAAGTATCTGGCTCAATATTTTAATTATACTGTTATCAAAATGCTTTAGGCAGGTAAAATTCACTGCCCCATGTCCTCATTGAGGAGAGGCTCTTGGTGAGTCGTTGGTTATGGTAAATAAATGAAGCAGCACATCCCCTAATGTAAAAGCTCACATTTTTCAGGATAAACAAAAGAGACGTAAATTACTGACACTCGGAGCTGTGCCCTGGCCTCTAATGTATGCTCAGTTCAGTGTTCCAGCCATCGGATTTCATCTGGACAGTGATTTAGGAGGGAAGAGCTTTTATCTAATTGCGAGATGAGGCTCTGTGGAAATCCCCAGACACTGCTAATGGATGAGATGCACAGCAGGGCTTGCGTTTTTTGGTTGTTGTTTATTTTAAGATGGATGAATCAGAGGAGTGAGGTTTCTTGTTGCCTTAGTTCGGCCGCTCGGACCGGGTTTGCTTTTTACGCAGTCAAGAACGTTCATTTAGTGACCAGCGGTGCTTTCGATTTGACAGGTAGCAACGTTTCAAGATGCGTGGGAGTTCACATGCGCACTTGCATACTCTGGGCACAGTTCTGTGAGGGGCTGAGCGCCCTGAGCTCCCATTGAAATTGATGGGATCTGCTGGGTCAAGCCCACTGTCTCTTCCTGAGAGCCAAGCAAGCATTTTTGTGCATTCCCTGCCTATCTCCCATTCTTCCGACAGAGAGAAGCAGGCCGTGGCTCACACTGGAGCTCATCAGTAGCGTTCGTGAGCTGGCCAGAAGAAGTTGCTTAAGAGTTACATATAGCATGAGGTGCTCTTCTGAAAGTTGGCATGAGGAGAGAGGGGCCAAGCTAGGTCCATTAACTGGGTCTGCTGTATGGTTTTGTGTGCTGTAGTGAGGTATGTGTTATTAAAGGGGAATTGCAATGAGCTTCAGTGGACGTGGGAACCAGAGTTCAAGTACATTGGGCAGGGTGGTAACCAAGACGCTTACAGTGACACGGCACTGCCAAATATAGATGTTGTAGCACTCGGTACAGTACATATAGGGAAGTAGCTTCAGTCTGAGGAATGAATGTAGACAGAGTGCTGATAACCCGCTTATTGGCAGCATGACGTGCTTTGTGCTCTGAGTTTTAACCCCGTTGTAGGATAGATTTCTCAGTGCTGATATGCCCAAATTCTGCTCCCCATTGTACCAGAGTTAATCCAGAGTAGCATGAATTTCAGTGGAGTTACTCTGGATTTAGACCGGTGTAACTGAGCACAGAATTTAACCCCGAGGTTCACATGCAGTGGTAATGTCAGAATGGGTAACAATGGAAGGAAAAAGTGCAGAGAAATGAACCACAGTCCGTGGGATCAAAGAGACCTCATCAACATTCTAGTGTTGTGAGTTACAGAGAGAGTGACAGCTTAAAAGAAAAGGGGAGAGGGTGCTGTAATTCCTGCAATTGACTACATTTTTCCCCTCGCCCACGTCCGATAAGATAAATGATAATGTGAACAATTGCGTCAGTTACAAACTGCAAATGCTCGTTTCGCCTTAACAGACAGAAAGACCCTCTTTGTGTTCCCGGCCTCAGATACCTGCTGAATCCAAGCTCATTTTGGAGGAATGGGGAGACTCATCACTTTTCTTTTTAGTATCAGGGGGTAGCCGTGTTAGTCTGTATCTACAAAAACAACAAAGAGTCTGGTGGCACCTTAAAGACTAACAGATTTATTTGGGCATAAGCTTTCGTGAGTAAAAACCTCACTTCTTCGGATGCATAGAGTGAAAGTTACAGATGCAGGCATTATATACAGACACATGGAGAGCAGGGAGTTACTTCACAAGTGGCGAAGCAGGGAGTTACTTCACTTCGCCACTTGTGAAGTAACTCCCTGCTCTCCATGTGTCTGTATATAATGCCTGCATCTGTAACTTTCACTCTATGCATCCGAAGAAGTGAGGTTTTTACTCACGAAAGCTTATGCCCAAATAAATCTGTTAGTCTTTAAGGTGCCACCAGACTCTTTGTTGTTTCTTTTTAGCTTAATTAAAACGTCTTCTTCCTTAGCCGGCCAACTGGATGGGTGTAATTAGATTCTGCCAGCCTTCCTGTACATTTTTATGAAACCAGGACACAGACTAAGAAATTGGCATTGGAAAAAATGTGTTCCAAGGCCTGATGGGAATGAAAAGTAATATCTGCATGAAGAATTGCTCAGGGATTTATACAGAAGGAATTGGATCACTTCATTCTTTCACTGCAGAGGGACGTGAATAGCATCTAAATCTGGATCCAAATTTGGGTTCCCCAAAATTTGTGGGGTGCTTATATTAGGGATTTGAGTTTGCCCAGTAGGTCAGTGGTCCCCAAATTTTTCAGGGTCCCCCAGTAGTGGGGTCGCGGCTCCCGGGGGGAGGGTGTCAAGGGATACGGACAGGGGTAAGGGGGCCAAGGCTGGGGCCGCAGCTGGGGGCAGGGCTGGGGCCGGGAGCGGGGCTGGGAATGGAGCTGAGGCTGGGGGTAGGGCTGGGGCCAGGACCAGGTACAGAGCTGTGGCTGGGCCGGAGTCGGGGGCCAAGGCTGGGCATGCAGCCGAGTCCGCGGGTGGGGGCAGGGCCAGAGCAGAGCCGGGAGCAGAGCAGGGCTGTGTGGCATTTCTTCCCCGCCCCCCATGGGGACTGGCTCAGGCCCTGCCATGCCCCCTCGAACATTCCTCCATGCCCCCTAAGTTTGGGGACCTCTTCCCTAGGTAGATGTGGCTACTGTATAGAAGTATGTTGCTTTTTGTCTTCTGTGCACCACAGGTGCTAGCTTTTTCCTTTCCCTGGGGGTGCTCAACACCTGCTCTGGCCCAGGGCCCACCCCCACTCCACCCCTTTCTCGAAGGCCCCACCCCACCCTGCCTCTTCCCACCCCCGCTCTGCCCCCGCCCTGCCTCTTCCTGCCCAGTTCTGCCCCCTCCCCCGAGTGCGCCCATGAACTGGGTGCAGTTCACGGGCAGCAACTTCACCGAGTGGGTGCAGTTCCCACGTGGGGTAGGGGAGCCCGGGCCCTCTCACTCCACCAGGCTCTGACCCAGGGCCTTGGGAGGCTGGTTTGGCTTTGCTCACGCCACGGTGCCTTGCGTCAGCCTCAAATCAAACTCCTTGGGCCACTTCTACCTCCCTCTGCATCCCAGTTGGCCGTCCCTGGGGAGCTCTGCCTTCCGGGTTTCCTTCCCTGGTCCCAATCTCTGGTGTCACTGCTCCTCTGTTCCCTTGAAAAAAGAACGGGAGTACTTGTGGCACCTTAGAGACTAACAAATTTATTTCAGCATAAGCTTCGTTCTTTTTGCGGATACAGACTAACACAGCTGCTATTTTGAAATCTGTTCCCTTGCTTGGTGCGAGATCCATCTATGTCTCTCCTGGAGCTCCCAGAGCACGTCCTTCTCCCTGGTATGCCAGCCCCGACTGAGCTGTCTGGCTGCCTTTTAAACCCCGCCTCCATCCCAAGCATGCTCAGTCTGGGCGGAGGGGCAGGGCCTCCTGAGCCCAGAGTTGATCCTTAACCCTCTCCTGTCCAGTGTGGGGTTTATACAACCCATCCCAGCTCCGTTTTCAGACAGGCGGCCTCCCTTTTATTAGCCCACGTTGTGCCCGCAACATTTGTGTCTGAGTGTTCTGTATAAACCAGATAGAGGTGCACAAGCTCAGATTTGCACCTGCAATTCATCGTACAGATGAAGAAAGTCAGGCAAATTACATCGTTCTGACACAGAGACTTTGGGCCTGGCTTCCACTGAAGCTCATCAAGGAGCTTCCTTGGCTGGCCAGAGGAGGTTGCTTAAGAGTGACATACAGCCTGGGGTGCTCTCCTGAACCCTGGCGTGCGGCGTGAGGGCCCAAGCTAAGTCCATTAACTAGCCCTGCGGTATGGTTTTGTGCTCTATAGTGAGGTATGCGTTATAAAAGGCGAATTGCAATGAGCTTCAGTGGAGATGGGAGCCAGAGTTCAACTACATCAGCGGCAGGCTTGTGACTGAGTGCTGATCCGAAGTGCTGGTCTTATCGAACACTAATTCTAGCTGCCAAAAATTATTGTAGCTGAAATTGCAGGGTGCATTTAGAGTGAGATAGCCCCTGTTCTGGAACTTTCTATCGGGTCCAACTTCAATACGTTTCAGATGCTCCCACGTCATCATAAGTATTTGTGTCAAAGCTCAGCTTGTCTGTCTGAAAGGGAAAATTATTCTGTGTGATCAGAAAGATTTGTGTAGCCCTGGTCGTATATTCCCCGATAGTACAGATTGTATATAATGCTGGAGAGCGTAGAAACGGTCTCTCCGCACCATTTGGTGTGTTTCCAGGTCTGGTTAAGTATATTATTTTGATTGGTGTGATTTTCTAATTCTTAATTACAGTCCCTTTGAGACTTTCCATTGGGGTGAGGAGGTCACACTTCGTAACAGAAGATACTAGCATAGGCCGCTAAGTGAATGATAAAAATCATCCTGGGCTGTATAAGTAGGGGCATTACCAGCAGAATGAGGGACGTGATCATTCCCCTCTATTCGACATTGGTGAGGCCTCATCTAGGGTACTGTATCCAGTTTTGGGCCCCATACTACAAAAAGGATGTGGAAAAATTGGAAAGAGTCCAGCGGAGGGCAACAAAAATGATTAGGGGTCTGGAGCACATGACTTATGAGGAAGGGCTGAGGGAACTGGGATTGTTTAGTCTCCAGAAGAGAAGAATGAGGGGGGATTTGATAGCAGCCTTCAACTACCTGAAGGGGGGTTCCAAAGAGGATGGAGCTCGGCTGTTCTCAGTGGTGGCAGATGACAGAACAAGGAGCAATGGTCTCAAGTTGCAGTAGGGGGGGTCTAGGTTGGATATTAGGAAACACTATTTCACTAGGAGGGTGGTGAAGCACTGGAATGGGTTACCTAGGGAGGTGGTGGAGTCTCCTTCCTTGGAGGCTTTTAAGGCCCGGCTTGACAAAGCCCTGGCTGGGATGATTTAGTTGGGGTTGGTCCTGCTTTGAGCAGGGGGTTGGACTAGATGACCTCCTGAGGTCCCTTCCAACCCTGATATTCTATGATTCTATGATCCTACTTTTCTACATTTCTAGCTGTCAACATCAGCTTCATTGTCTGTACCCATTTCTGAGCGTCCATTCGTACAGGCACCATATACCAACCCAAACTGAGACATGGCAGTTAGAGTGCTCTCTTTGGTTCTATCGCAGAGAATGAGGCCACAGTTCAGATGAATTGACCTAGTATAATCTATATTTTTCGACACCATTTCTTGTGTGAGACAAAGAATTAGGACAGGTCCCTTTGATTGCATACCTGTTCACCCAAAAGTAGCACCACCATTCATGGGGCATTCTGAAAAATGCCCTAAATCAGTGGGTCTGAAACTGCAGTGGATTTCTAGGTGATCCATGATGCTCCTTTTGGCACAGTGACGCTTGATGCAAGCACTGTCCCCTTCTGCCAATCCAATGCGACTTCTGTAGGTGTCTTTGCTTGTTTTTAATCTATCCAGCTTTAAGTAATGCCCCTGTCTGCCTGCTGATTTCTTCATTGTCAGGTGTTACTTTTTTTTATCACATTTTGATCCAGATCAAAGTAATCTGGAGAAATTAGGAGAGTGGAGTCCCAAAGAAACAAGATTTGATCTTAATAAATGCGAAGTCCTTCACACAGGGTATTCGTATAAGTGGCGGGGAATAACAATGCAGTCACAGCCACGGGTGATATTACAGTTTTGCATAAATTAGATCTATATTCACTGCAGGGAGATTGTGAGATCCTAATTGGTGGGGCTAGAAGGAGATAGGGTAACAGAGCAACTCTGCCTTAAAATGTGTTCCACGATTTGAGAGATTTTAGGCTTAGGAAATTGTACTGTGTAATTACCTGGGTTAGTAAGGGTTTATGACTGAGAATTTTAAACCAGCTCCCGCATCCCAATATGATACAGTATTTGCGAAGGCTCCTCCAGGCAATTTCGGTCTTTGCTCTGCTGGTGTTAGAACCAAAGAGGATGTTTTTAAGTCTGCATGCTGTTTGCTGCCAGTATGTAATCAGTCCAGAGACAGCCGATAGTAGCTGGCAATCCAGCGCAATTTACTGGATGCTCTGATATATTTTAGAGTTTTGCTGTTACTGGCAACGCTTGGTTCGAAGAATAGTGATTTTAAAAAAACCTTCCAGAGTTCATGAACTTGTGATAAATTTCTTGCACTGTTATTTATTACTCTGAGTAATAAACTGAAGGGTCCTTCTGTGCTTTACTTTGTAGAAGCAAGCCGATAACAATGTCATGGCTAATAAAACTCTTGTCTGATAGAGGAGCTGTGTAGCTTTTATAATCAGATGCTAGGGTATTTGATATTGCCCGCCGGTTAACTCAGGACATGCTGCTGAGATAAATAGACATAGGAAATTACTGTTTACTGTGTGTTGGGTTTTGTTATCCTGACAACGGAAGATCAGATTTGATAGGGTGGTCTTTTTGGTCAGATGTAATGAAGAAAAAAAGGACTGTAGTCACTGAATGAAGAAATCAGAATTCGTACAATGAGCTTGATCCTGCCTTCAATGCACGCAATGAATTTCTACATATCCTGAAAGATCATTTACCTCTCTCAGGGCTGCATAGACAACAGCTGATTTTCAAAAATGCACCTGATGTGGTTTCATTTGTGAGAGGCAGGATCTGCCACTAAAAGAGAGCATCAAACCAGCCAGGGCAGTGGGGGTATTTAGCAGCCTGAAATCTGTACTCACACAACGGCCATCTGCTGTCTGCACCCCTACTCTCTCAAGGGGCAGCTTCTGTTGCACATAATGTGGTCAATAACAAAGCAGGAGCAGTGAGAGAGAGAGATAAGTGTAAGGAATGTGTTAATAAGGGTACGTCTACACAGGGATCAGAAACCAGTGGCTGGCCTAGGTCCGTTAACTCAGGCTCGCCGGGCTTCAGGGCTAAAAACCTGCTGGGTAGATGTTTGGGTTTGAGGTAGTCTAGGACCCAGTGAGGGTGGAGGGACCCACAGCTTAGGTTCCAGCCCAATCCTGAACGGCTACACAGCAATTTGTAGCCCTGCAGCCCAAGCCCCGCCAGCCCGGCTTAGCTGACCCGGGTCATCCGCGGCCGTGCTGTGGGGCTTTTATCCCTGTACAGACTTACCCTTAAAATGCCTGAGAAGAAACCAAAAACACCCTGCCAGACACCATACAATATGTCACCATGAGGCAATTTAAAATCATGTGACACAGTACATAGCATTTTCTCCGCTTTGCCGGGCTTTCTCAGACTCATGGGGCCTGGACAGTGTCTGGAAAGGCCGATCACTCTTCTGTTACTTTGTTCATTTATAGTCTTTAAAAGTGGCAGCCTGGGATTCCTGCTGAGATCCCCCCACGTGCTCATTCCAGCCCCAGCTATTCATCTCACAGGGCCACAGGCTTTCCCTTGCAGTGACCCGTGGTGCCACTGAGTGCAGGGAGACGGGCTGCCTGTGGGGCCAGCTGCCAGGGAGGAGGTGGCACACAGGAGTTGGCCATGGCACCTGGTAGCCTTGGGGCCTTGCAGGCAGGGCTGTGAGGGGGAAGGAGTGGGGGGAAGGGAGACTCAAGGAGGTTGGGGGTTTATGGAGAAGCAGGGGCAGAAGGGGTGATGCTGGTTCAGGATCGCACCCAAATGGGCCCCCAGGGCTCCAGGCTCCCACTGCTTCTCAACAGCCTGCTCACCTCTGCCTCACAGTCAGACTGCCCCATGCTCCTCCTCCCCCAGGCCCGGCTGCCCCTGATTCTTGCCACTGACTGCCTCAGTTTCCCCAGTTGCCCTGGCCCTGCACGGAAAGAGAGACGGCCTACAGCTGCCCTCTAGGGGTCGCCAGGCACTGCTTGCCACTGGTGACAAATGCCCCACGTGCAGCAGCCCGAAGGCAGCTCTGGGGCTAAAGGTACGACTGCAGGAGTATAAGTAGCAGTGTAGATGGTGAAACATGGCTTAGGAGAGTAGAGTAGAGTACAGACACACCTGAACCCCCAGGCTATGTACCCTATGTGGGGTCTACACACCTAGACAATGCTTCCCACATCCATACTGCAGTGTCGTTTCCTGCTGCCTCCCAGCTGCCAGAACCGTTCACAACCGTGTACAGCTACGCACCATGGTGTGGATGCAGCCTGCCTTTCATTGCGGCCTGAAGCTACACATACCTGACACACTGCCACCAGTGTAGACACAGCCTAAGTGTGTGAGGGGGGAGCAGTGAACTCCTTGTGCTGTTGAATCTGCTGGCCAGCCCGAAAAGCATTCCGGTGTTTTGGGGGGTTTAATCCCCTCTTTCTTGTTTCCACCAGTGAAATCAGGAAGGCCAAATCACACTTGGAGTTGCAGCTAGCAAGAGATGTTAAGAGTAACAAGAAGGGTTTCTTCAGGTATGTTAGCAACAAGAAGAAAATCAAGAAAAGTGTGGGCCCTTTACTGAATGAGGGAGGCAACCTAGTGACCGAGGATGTGGAAAAAGCTAATGTACTCAATGCTTTTTTTGCCTCTGTCTTCACGAACAAGGTCAGCTCCCAGACTGCTGCACTGGGCAGCACAATATGGGGAGAAGGTGACCAGCCCTCTGTGAAGAAAGAAGTGGTTCGGGACTATTTAGAAAAACTGGACGTGCACAAGTCCATGGGGCTGGATGCGCTGCATCCGAGGGTGCTAAAGGAGTTGGCGGAGAGATTGCAGAGCCATTAGCCATTATTTTTGAAAACTCATGGCGATCGGGGGAGGTCCCGGATGACTGGAAAAAGGCTAATGTAGTGCCCATCTTTAAAAAAGGGAAGGAGGAGGATCCGGGGAACTACAGGCCAGTCAGCCTCACCTCAGTCCCTGGAAAAATCACGGAGCAGGTCCTCAAGGAATCAATTATGAAACACTTAGAGGAGAGAAAAGTGATCAGGAACAGTCAGCATGGATTCACCAAGGGGAAGTCGTGCCTGACTAACCTAATTGCCTTCTATGATGAGATAACTGGCTCTGTTGATGAGGGGAAAGCACTGGATGTGTTATTCCTTGACTTTAGCAAAGCTTTTGATACGGTTTCCCACAGTATTCTTGCCGCCAAGTTAAAGAAGTATGGGCTGGATAAATGGACTGTAAGGTGGATAGAAAGCTGGCTAGATTGTCGGGCTCAACGGGTAGTGATCAATGGCTCCATGTATAGTTGGCAGCCGGTTTCAAGCGGAGTGCCCCAAGGGTCGGTCCCGGGGCCGGTTTTGTTTAATATCTTTATTAATGATCTGGGAGGTTGGTGTGGACTGCACTCTCAGCAAGTTTGCAGATGACACTAAACTAGGAGGCGTGGTAGATACACTAGAGGGTAGGGATCGGATACAGAGGGACCTAGACAAATTAGAGGATTGAGCCAAAAAAAAATCTGATGAGGTTTAACAAGGACAAGTGCAGAGTCCTGCACTTAGGACGGAAGAATCCCACGCACTGTTACAGACTAGGGACCGAATGGCTAGGTAGCAGTTCTGCAGAAAAGGACCTAGGGGTCACAGTGGACGAGAAGCTGGATATGAGTCAACAGTGTGCCCTTGTTGCCAAGAAGGCTAACGGCATTTTGGGCTGTATAAGTAAGGGCATTGCCAGCAGATTGAGGAACGTGATCGTTCCCCTTTATTCGACATTGGTGAGGCCTCATCTGGAGCACTGTGTCCAGTTTTGGGCCCCACACTACAAGAAGGATGTGGAAAAATTGGAAAGAGTTCAGCGGAGGGCAACAAAAATGATTAGGGGTCTGGAGCACATGACTTATGAGGAGAGGCTGAGGGAACTGGGATTGTTTAGTCTCCAGAAGAGAAGAATGAGGGGGGATTTGATAGCAGCCTTCAACTACCTGAAGGCGGGTTCCAAAGAGGATGGAGCTCAGCTGTTCTCAGTGGTGGCAGATGACAGAACAAGGAGTAATGGTCTCAAGTTGCAGTGTGGGAGGTCTAGGTTGGATATTAGGAAACACTATTTCACTAGGAGGGTGGTGAAGCACTGGAATGGGTTACCTAGGGAGGTGGTGGAGTCTCCTTCCTTGTAGGTTTTTAAGGCCCGGCTTGACAAAGCCCTGGCTGGGATGATTTAGTTGGGAATTGGTCCTACTTTGAGCAGGGGGTTGGACTAGATACCTTCTGAGGTCCCTTCCAACCCTGATATTCTATGATTCTATGATTCTAAGGTAGAAGGAAGAGGAGAAAAGGAGAGTGGGAAATAAAATTGAGGTTTTTTGGTTTTCATTTAATTGAACACCTGAAAATTCCTGCAAAACTTTTGGAATGAAACTGATGTTTTTCATTTCTTTTGACATTTTGCACAGAAAATGCCTGCCTTTTTCCAGCCTGCCCTAATGTTTGTGCAGCTTAGTATCCTAGTATTTCATTAATATAGGGTTACCATACGTCCGGATTTTCCCGGACATGTCCGGCTTTTGGGGGCTCAAATCCCCGTCCGGGGGGAAATCCCCAAAAGCCGGGCATGTCCGGGAAAATCGGGAGGGAGGAAGGGAGGGCTCGGCGGGGCCTCTTTGGCCGGGGCCAGTGCGGGGCCGGGGGCATGGTGCCGGGCCGGGCGCGCGGTGCCGGGCCGGGCTGGGTGCGGGGCCGGGCGGGGAGCCGGGGGCCGGGCCCGCGGGGCTGGGAGCCGGGCCGCCGGGGGGTGCGCTGGGAGCCGGGCCGCCGGGGGGTGCGCTGGGAGCCAGGCCGCCGGGGGGTGCGCTGGGAGCCGGGGGGTGCGCTGGGCCGCGGGGCCAGGAGCCGGGCCGGGCCCGCGGGGCTGGGAGCTGGGCCGCCGGGGGGTGCGCTGGGAGCCGGGCCGCCGGGGGGTGCGCTGGGAGCCGGTCCAGGGTCGCGGGGCTGGGAGCCGGTCCAGGGTCGCGGGGCTGGGAGCCGGGCCGCCGGGGGGTGCGCTGGGAGCCGGGCCGCCGGGGGCCAGGAGCCGGTCCGGGGTCGCGGGGTGCGCTGGGCCGGGGGGTGCGCTGGGCCGCGGGGCCGGGATCCGGGGGGTGCGCGGGGCCGGGAGGCCGAGCCGGGCCGGAGCCGGGCCGCCGGGGGGTGCGCCGGGCCGCCGGGGGCCGGCAGTGCTGGGCGGGCCGGGGGTGGTCGGCCGGGGCCGGCACCCCAGGGCCCGAGCCGACCCAGCCTGGGTCGCGCCTCCTCCCCCCACACCCCGCCTTACCTGCTTCAGGCTTCCCGCGAATTAAATGTTCGCGGGAAGCAGGGGAGGGGGCGGAGACTTTGGGGAGGGGGCGGAGTTGGGGCGGGGGCGGGGGCGTGACTGTGGGCGGGGCCGGGGTCCTGTGGAGTGTCCTCCATTCGGAGGCACAAAATATGGTAACCCTAATTAATAGTTGATCTATGTCAGTGATTCTCAAACTTTTGTACTGGTCACCCCTTTCACATAGCAAGCCTCTGAGTGCGCCCCCCCCCCATAAATTAAAAACACTTTTTTATATATTTAACACTATTATAAATGCTGGAGGCAAAGCTGGGTTTGGGGTGGAGGCTGACAGCTCGCGACCCCCTGAGGGTCCCGACCCCCAGTTTGAGAACTCCTATGTGAATGTTTCAGAGTAACAGCCGTGTTAGTCTGTATCCGCAAAAAGAAGAACAGGAGTACTTGTGGCACCTTAGAGACTAACAAATTTATTAGAGCATAAGCTTTCGTGGACTACAGCCCACTTCTTCGGATGCATATAGAATGGAACATATAATGAGGAGATATATATACACACATACAGAGAGCATAAACAGGTGGGAGTTGTCTTACTAACTCTGAGAGGCCAATTAATTAAGAGAAAAAAAAAGATCAAGTGACTCTCCTGGAGGAAGACTTGGAATTAAGTGCTCAGCGTTCCACACAGATATATGGCACTGGGGCACAATGAAAGAGCCCGGCCTCACAAGCCATCCCAGCCAGCAGTGAGAGAGGGCTCTGTAGAACCAGGAGGCTTTGGGAATTTTGTGACAGTCAATTAAAGCCATGTGATCCCTCTCCTGTACGGGTCACCCAGCACTAGGAAATACAACATGGATGTTTACAGCAGGCTTTTTCCTGGAAAGAGGCAGTACGAAAACAAGGTCTTGCCTAAGAATCACATCCCCATCTGTTTCTGCTTTGCCCTGTTTATCCCATCCCATGGTGAGTTTCTCCACAGGAGATCAAAACGTATTTACCTCACCAAGGGCCCCACTTCTGCAAGGTATTGAGTGCCTCCTGAAAGCCGACCTCCCAGCTGTCCCTTATGAGAGCGCCAAATTTACCTCCGTCCCACAGTGGGCAAGGACGTGTCGCTTTGTTACTGTAAATTATTTATAGCAGAAATACTAAATGTTAAAAACAAGGCCATGACATTAATCATTGTAATGCTCTCAAAGCTGCTGCTTTTCCGGTTGTGCCCTTCACATGGGGTCTTCAATATTTGAACACATGCACGCACATGCACACAGTCTATATAAAAATATGCATCTTATTACTATTACAATCGACTTCCTGGATGTTAGAGAGACAAGGTGGGGGAGGTGATATCTTTTATTGGACCAACTTCTGTTGGTGAGAGAGATGAGCTTTTAAGCTTACCCAGCGCTCTTCTTAAAGCTTGTCTCTCTCATTAACAGAAGTTGGTCCACTAAAAGACAGTACCTCACCCACCTTGTCTCTCTCTAATATCCTGGAACCAACACAGCTACAAGACCACTGCATACATTACTGGATGTTAGCACGGTAAATTAATGTGGAACTTTATAAATAACTTTGGCCAATAACCTCTCATAGAAATCTTAATAATCTGGTAAAAAAAAAAGTAATAGGGCTGACAAAGGAGGTGCTGTCGTCATCATGAATAAATTGGAATATGACCAGGAGGCTGCTAGACAGCTCTCTAACACCACATTCTACAGGCCATTATCCTCTGATCCCACTGAAGATTACCTAAAGAAACTACACCATCTGCTAAAAAAACTCCCTGACAAAGCACAGGAACAAATCCGTACAGACACATGCCTAGAACCCCGACCAGGGGTATTCTATTTGCTACCCAAGATCCATAAACCTGGATATCCTGGACGCCCCATCATCTCAGGCATTGGCACCCTAACATCAGGCTTGTCTGGTTATGTAGACTCTGTCCTAAGACCCTACGCTACCAGCACTCCCAGCTATCTTCGAGACACCACTGACTTCCTGAGGAAACTACAATCCATCGGTGATCTTCCAGAAAACACCATCCTGGCCACTATGGACGTAGAAGCCCTCTACACCAATATTCCACACAAAGATGGACTACAAGCTATCAGGAACAGTATCCCTGATAATGTCACAGCTAACCTGGTGGCTGAACTTTGTGATTTTGTCCTCACCCACAACTATTTCACATTTGGGGACAATATATACCTTCAAGTCAGCGGCACTGCTATGGGTACCCGCATGGCCCCACAATATGCCAACATTTTTATGGCTGACTTAGAACAACGCTTCCTTAGCTCTCGTCCCCTAACGCCCCTACTCTACTTGCGCTACATTGATGACATCTTCATCATCTGGACCCATGGAAAAGAAGCCCTTGAGGAATTTCACCATGATTTCAATAATTTCCATCCCACCATCAACCTCAGCCTAGATCAATCCACACAAGCGGTCCATTTCCTGGACACTACTGTGCTAATAAGCGATGGTCACATCAATACCACCCTATACCGGAAACCTACTGACCGCTACACTTACCTACATGCCTCCAGCTTCCATCCAGGACACACCACACGATCCATTGTCTACAGCCAAGCTCTAAGATATAACCGCATTTGCTCCAATCCCTCCGATAGAGACAAGCACCTACAAGATCTCTATCAAGCATTCTTAAAACTACAATACCCACCTGCTGAAGTGAAAAAACAGATTGACAGAGCCAGACGAGTACCCAGAAGTCACCTCTTACAAGACAGGCCCAACAAAGAAAATAACAGAACACCACTAGCTGTCACCTTCAGCCCCCAACTAAAGCCTCTCCAGCGCATCATCAGAGATCTACAACCTATCCTGAAAGATGATCCTTTACTCTCACAGATCTTGGGAGACAGACCTGTCCTCGCTTACAGACAACCCCCCAACCTAAAGCAAATACTCACCAGCAACCACACATCACTGAACAAAACCACTAACCCAGGAACCTATCCTTGTAACAAACCCCGATGCCAACTCTGTCCACATATCTATTCAAGTGACATCATCATAGGACCTAATCACATCAGCCATACCATCAGGGGCTCGTTCACCTGCACATCTACCAATGTGATCTATGCCATCATGTGCCAGCAATGCCCCTCTGCCATGTACATTGGCCAAACCGGACAGTCTCTACGCAAAAGAATTAATGGACACAAATCTGACATCAGGAATCAAAATACTCAAAAACCAGTGGGAGAACACTTTAACCTGTCTGGTCATTCAGTGACAGACCTGCGGGTGGCTATATTACAACAGAAAAACTTCAAAAACAGACTCCAAAGAGAGACTGCAGAGCTAGAATTGATATGCAAACTAGACACAATTAACTCCGGTTTGAATAAGGACTGGGAATGGCTGAGCCATTACAAACGTTGACTATCTCCCCTTGTAAGTACTCTCACACTTCTTATCACACTGTCTGTACTCGGCTAGCTTGATTATCACTTCAAAAGTTTTTTTTGTTTTTTTTTTTTTCTCTTAATTAATTGGCCTCTCAGAGTTAGTAAGACAACTCCCACCTGTTTATGCTCTCTGTATGTGTGTATATATATCTCCTCATTATATGTTCCATTCTATATGCATCCGAAGAAGTGGGCTGTAGTCCACGAAAGCTTATGCTCTAATAAATTTGTTAGTCTCTAAGGTGCCACAAGTACTCCTGTTCTTCTTTATGTGAATGTTGCCTCTCGCACAATGGAAGGTGGGACCTGAGCTGATTTGCCTTTTGACATCCCCTACGCTATGCATTTGACTAAATGCAGGTTAAAGTGCAGAGCCGGCATGCATGAGATCTGGCTTCCTGGCTCTGCCTCTGGCTTGCTGTGTGACCTTGGCCCCATCACTGAACGTGTTTTAATCTCCCCATCAATAAAATGGTGATAAAATGTCTCACTTTTGTTGAATGTGCACTGATAGTTGTTGAGTCCACCCAGACCTTTTCTAAATGATGCCTCTTTCTTAACAAACTGGGTGTTTGCTCACTTGAACATCTTTCAAAATATAAATACATATTTCAGCTTAAATGGACAGAAGAGACTCAGTATCCATTAGGAAAATATACCGTATAGCTTGTATCCTGCCGGATGCTGGATGTGGCGTATGGGACAATCGGGAATGGTGAAGTATTTACTTAAATTGCTAGTTTCTACTGCACTGAGGAAGTCAAAGGCACTGAGGGCATTATAGCATTTGTTGGTAATTTCCGAAGTACAGTAGCATTTTGAGATGAGAGCCCTTCTCCTGTAGTTTGTACATGCAGAAAAATCACTTAGTAACATAAATCAGGCTTAAATTGCTTTTAAGGGCTCATGGAGTCTCTCTAAAGGAGGCAAGATGAGGAAACCTTTCCCCCAGAGCACTATAGGTTCTCCCCTTTGTAAGTCCCATTAAGGTTTGATCAAAGACCTTTATAGGCTTTTCATTATGGCCTGGTTATATATAGTTGAAATTCAACAGTGGCTTTTACCATCATCCCAAAAATCTAACAATAGGTGAACTTAAGCAAGAATCCACCCAACAAAGAGAACAACTTAAGCACGAGGAATAATGTAGGTTGTTCTAACCCAGCAATGCCTGATTTTTTCAGCCTGAGGACCTATGCCTATGTATCCCATGACCGACTCACTCCTCGGGGTGTCATTTCCATGACGTTTCAATGGACCTTTTTTTATAATCCCAGCAGCACCATCTCTGGGCTCTGCTTGAGGGATGAACGTATTTCTTCCGGAAAGGTCAGGATGCCACAATCAGTACTCGAGGGCAGATTCCTGCCCTGTTTTTTGTGCTGTGCTGCCTGAGGCAGTGCAAAGAGAACACAAGCCTGCTGAGGATTGCCCTGGAGTGGGGGAGTCGCTATGCCTGCCTCCCCACAGCTCCTATGCCTGCCTGCCCACAGAACATGGTGCGGGGGGCGGGGGTGGGTCAGGCATGACTGGAGCAGGTTGGACTCTGGCTATCCCCAGCTGGCGTGGTGCTTTGTAGGCAATAGCCTGTTTGTGCAAAGTAGAGCAGCCCCTAGGCTGCTCTACACTGGGCTGGGGCCGAGAATCAGGAAGCTGTCACTGTTTCACAGCTTCTCCTCCTTCCCCCCTCCTGGGCCTCCCTTTTGGGGAGGGAATTATCCTTTGCTAGATCCTCCTCTCATCTCAGGCAAAGCCAATTCAGCTTCTGTCCTGCTATAACTGGAGCAAACACAGGGAAGCAGACAGCTGAGCAGAACTAATCTCCTCCCTTCAGGGGCGATGGATTTTAATCAAGGTGATTTATATGAGTGATTTTAATCATCAGTTTTAATCAACTTTTTCATTTGTACTTCCGTTATTTTCTAAAGAAAGGCGCATTCACATCCGCTAATATAATCATTAAAGCTTCTTGATTTATAACTAAATAGAGTCTTTACACTAGATTCGGTACATATTTTTGCTACCTAGGCGGGTATGGTATACCTGTCTACATTTATTTAAGCAATTATATAGCTTAATATTTTCAGATTCCTATGAATTAGTTAAGCATTTTTAGGATGTTTGAAAGTGGTGAATGATATATTGCTTAGTTACTAGATAATTAACTTTTTGCTTATGATTTGTATCAGATTGAATTAGAATGGTAACTGGAATTTAACGAAACACACGAAAAAAATGTATTAAACAAAATAAGCCTTTAAAACAGTGCATGACCTATTGTGCCATATTTAGAAAGCTTAACCTCAAAAATGAGATATTTTTCCCAGTTCTTTATATCTAGAAAAGCCGCTTTTAACGCAACATTTTTGACAGAGGCTCATGGATTCAGCATATTTATTTTTTATGTAAACGTTCGAAGAGATTACACTACAGTTAGGCCTAACGTATTTTGTATTAAATTCAGCTGTCCTTGTTTAAATAGACCCACTCTAATTTAAATAACAAATCAAGAACATCCCATTTAAATACAAAGGAACCACCTGGAAGATAACAAGCCGGGGTGCTGCTGAGCAGCTGAACGCCCTTGTCCTGCCCCCTTCTCTGAGGCCCCGCCCCTAGCCCCCCCTCTTTGAGGCTCCGCCCCTGCTCACTGCATCCCCTCCCTCCATTGCGCTCTCCCCCACCCTTGCTCACTTGGTCAATTTAACCGGGCTGGGGCAGGGAGTTGGGGTGCGGGAGGGGGTGAAGGCTCCGTCTGGTGGTTTGGGCTCTGGGGTGGGGATGGGGATGAGGGGGTGCAGGGATGGGGTTTGGGGCGCAAGAAGCAGCTCTGGGCCGCAGCTGAGGAGTTTGGAGTGCGGGAGGGGGCTCAGGGCTGGGGCAGGGGGTTGGGGTGCGGGAGGGGGTGTGGGGTGCAGGCTCTGGGAGGGAGTTTGGGTGCGGGAGGGGCCTCAGGGCTGGGGCAGGGGGTTGGGGTGCAGAGGGGGGGTGTGGGGTGCAGGCTCTGGGAGGGAGTTTGGGTGCGGGAGGGGGCTCAGGGCTGGGGCAGGGGGTTGGGGTGCAGGAGGGGGTGTGAGGTACAGGCTCTGGGAGGGAGTTTGGGTGCGGGAGAGGGCTCAGGGCTGCGGCATGGGGTTGGGCTGCAGGGTGCAGGAGGGAGTTTGGGTGCGGAAGGGGACTCAGGGCTGGGGTGGGGGGTTGGGGTGTGGGAGGCAGTTTGGGTTGTGGGCTCCAGGTGGCACTTACCTCAGGAAGTGGCTCCCGGAAGTGGCCGGCATGTCCCTCTGGCTCCTAGACGCAGGGGCGGCCAGGGAAGCTGCGCTGCCCCTGTCTGCAGGCACTACCTCTGCAGCTCCAATTGGCTACTGTTTTTGCAGTGCACAGAGCCCCTCTGGCCACCCCAGCGCCAAGGAGCTGATGGGACATGCCGGCCACTTCCGGGAGCCGTGCAAAGCCGGCCACTACGGCCAACTGGACTTTTAGTTGACCGGAGCCCTCAGGGTCCCTTTTCGACCAGGCATTCCGGTCGAAAACCAGACGCCTGGCAATCCTACTCCTGAGACAGCAGATATATTGGCCCCATATAATGATTCTGCTGATTCAAACACTTCTGTTTCAAAATGGCAGGGCACGGCTCCGGGACCACATTTTCAACTCCTAATCAAATCCAAATTTTCTTCTTAACGTCGCCACCCTGGAGGCTCACAGTTTAGAGCCTTAAGTTCTACAAGCGGCCCCCAGGTCAATGGTTGGACACAGCTATTATACCATAACTAGAATGCCAGCTGCAAACTTGTGAAATCAAAAAAGACCAAATGAAAATCAAGCAAAAAATTCAAAACACTTGCTGCCCTATTACTTTTTTTTTTACCAGATTATTAAGATTTCTATGAGAGGTTATTGGCCAAAGTTATTTATAAAGTTCCACATTAATTTACCGTGCTAACATCCAGTAATGTATGCAGTGGTCTTGTAGCTGTGTTGGTTCCAGGATATTAGAGAGAGACAAGGTGGGTGAGGTACTGTCTTTTAGTGGACCAACTTCTGTTAATGAGAGAGACAAGCTTTAAGAAGAGCGCTGGGTAAGCTTAAAAGCTCATCTCTCTCACCAACAGAAGTTGGTCCAATAAAAGATATCACCTCCCCCACCTTGTCTCTCTAACATCCAGGAAGTCGATTGTAATAGTAATAAGATGCATATTTTTATATAGACTGTGTGCATGTGCGTGCATGTGTTCAAATATTGAAGACCCCATGTGAAGGGCACAACCGGAAAAGCAGCAGCTTTGAGAGCATTACAATGATTAATGTCATGGCCTTGTTTTTAACATTTAGTATTTCTGCTATAAATAATTTACAGTAACAAAGCGACACGTCCTTGCCCACTGTGGGACGGAGGTAAATTTGGCGCTCTCATAAGGGACAGCTGGGAGGTCGGCTTTCAGGAGGCACTCAATACCTTGCAGAAGTGGGGCCCTTGGTGAGGTAAATACGTTTTGATCTCCTGTGGAGAAACTCACCATGGGATGGGATAAACAGGGCAAAGCAGAAACAGATGGGGATGTGATTCTTAGGCAAGACCTTGTTTTCGTACTGCCTCTTTCCAGGAAAAAGCCTGCTGTAAACATCCATGTTGTATTTCCTAGTGCTGGGTGACCCGTACAGGAGAGGGATCACATGGCTTTAATTGACTGTCACAAAATTCCCAAAGCCTCCTGGTTCTACAGAGCCCTCTCTCACTGCTGGCTGGGATGGCTTGTGAGGCCGGGCTCTTTCATTGTGCCCCAGTGCCATATATCTGTGTGGAACGCTGAGCACTTAATTCCAAGTCTTCCTCCAGGAGAGTCACTTGATCTTAATAAAATAAAATGAAAATAAGTAGAGCAAGTGGCCGTTCTGAATTTCTTCATACTGGGCTAAATCATGAAGTGCTTACCCAGAACCCAGTCACACCCTCACTGTGGAAGCATTTGTTGTAGGAAATCTCTGAGGTTTCCTAGTTCTTTTGGGGATGGAGGAGGAAGGGTTCTCTCTCTCTCTCTCTCTCTCTCTCTCTCACACACACACACACACACACACACACACATGTAACAGCCATCCCTCAAACCTGTGGCTGTTTGCCCCTCTGTGACCCCTGCTTCCCCTGATTCTTGCTCCTGGAAGTACAGGCAAGGTCCCACAGTTCGTGGCTGATCTGGGGATCCCCTCAGAACTGGGACAGGATGGGGACAATGTGTGTCACTTGCCACAAACCACCACTTACACACAGATCCCTGGACCTGGAGAATCTGGAGGAAAGAGCCATGGTTCTCAACCTGGGGTACATGTGCCCCTGGGGGTACGCAGAGGTCTTTCAGGGGGTACATCCACTCATGTCGATATTTGCCTAGTTTTACAACAGGCTGCATAAAAAGCACTAGTGAAGTCAGTACGAACTAACATTTCATACAATGACTTGTTTATACTGCTCTATATACTATACACTGAAATGTAAGTACAATAATTATAGTCCTATTGGTTTATTTTACAAATATATGGTAACAATGAGAAAATCTGCAATTTTTCAGGAATAGCATCCTGTGACATTTTTGTATTTTTATGTCTGATTTTGTATCCAAGTAGTTTTTAAGTGAGGTGAAACTTGGGGGTACACAAGACAAATGAGACTCCTGAAAGGGGTACAGTAGTCAAGAAAGGTTGAGAGCCACTGAGGTAGAGAGTACACTGCCCCAGGAGTGTCGGAGCCCTTTTCCTCCTCTTCTGAGTGAGAGAGGGGTAGCCATGTTTGGAGGCTCCCCTGATCCATGTGTTATCTTGGAGGTACAGTTGGTCCCCAAGTTTGTAATTCGCCTTTAATGGGCAGAACTTGGGTTGATTTCACCCTGTTAGCTTCAATGAGTAAGGCTGGAGTCAAATTTGTCCCAGTGAGCGTAATGGAGCAACAACTGTGATACTACAGAGTCAGAAACCACTTGTAGCCATGCCAAAAATGTGTGGTAAATAAGCCTGTGCTAGTTTGTCCCATGCCAGCATTTGAGTAATACTATGAAGATAACAGAGAGATGACAGAAAGGCAAGATCACCTCTTCAGTGGTGCCTCCTTTCTCTTATGAAGCTGATTACACAATGTTGCCTTAACACTCTTAGCGGCAAACGAGGATTTCAGGCCAACAAGAAATCCCTGTGTCTGAAGTCAGGTCACCAGACTTTTTCTCCCCCCTCAAGTACTTTTTTGCTTGCGGCAAGGAATTCTGGACTCTTAGACGTCTCAATATCATCACAATGGGGGCCATTCTGAGACTACTGAAAGCTGGACCTCTGTTCAGAAAGGACAGATTCATGTTCAAGAGGGTCCACAATGCAACAATTTATATCAAGAAATGAATAAGATGCTTTAAAAAAAAAAGCCTTCATCTGTTTATTTGTCTTGGGGAGAGGGGGAAGCGGTCAAATGTGCTCTTTATGATTTGTTAACTCTGTATCTTGAGGTACAAAATAGCGTAATGAACCGAGAGAGGCGAAATGTGTCAGAGTGCGCTCCGCCGCCTGATGGACAGAATTTGAATTGCTCAACTGTGTATCATAAACTGTCTACCTCTAAAAGCTAATGGAAATCCCTCTTTAGCTGAAGTGATAGGTAGGACCTTCGCTTTCAGAGCAGGACGGTTATGAGCTTTACCCCATTCTCTCATTGAAATTCCAACTGGGCAAGGATTAAAGCAGGGGTTCTCAAACTGGGGGTTGGAACCCTTCAGGGGGTCATGAGGTGATAACATGGGAGGTTGCGAGCTGTCAGTCTCCACTCCAAACCCCGTTTTGTCTCCAGCATTTATAATGGTGTTAAATACATAAAAAACTGTTTTTAATTTATAAGGGGGGTCACACTCAGAGGCTTGCTATGTGAAAGGGGTCACCAGTACAAAAGTGTGAGAGCCACTGGATTAAAGTAAAGCAAAAATTGAGACATTCTTATGTGACAGTGGAGCCCTGATTGTAACAAGGACTCCTACGTATGACTATAATACAGTCAGTATGTAGTGGTAGTCCTAGGGGCAGTGGATTGGGAATCATGCTTTGTCTAAAAAGCCCCAGAGTGAATGTCAGTTTGGCTCTTGAATAAAATCAGTAAGGAACAGCTCAAGTTTTAAGGCACGTTCTTAAGGCGAAGATGGTGACACTGTAAAGAGTGGGAGAGAGGTATTTTGGTGTATTGTGTTTTTTTTTTAAATGTCAGAATCTGATGTCAATAGCATTGAGAAAATGGTTCTAAGAACTGCAACAATGGTTGATAATCCAATATGCAAACCATCTCAACCTTCAGAAGGGGGAAGTTATTGTTCCTGTTACTAAGTTACTGAATGGAGCTCAGTGGTTTTGGCGGTCTGCCAGTTCATAGGAAATTGAATGATAGTTGGAGTGGTTTATTTGAAATGACATCCATCCTATAGTGCCAGTGACTCCCCACAGCCTCAAAGACTCATAGGAATTGAGGAGCATGGGAACATAGAGGCCTACAACATATTTAAACAAGCCTTGGCAAAAGCCAGCAAATGCGAACTGATTTTAATTTATGTATTCATGTATTAAATGCTCTGGAGGCTACAGATTAACTTCCTCAACTTGGTGTCTGCCGCTGTTTCACCTCCTTTGGAAATAGAGATGACAAACACCGCTAAATGGATTGGAAGATTGTTTACTTTCCCTGTAGCTTCTGTTTCTGCTGATGAAATACCTGGTCTGTCACTTCCCACAGCAATACTCATAGTGAATTAGGAGCTATTAGGAAAGGGATAGATAATACGACAAAAAATATAATAATGCCCGTATATAAATTCATGATATGCCCACACCTTGAATACTGTGTGCAGTTCTGGTCACCCCATCTCAAAAAAGATATATTAGAATTGGAAAAGGTACAAAGAAAGGCAACCAAAATTATTAGGGGTATGGAACAGCTTCCAAACATGGAGAGATTAAAAAGACTGGAACTGTTCATTTTAGAAAAGAGACAACTAAGGGGCGGGGATATGATAGAGGTCTAGAAAATCATAACTGGTGTGGAGAAAGTGAATAAGGAAGTGTTATTTACTCCTTTACCTAACACAAGAACTAGGTGTCCCCCGATGAAATTAATAGGCAGCAGGTTTAAAACTAACATAAGGAACTACTGCTTCATACAACGCACAGTCACCCTGCCAGGGGATGTTGTGAAGGCCCGAAGTATAACTGGGAGATAAGTTCATTGAGGACAGGTCCATCAATGGCTATTAGCCAAGACGGTCAGGGATGCAACCCCATGCTCTGGGTGTCACTAGACCGCCGAGTACCAGAGGCTGGGACTGGACAATGGGATGGATCACTCAATAACTCTACTGTTCTGTTCATTCCCTCTGAAGCGTCTGGCACTGGCCACTGTCAGAAGACAGGATATTGGCCTAAATGGACCATTGCATGGGCATTCTTACGTTCTTAATTATGGCAGCTATTCCCTGCACCTCACACTTTACGGATGCTATTTTCTCTGGTCGTGGAATAACATCAGGGTCACAAATCTGTACTAAATGAATAAAAGCTGTGCCTTCTTTTACTGATTCCAAGGGTATGTCTACACAGCCCTCAGCAGTGAGCTGCCCACCCTGGGTCACTTGACTTGGGCTAATGGGGCTTGTGCTAGCACTCCAAGAATAACTGTGTAGACCAGTGGTTCTCAAACTAGGGCCGCCACTTGTTCAGGGAAAGCCCTTGGTGGGCCGGGCCGGTTTGTTTACCTGCCGTGTCCGCAGGTTCGGCCGATCGCGGCTCCCACTGGCCGCGATTCGCCGCTCCAGGCCAAGGGGGGGGTGCGGGAAGTGGCACTGGCTGAGGGATGTGCTGGCCGCCCTTCCTGCAAATCTGCCTCCGGTATGAAAGTCCCTCCAAGAGATCCATACAGGGTCTGCCTCCGAAGCTCCTCATTGGCACAGCTCAGGGGATGCAGCTTAGAAGAACAGGGTGCAGTGGTGGCCCAAAAGGAACTCTAATTGACAGTTGCTGTCCACAGATTCCCCTGGAGCTAATCTGGACCCCAGGATAGATGGAGTGCGTAGTACCACTGCCCCACAGTAGGACAATGGGCACTTGTGGGAATTCCTGGGGGTAGGGGTGGGATATATGGCATATATGGACTATACCATTCAGAACCAAGGATTCCGGACTCGAGGTCGGCAAAACTTTCAGAACCAAAAGGAAAGATACTTGGAATTCAGATTTTTTCACCTTTTAGTTAATGACTCATGAAAAATGTGTAAACATTTTGTGCAACCCCAGCCTTTGTGTCCTGTGCCCCCCTCTGTGCTCAATCCACAGAGTGTGAATCTGTTCAAACTCTCTGCTTGTGAGCCTGGCTGTTTGGTTTGTGCTGTGGAGACTTCCCTGTGTAACTCTGAGGAAGCTCTGATTCAGTGCCTGCACGGCAGTCGTCAGCTTTGCACACCGAGAACGGAGTACAGTGGTGGCCCAAGAGTAACTCTAACTTATAGGAGCTGCCCACAACTTCCCAGAGAGTGTATTTATTTACCATTTGCATATTCGCCGAGCCAAGCAGTAGCATTCCTAGTGGTCAAGTGGAGCTCTCGGAGCCCACTGCTGAATTTGGTTAGCGGGCACTCCTTGACAATGCGTATCATTGTTTGATCTGTGCTGCAGCTGCAGCTTGGATTGTCTCAAAGACCCCAATGGTGCTGGTTGGCTGCACAGAGGCCTCCCTCAGTCCAGAATCGGTAAAGAAGGGCCCACTGTCAAAACGGGGCGGGCGAGTAGTAGGGTCTGTGATGAGGAACTGATTGGTGGCTGGTGTTAAGCATGAATCTGCGTGCCACAGAGACTCCGCTGTCGCATCCTAGCGTGGCAGCCTTGACCACCGTGGGTGTCGTGATGAAAGATGTGTAGCTGGTAGGCTAAAAAGGTCACTGAATAAAGGCAGGCTTGGGTTGGCATGTGCCTTAGTGGGCAGCCCAGAACAGATGAAGAATATAGTGCTCCAGCCACTGCCCCACAGTATATCCCTGTGACAGTGGGCAAAAAACAATGTTGCTTCTGGGCAAAAACCAGTTCGTTTATGAATGATACAGGCTTCGCCTCAAATACAATTGCAAAAATGACTCATGAGAAAATTGTGTCTCATAGAAATACGTGAGACTGGAAAATTTGAAGGGACCCAAAAAGAAACTGGGATTTTTCTTCTTCTTCACCGGAAGTAAATCCTGGCTATCCAAATGTCATGGGGGTGGATCCAAAACCTTTGGGAAAACTAAATTCATTTCTATGCACATTTCTGATTTTAGGGAGCAGGCCACATTTCAGATTATCTCCCAAATTTTCTGAACTTTGCATAATCGGCGTTGGGATACTTGGTGTTTCTTAGGGTTACCATATCTCATAAATAAAAAAAGAGGACCCTCCACGGGCCCTGGCCCCGCCCATTTCCCCACCCCTAGCCCCGCCCCAACTCCACCCCTTCCCTGCCCTAACTCCACCTCCTCCTCCCTTCCACTCCCAGCCAGGGGGAAAGGGCTGCCCCAGCGCTACCGGCTTCAGGGTTTGCCGGGCAGCCCCCAGACCCTGCGCCCCCAGCTGGTGCTTCCCCAGCGCAGCTGGAGCCCGGGAGGGGAAGCGCCCAGCCGGGGGCGCAGGGTCTGGAGGCTGCCCAGCAAACCGTGAAGCTGGTAGCGCTCGGGCTTTGGGCAGCCCCTATGCCTCCGGACCCTGCGCCCCCAGCCGGGCACTTCCCCTCCCGGGATCCGGCGGCACAGGGTCCGGAGGCACGGGGGCTGCCCGAAGCCCGTAGTGCTCGGGCAGCCCCGCTCTTAAACAGAGCCGAGCTGCCCGAGCGCTACCGGCTTCGGGCAGCCCCTATGCCTCTGGACCCTGTGCCCCCAGCCAGGCACTTCCCCTCCCGGGCTCCGGCGGCGCAGGGTCCGGAGGCACGGGGGAGTGCCCGAAGCCGGTAGCGCTCGGGCAGCCTGGCTCTTAAACAGAGCCGAAGAGGAGCAGAGCCTCCAGCCGCGGCGGCTCTGCTCCTCCCCGACTCTTCGCCGCCGGAGCCTGGGAGGGGAAGTGCCCGGCTGGGGGCGCAGGGTCTGGAGGCACGGGGGTTGCCCGAAGCCGGTAGCGCTCGGGCAGCCCGGCTCTTAAACAGAGCCGAAGAGTCGGGGAGGAGCAGAGCCGCCATTTTCCCGGACATGTTCGGCTTTTTGGCAATTCCCCCCGGACGGGGGTTTGAGTGCCGAAAAGCCGGACATGTCTGGGAAAAAGAGGACGTATGGTAACCCTAGGTGTTTCCCAGCTTTTTTAATGTCCCCATAGAATACACAGTGCTGTACAAGAGACAACAAACAAGGCAGTCGCTGCCCAAAGAGTTGACAAAGATCTCAATCCTCTAGTGGCATCTGTAGCAGGCAACCGCTGGATCTTGACTACACATCCCGTTTCACGGTCAGGGTTTAAGAGACAGATACAGAGAGGACACTGGGAGAGTGGGAAGAAGTAATTACCATAGTAAAATATTTTCCACCCTCATTCTAATTATTCTAAAACATTTTTTTCCAATTTCTCCCAGCTCTGTTCAGCACTTTCTTCCTCTTTTCTGTGATAGCAACTTCTAGCACTTTCACATATTATACTGTAAGCAAAGGCACCAGCTTCCTTTGATTTGTAGCTCCAGAAGAAAAGCCACAGTCTCTATCCTGAAAACAACAAAAAAGGAACTAAGTTTTCCTCTTAAAGAGAAGACAAGTGTTTGACAGAGATAACCAGAAGGGGCTGGGGTTTATGCAGCTGTTAATTAGCATTTGAAATGAAGGGACTGTGAGCAGTGCAAGATATGCCTATAGCAACCACACCTTTGCAGAAAGTGTTTGACTTGCTTTTACCTCTGCAAGGGAATGTAATGGGTTAATTCAGCAACTGGGCATTAAAGAGCTTGATTTAAAGGAGGAAAAATGACACTCTTCTCCCCTGCTTTGCTGGTTGTAGATGGTTTGCTCTGTCTTGGATCACATGGTCCATTGGCCCCCCTAGTGCAGCAGAAGCACCAGCTGCTGCTACTGCTGCTGATCAGGGTGTCTAAGTCTGTGTGTGTCAAATGCCTTGCAGCCTTAGCCTCCAGTTTAAAGGAGGGAAAGCAGACGATGAGCCCTTGAGTCTATGGGTGGGAGTCTGGGAAACACCCTTTTCTTTCCCCGCATTTCAAACACTAACCATGTCGCTCTGTTGTTGCCTATTTTTCAGGGACTATGGATCCTCGAAAAGAAAATCAGGTAAGAGACCAGATTCTCCATATAATGCATGGCTCTGTAGAGAGATTTTTTTTTAAGAACCTTCCATGTACCTCCTGTTGCATGAAATTGTGTGGTGATTTGACTCTTTCCTGCTCAAGATGGTGGGAGACAGAGGCATCAAACAGACTATCTCTGTGCAGAGACAAAACTGTCTTTATATTAAACTGCCTTTGAAACAAAAATGACTAGCCCCCTGCTCATTGCACTTATACAGATCTTTCTCCAGTCCAAAAAGGCAGCTGCCTTAAATTGAAGTCCTCTTTCTGACCGATTTGTACCTGTGCATGATCCAAGCGCTGTCAGGTTTCATTATGGGGGAGTAGAGATACTGTTCTCTTTCAGTTTGAGCCTTATTTTGTGGCCACCCGCCCTGCCAAGTTGCCTTTCCTAAGGGATCCTGCGTTGTGCTTGAAATAGTCTTGCCTTGTGAGTACCTCAGTGTGAGGTACTCTTTGCCCCAAGCTGTGGGGTGTAGACTGGCTCTGGTTGGGGTGTCTGTTTTGTATCCTAGCGGCTGTTACCTTTTTGTAATTCCAGTCTGACACTATAAATGACCCGAGGAAGAGCTGGAAAACTTCTTCTTTTTTGCCAATAGAAACTGGTCTAATAAAAGATATTATCTAACCTAATATAAATCCAATCCTCTTCTTTTTTTTTTTTTCCTCCCTCCCTTATGACCTGCAGTGATAGCTTTTCCAGACACTTTTTCAAACGTGACCTATGATTATGGGTTACTCGGCTCGATTGCCCTAAACTGGAAGTGGTAGGCCTGGCTTGGAGCGTCTGAGCACCCGCAGGGAGTTCTGCGGGTACTACATTACACTTGATATTTTCAGTGCTATATCTCAAACTAGGCACCCCAAATCAGTAGCCATTTCTGGAAATGTTGGCCTGGGTGTGGCTCTTTTTCTTCGAGTGGTATTATGGTAGTTCCGAGTTCCCTACCTACCATGCAGATCCCATGGGAGTAAAAAAGGTCACACTCCTCTTGGAGAATGACATTGCTTGGATTGATTGGTCAGTTAAATTATGAATGATTTATGCTGCACTTCTGCAGTAAACTAATACACTAATGGGCTGCTGCCATCTGGCTCTGCTGTCCTATGGATTCACTGATAGTGCTGTGTGAAACTGGCAGCCTGTTGCCTATGCAGGCCTAGAATGGCCGTATTATTTCGAATCCCTGCTAGGGAATTAAGTGATACCTCATGGTTCCACTGTAACCATGAGGTACTGGCTTGCTGTCATAAATCATAGCATGTGTGTGGCAGTTTTTTATCAAAACTCTACAAAAACTATCTGGGTTATATTGTATCTGAAAACCTCTCCCACTCTAGAATAAAGGCTTATTACATTCAACACCTCTAATGCCCCTTTTAGCAACAATTAACTATGTGATTTAAGTGGGCCAGTCAATTCTCTTAACACCTTAGGAAGTAGGTTAGTAAATGGCATTCTCCCTTTATTGGTAGTCTTGGATTTCCCCCTCTAGTTAGTGTTAAAATTTGGGATTCAAACCTTGCATTCCTAGCTCACCGGCCCATGTCTAGATCATTAGATGATATGTTAAGATACAGACTTTATCTTGTAACTCTGTTCTTTTTCAGGCTTCCATAAAACATAAATGTATATGGCAAAGATTAAGGCACTCCAGGACATGCAGTGGTGTTTTGTTTTTGTTTCTCTCCCTTTCCCAACCCCCCGCCCAAAAGTGACACTCAAGTTAAAATTCCAGGTTTAATTTTTTTTTACATCTTCGATTATTAGAACATATCCAATTTACTCTATTTCCCCCTTTCCATGTGGCTGAGAGCATTGTCCAGACAGCTCTCCCAGAGCCTGCTCTCTTAAGGGGTAAGAGATCTGGGTGCTCGTGTGATATCAGTTTAATGTACTGCATTTGGACTGATATTGTGCAAATCTGTTAGAACAAACTGGTTTAACTTTCTTGGCATTTGGAATAAATTGGGTTCTTCATATTAAGAACAACAGTATGAGGTAAAATGCTCCTACAAACCCACTCTGACATGTTGACTTAATTATAAATAAACTATGATCACCAGACTCCGTCTGAATATAGTATCCTCAAAATAACGAATAATTAAAAATAACTGGGGGGGGGAGGGGAGGGATGGAGGTGTCTTTTGAAGGTTTTGTTTTTTATAGTTTGTCTCAACATTAAATCTCTTTATGAAGTCAAGGACATTTTCACTCTCTAACCTTTGTCCCTCACCGCCCTAAAACAAATAAACTGGTGAACGGTATTTTCAGAGTTAAATATTATGGAACAGAGACTGAATATTACAATTTGTGGCCACTTGAGCTAACACAAGTAACCTCATGAACTGGCTGAAAGATGCACCTAGTGAGAGAACTGTTTAGCTTGCAATTGTATCCTTTCTTAAGGTACACCTTATGACAACATTTGAACAGATAATAGGACAGACAAAAATTGTGTTTATTGCACATGTAGCCGAATTCTTTTTAAGATGACAAAACAGCTTAAAAACATGCGTTTAAAAAGCAGCTCTTCCAAATAAGTGCAAAAAACCTATATCCCTCCCTCAACATGAATTAAAAAAATATAAACAGTCCTCCAGCGAAAACTGAACACTAAACAAGTCTTGAGGCATGACTGGATGGTGTGCTGTAAAAAGGCTTTTAGCCATGAATGTTAACTTATGCGCAGTGTGGTCCCGCTGGAATTCTGCAACTGTTGCATTTGGAGCACTAATAAAAGTATGGAAGACACAATAGGAATTCTATGAATGCCGTGGAAGACCACTGACTGCCTTCTTATTTTTCAAACATATGCTCATTATTCAGACCCCAGATCGGCCTAGACTTTGGGGGGAGGGAGATTGGATGAGTTCAGAACTGAATGAATGAAGGTTTGCCCAACTCTTAAAATTTTCAGACACTGGCTTTGTGGTGTTCTGAACTGACATACAACTTCTTTGCACTGGTACAGGAGAACAAGAAAGTGAGTCTTATGTTGACGCTGTCTGCCTTTTGAGGTGGGGTGTGTGTGTGTGTGTCTTTTTGTATTATGTAAGCATCTAGGGACCTGTGTCCAAGACCAGAACCCCATTGTGCTAGACACTATATAAAGACAGAACAAAAAGCCAGCCCCTGCCCCAAAGAGTCCAATTACACGTGCTCCAATCCTGCCATCCGGTCTGCGTGGATGGAATGCCACTGAAGTCATTACGGTTCTGCACAGTTCTCCCTGCATGAATCTGATTGAGAACCCCCTGGTCTGGATCATGCAAACTTCATTGCACTCTGACCCCCTTCTGACAACAAAAATGACTACAGGACCCCAGGAGCGGGGACCGAAGCCTGAGCCTTCCTAAGGCCCCATCTCCCTGGGAACAGGGATATGCAAAGCCAAAGCTCGAGCCCCACCGCCCTGGGCGGGGAGGCCAAAATCAAAGCCCCAGGGCTTCGGGCCCAGACGGGGCCTGCAACCTGATCCCCATGCCCGGGGCTGAAGCCCTCAGGGTTTGACTTCGACCTCAGGCAGTGGGGCTTGGGCTTCCGCCCTGGGCTCAGATTTTGGCTTTGGCCTCAGGCCCCGGCAAATCTAAGCCAGTCCTGGTGACCCCATTAAAATGGGGTGGTGACCCACTTTAGGGTCCTGACCCACCGTATGAGAACTGTGGATCCAGACCTAAACTAGTCACCTTTGCTCTTCTTTGGGATTTGCGGCATCTCAGGTGCAATAAGTTGCTTCTGGACTGTTTGGTTGGGAGGAATTAGCTGTCACTAAACTATAGCAGCCTTGAAGGACTGTCATCAACCGGTGCCTAGGGAGCTCCAATGCAACTTCAAGGAATGGATCAGGTGGGCACATCCCATGTGTTTAGAATGGATGATCCCTATTAGGTCTCACCCAAGGTCCCGTGAGGCAGAAGGGGAAGGAATTTCTTTGCACATCCAAATTTCCATATGCCCAAGCATATGAGAAGCAGCTGACCTCCATTATCATTCAAACAGGCTCAGGTTCTGTGCAGGTGTGCCGTTGGGCTTTTTTTTCTGAATCCAAGTAAGGATCGCATTGTAAATCTGTTACTGGCTAGCTGCACACAGCATTACACACACCAATTTAGGTTAACACATTATTCAAACCCTGCAACTTCCCATGTGTGCACTTTGGAACTGCTTAAGATGAGCCAGTACGCTAAGGGTTAAAGTGATTTAAAGCATTTGTAGGGCACATCCGTTTCCTATGGTGGTGAGTTAGCTAAGAGGAGCTATTCTGTTGTGTGGTTGGCCAAAAGAAATTTGAGATTCCGAGGGTAAGATGGTCCTGCCCTTTTCCTCTTGCTTGCCTCATGCCAGAAGCTGTTATGAGGCTTGGGCAGATCTGACAAAAGCATCTGGGTCCTGGCATAATCGGCGGCTAGGGGCAAGAGAGAGCTGGCATGAACCCCCAAGTCGTTCCATAACGAAGACTCCATTTGGCCATAAAACTTTGGCAAATTCCCTGAAAGTGTAGTTGGTTAACCTGCTGCTTGCTCAGCAATTAGTCCTACTTGTTTGGTGTCGCACAGTAGGCTTGAACGCAGCCTGTTTTTCTAGGGTTCATTTCTATCACAGTATGATGCTTCAAGATGTCACTTAAGTTAGGGGTGACAAATATTTATGGTTGCATCAGTCATGCAAAGTCGTGTTGTGTTGTGTTTTGTTTGAGGATAAAGCTCACAAGAAAGCAGAGTAAGTTTGTTTTTGGAAGGCAGACTGTCTGTTTTTTTTTTTTTTTTTAAATCCTTTCTTTAGGATGAGATGGGTGTTGGCTGCAAATAGAGCAATTTGCTTATAAATTTGTCTGTCAGTTTCTGATGGTGTTACAATAAGGGCATTGAGACTTTGGACTTCTTTCAGTACAGATGAGCATTTCAAGTGTGAAACTTTAGTAGAATAACTTGCTATATAAACTTTATTCACAATTAGGAAATGAAATAAACAAGTATCTAACGTCCACTCTAGCAATTTAAGACTATCCACATGTCAATAGAACTTATGATTTAAATTGAGTTTTTTAAATTCACATCAGGAGTGTTCTAAATTGCCTTTAATTTTTAATGGTGACAGGTTTCAGAGTGGTTGCCTGGTTAGTCTGTATCAGCAAAAAGAATGAGGAGTACTTGTGGCACCTTAGAAACTAACAAATTTATTTGAGCATAAGCTTTCGTGGACTACAGCCCACTTCATCGGATGTCTACAGTGGGAAGATATATACCCACACCCACCAATTACATGAAAAAATGCATGTATCCGATGAAGTGGGTTTTAGCCCACGAAAGCTTATGCTCAAATAAATTTGTTAGTTTCTAAGGTGCCACAAGTACTCCTCATTCTTTTAATTTTTAAATGGTTGTAAGTTAGTTCTGATGTTTATTCACCTGGCTGCAGATGGCTCAAAAACAATAGCTGTGAGCATTTTACCCCAGTTACTTGAAATGAGACGTCTACTTGAAAAACTAATGAAATCAGTATAACACTTTTTTTAATGACTTGTTTTATTTTTTTTGTGTGTGTGGAATTTCTGATCTAGATTTGTGGATGAAGCCTACGAACCTTACCGTCACTATTTTCCGTGTGTGTGTGTGTGTGTGTGTGTGTGCGCGCGCACACAACCTACCAACCAGACTGGGGTGAGTGGGGAGAGGAGGAAGGAAGCTCGGGACCTCTGCTTGTAGCGGGGTGGGGGGTCTTGGGGCTTCAGTCCCACAGGGCATGTCTGTCAGGGTTCAGGGCTTCAGCAGGAGCAGGGCTGAAACCCCAAGCCCTGTCAGGTGCGCCCCAGCTCTCAGCCTTCTGAAAATTGTCATATGCGGCTTGGCGGGTCATTAAGTTTGGCCACCCCGGTATTCGTGTTCTATGGACTTAATCTAACCTCTGTTTCTCAACTGGCACTTGCTGTTAGTCATGTGCTGACAGTTAAGCACTAGCTCCACTAGAATTGAGTTTCTCTCTCTTTTTTTTTTTTTTTTTTTTTTTTTTTTAATGAAACTCTCATCTCAGGATAACTTCTTCTTGTTAGGGGTAATAGGTATAACTTCCATTCCCCTCTCTCTCTCACCCCTTCTCTGCATCTTCTGTTCTATTAAAATCTCTCTTTAATAAAAGGTTTATTTTCTTGACTCCTATTTGAATTGTTCTCTTTGAGGGCTTTGGGTGATGGTATGGTGGTAGTAGCAAACATTTCTGTGCTTAAGCCTTCATCGCCGTTACAAACCAAAGATCCACAAAGGGACCGAGATGGCTGTGTGTGAGTGAAGTTGTCCTATAGTCCATACATAGTAGCTGACATGCAGTAGGGATCAGGGTTTTGTTACACCAGAACTCCCCTTTTTGCCTCGTGTAGTGGAAACCTGTTTGTTTAAAGCTGAAGTTGAAAGTCTAGCCCTAGCTTGCTATCCTTGTGATCTTTATCTGGGAATGATTTGTTTGTAGACATGTAATCTCAATATAAACTAGAGTACTTGTGGCACCTTAAACTAACAAATTTATTTGAACATAAGCTTTCGTGGGCTACAGCCCACTTCATCGGATGTATAGAATGGAACATATAGATATACAAACAGAGAACATGAAAAGGTGGGAGTTGCCCTACCAACTCGAAGAGACTAATAATTGAGAAAAAACAAGTACTCCTGTCCTGTTCTTTTTGCGAATATAGACTAACACAGCTGCTACTCTGAAACCTGTCAATATAAACTGATGCCCACCTTCCTTTGTTCTTAAGGGTGCTGCTCCCTTGATAGGATCTTGAACAGGGCTAGCACTTAGGACTATTACTAATAGGATTATCTCCTAGATCATTTAGAGCTGTCCCAGTTAGGATAGCAATATAGGTGTAGGCTAACGCTTGCTAAATAGCATCTTAGGTTTCTCAAACTTTCAGATGGGGCTCTTTAATTTAGCATGGATGAAACACAGATAATTAAGTCTTCCCTGGGTCTGGGATTTAGTACATTTAGGTCTTCCCATCAGCATGGTCAGCCCTGCCAGTAAATAACTCTAGACCAGGAATCCTCTGCATTTGATTAAGAGGTAGATGTTTCAATTTCCTTTGTAAATGATAGGTTAAAAATTGAGGCTCACGACTAAAATCTGACATGGGAGGAGAAAGAGGGAGTTAAAGAAGTTGGGGTTTTTTTGTTTTGTTTTTTGCTTAAAAGCAAAAGTGAAGGCCAAGTCTACACTAGGAAATTAGGTTGGTATAATCCCTTGAGCAATGTGTATGAAAAATCCACTTCCCGAGCGATGCAGTTAAACTGACCTAACCCCCCAGTGTACGCAGTGCTAAATCAACAGGAGAACTTTCTTGCCTATATAGCTACCACCTCTTGGAGGTGGAGTACTTATGCCAATGGGAGAAGCTCTTCCATCCGCATAGGTAATCTCTTCCCTGTAGCGCTACAGCTGCAGCATTTGAAGCGTAGACCTGCCTTCTGTTTTGCTCTGCTAGTCAACCTCCTTTCACTATCACTTCCCCTCCCCTACTTGGGGGTGGGGGGGAAACCTCTCCCATTGGAGAGGAGTGTTTTAGGCTAAACAGGTGAATTTGAGAATTGAAATACAAAACCAGCAAAAATAGAAAATATTTTGTAGGCTTTTGAAATCTGCTTGAGGATGAGTCAGTGTAGCTCTGGCTTTGTGTTTTAATCTCTCCAAGGCTTCTGCAGTCTGACATGGATCACTGCACCCTAAATCCAGGGCTGCCCGGGGGGGGCAAGTGGGACAATTTGCCTCAGGCACCGCAGGGGCCCCCATGAGAATATCAGAGCCCCCCCCCCCGCCTCCACCTTCCCCCATCCTTCAGTGCCTCAGTGTGCCACATCCAGGAGTGGCCCTAGACAGCGCTGCAGCGGCGTGGCCTAAGCTCCTCCCACTGGGAGCCGCGTAGTAAGGGGCGGGGCTCTGAGCTCCAGGCCAAGCAGCGGGAGCTCAGGTCCTGTGGAGCCAGGCTGCTGCAGTGCTGTCCAGGGCCGCTCCTGGACGCGGCGTGCTGAGGCTGTGGGAGAGGGGGGAGGCAGGAGTAAGCAGCATGGTAAGCCCCTCTGGGCCAGGCACCCCCCGACTCTTCTCCTCCCCTACCCCCCCCAGGCCTGACCCCTTGCTCCGAGCCCAGCCCCTCTGAGCCAGGCACTCCCCCTCCCCCCCAGCTCTGAACCCAACCCCTGTGAGCTGGGCACCCCCCAAACCAGAGCCTAGCTCCCCACCCAGCCCTGGGCAACAGCAGCACCACCCCCAGGCAGAGACAGCCCATTAGCACCAACCATCACCCAGCGACAGCCCATTATGTAATTGCAAATGTATACATACCATTAAAGCATTTAATGTTTTTAAATGTATTTTGTGTATTTTCAAATTATTAAAAATAAATTTTTGAATGTATTTCACTGGTTATTTTTTACATTTCCAAATGCATGTTACTAGAGTATTGCAGCTTTTTTTATGGAAGGGGCCCCCAAAATTGCTTTGCCCCAGGCCCCCTGAATCCTCTGGGGGCCCTGCCTGAAGCACATGCTCACCTTTGTGTCTCCATAAATCACTTGTGCACAATGACTGCCTGTCTTCCCTATGTTGTGGGAAAAGCAAAGCAGAAAGAGAGATGGTGGGCTGGAATTCATGGTGTGCCATTTGGTCTGGGTCAGCGAGGGTAGATGGACTGCTCAGTCTTGTCAAATGGAATTTCCTAACTTGCTCTTCAATTGTTGATCTGACTTGTTACAGTAATTTTGAATGTGAAGAAATAATTTATCCTAGGATTAGCTCCTTGGCTATGTGTAGCCATTGTAATCACTGTATGGAATTAAAAACCAAATCCAGCAGGCACTGCCAGAATATTTTTGTCCAAGTGTTTCTCTTTATTTTAAAAATAGTGGGGGAGGCAAGGAATTAATGAGAGAAGGGATTTGAAAGTGTGCACAACCAGTGCCAGATAGAACAGCAAGATACAAAAATTAGTTGAGATGAACAATATCTGCCTGGTACTGCAAGATGGTGATTGCCAATGGGACTTGATGGTGCTTGGCCCGTTTGCGCATCTATTGGCATCAAACACAGAGGCTCAGATCTCAACTGGATTTAAGTGCTTAACTTCCATTGAAATCAGCAAGAGTTTCATGCACGCTGTCAGTCCAATACTTCTGAGGGTCTCTGTCTAAGACCTTTGTTAATCACAGAAAAGTTTTTGATCTCGGAGAACCTTTAACAGAATAGGATCCTTCCTAAGCTGGTGAGTTTGTGTGTTCTAAGTTCAACTTGTTCTTCCAGTTTCTGGTGTAGCTGTCCTGGCCAGGGCAGATCCTCTATAGAATAATGCTCAAACATTGTCTTCAGGGCCTTGGTTTCATATCCTGCAGTACAAACTTTCTGAGGAGTACAGTGACTAGAGTGACCAGATAGAAAGTGTGAAAAATCGGGACAGGGGATGGGGGTAATAGGCACCTATATAAGAAAAAGTCCTGAATATCGGGACTGTCCCTATAAAATCGGGACATGTGGTCATGCTAGTGACCCTCCTTCCACAATTTACAGTGAGTGCCCTGCTAAGTCTGAGTTTGCAATGTTGGAGCGTTGTGGCTTTCGTAGGAAGAATTTTGGGCAGGCTATTCGGTCTTGGTGCACGCTGTGTGTGATTTGCATTACTACTGTTCAGTGGAGATGTGGATCTACTTAAGCAAACTGACACATTCAGAGTCCTGTCTGCAGTAATTCGGTGCAGGGAAACTGATCCTTCTTATATACCAGATTTTAAACTACTTGGTTAAATGAGATGTTTTGGCCATCTGCCTGAGGCTACTGAAAACACAGGCACTGCTTGGATCTCTTTTATTTCATGCCACTTCAGATTGCTCCTGACAGTCTGGCCTGCTGAATATATAGGATCACTGTCTTCTCCTGGGTGGCCCTTATTTCATGGGTTTTTCCACTTCACTATGGGAGGAGTTGGGGACTAAGACAAGGTAAATGTCTGTCCCCATTCTCTGAACTGTGCACAGTAAAGAGAACAATTCTAGGCAACCAAGTTTTTCTGCAGCTAGTCCTTCTACTGTATGAGGAGTGAAAAGGTGGGTGTGGAGTGGGAGAGGTTCAAGGAGTGGGATGGAGGAATCATGGAGCACAGACTTGGGACTTGGATACCAATGAGACAGACACTGTTGTAGAGCGCCTCAAACTCCATGGATCTGTTGCAAAAAGAAGCTTTCAACTTCATGACAACTTGTCCATGGCGCTCCCTTAGGAATCCTATATAAACTAGTGGAGACAACAGTAGCAAGTTCTTATGTTCTTATAACAAATTCTTACATGGTATCTTGAGTACCTTCCTGCTGACCATCGAGAGATGTGACTAATGTCTGTACGCACTATAGTTGTAGTCATGTCGGTCCCAGGATATTGGAGAGACAAGGTGTGTGAGGTAATAACTTTTATTGGACTAACTTCTGTTGGTGGGAGAGATGAGCTTTTGAGCCACACAGAGCTCTTGGGCATGGGACTAACATCTTGTTTCTCTGATCCTCTCCCCATGGGGAGAATTCGTGTGAGTGGGATGGGATTTTTTTTTTTTTTTTTTTTGTCTGCACTGTTCTGTGTGTATTGAAGTGTGCCAGACATTTGGAGCAGAAAGTGCCGAGGCTCATGATGGCTCTTCATTCCTTTGGAAGTTTGTTCCACAGTCTTGGAAAGTTCTGCGTCCTGCACAGATGAGTTTTATCCTGCATGGTGGAAAGTTCCATTGCAACAGAAGAGCAGAATTCTCGACCACTGACTCAATCTTGGAGCTTTAGATTTTTCTTCAGGTCTCCTGGGCCCAAGCCACTGGGGGTACATCTGCACAGCCAGTAGCAGTAAGCCTCCCAGCCTGGGTTGGCAGACTTGGGGTTGCGCTATTGCACTAAAAATAGTTCTGAAGTCCACCTCTCTCGAGATGCAATGTCTGTGCAGCTGTTCTTAGTGCAGTACCACGACTCTGAGTCTGTTGACCCTGGGCTGGGACGCTCCCCACTGTGGGCTATGTAGACATGCCCCCAGTTCCTTTAGGATAAGGACTAAAACCTTGATCTTGACTCTCTTCTCTCTACGTTGACTTCCCATAGACGAGGGCAGGTTTGCTGTGCTTGCAGTTGCCCACGTTACCGAGAAGTACTATATCCTTCTGTACTAGCTGGAATTTCCTAAGAGCTGATATACATGCGAGCATAAAGCTTTCTTTGCTTTAGTCCAGATGGGAAGTGTCAAAGGTGTATATGCAACAGAGATTGGGTCGTTGTCTGCCAGCTTAGATAAGAGTCTTATTGCAGCCTTAGACAGCAGACAGATGAAAAATCCAGGCATGCTCTCAAACTGCAGACAGATTGACTAGCTGTTGGAAGCACACACCCACTGAAGGAGACTGCACTGTGGCTGTGAAATTCTTCATAGCGCTTTCCTTGCCCACCAGCATCACCTCTGTCTAGCTCCGATTCAACCTGCTGCTCATTCATGAGTTGATCTCCCCCAAACACGGGTTCATCTGGGTTGTGTCTAAGGTGAAGGACAGGTAAAGCTGTGTGTCATCTGCCTATTGCTGGCGTTTGAGGTCCTTGTCCGCTTACCAGTTCAACTAATGGCTCTATATAGATGCTGAATAGGACCAAAGAGAATTGATCCTTGTGGAACTTCACAAGTTGGGGGGTGAGGGAGGTGTAGTGGCACAGGTGTAGCTTCCCATTGCTACTCTTTGGGGATATTCCCTCCAGGCAGAACCATTTTCATGGTCTCTCTTGAGTCCATTCCCCTGGGCCCCTGCCTCATGTGAGATGGCAATGTCTCATGCTCATCCATCTCAAATGCTGCAGGAGGAGCATGGATGACTGTCCTCTATCCACTGACAACAAGAGCTCTCCTATCAGTGGCCCTAAAGCTGTTCTTACCCCATGACCTAGCCTGAATCCAGACTGTGCTGGGTCTGAGCTGGGAGAGTGTAAAGTGTGGCTGTTCGTTCTAGGGGCAGTGGAAAATAAGGTTGGCTTGTCTGTCTATGGATATGTCGACACTACCAAAAAAGCCCGCTCCAGTGAGCGTCCAGGTCGACTGACACAGGCTTGCGCTATGAGGCTCAAAGTAGCCGGGTAGATGTTTGGGCTTAGCCTGGAGCCTGGGCTCTGAGACCCACCTCCTCCCACACTGGGTTACAGAGCCAAAGCTCAGGCCCAAACATCTATGCTGCTATTTTTAGCCCTGTAGCAGGAGCCCAAGTCAGTTGAACTGGGTTCTGAGACTCCCTTCCATGGGTCACTGTCTTTGCAGTGTAGACCCCCTTAGTGTTTGCACCTTTTCATAATGCAAGGATTACTGCCCCCAATCGGAACACTGGCCCTTGTACGCCATCTTTCTGCAGTTTTCAATATCTAGCTCTCCAGAGGGAGACCTAAAAACCTCTCCAAATACACCTGCTCTGTTGTGCAAAGCTGGAGAGCTGGTGTTGCCTTCTCATCCATGGCAAGTAATAGGCATTTGCCCAGATTAATATTTCCTCTTAGCTTGTATAGCTGTAAATGTCACTGATGGCCATAAAGTTATCCAGATTCTCTCTTTTTAAAAATCGGTGTCACCACTTGGACCCTAAAATGGCAACATTATCAATGCCCTTGAATATGAACCCCCACTAGCATAATACGTCAACCATATGGCAAGTGGAGCCCCCACACTCACTGTTGTCAGACAGCTACTTGTGATTTAAGGTGCTCAGACAAAAACAAAATAATCCTGCCGATTTTTCCATTTTCTCAAATTGGATTAGGATGCTCTTGTTAGGATTACACACACAGTGCATAATGCAAATCAAGCGTAAAAGCAAATGTTTAGGTCTTAATTTCCTTTAGTGTGCAGCTTGGTTTCTCAGTAAAGACAGTAACTGAACATGGTCACTAAAATACAGCTGTTAAACTAGGGCGGTGCTTCCTTTTCTACCGTATGTAGAGCACATGATCTGCTCTTGCTCTGTCTTCGTTTAGACTCTCTGGTAGGGATTTTTTTTTTTTTTTTGGTTGCGGGTTTCTCCCTTGTAAGCGTTTGCTACACAGATGAATTTCCGAGGCACGCTTTGGTCATGTGAAAGCCAGATGTGAATATTTTCCAAGTGGTTTGTGTGTGGGTCTAATGTACGCGAGGCAGTTCAGTTTACGTGGCAAGTGGAAGTTATTTGAAACTGGTCTGCAATCCGATGTGGGGGTGGGGTTGAACCAGTGTTTTACAGAATAACAGGCTACTGTTTGAGGAGGACAGATGCGCTCTTGGCTGGACAATACAAATAATCCTATTTGTTGGGAGATCTGGTCTCGCTTCTTGCAACAAAATCTATATTGTATTTTAAGAACAAAAGACAGTCGCAGACCAGAGTAACAAACGATCCCAGCACAGGCTATTTGAGACAAGGCTAAACTCAGTAAATAAGATCAAAATGAAGCATCCTGTAATGAGTAATGTAAAATACTCCTTTGACCAAGGTTTGCCTGCTGAAACATCAGCAAGATTGTCTCAATTCAAAATGTGAGTAATTGATTAGTGATATGGCGTGTCAGTTAATGTTCAGCGTCTGAGTATTGGCATAGGACTACGGGGTTCTGTTCTTCAGTAGATTACAGCTGGAAGGCTAGAATAGCCATCAGTAGGCCTTTCCTTTATTTAAATGTGGTTGGGTTTTTTAGGGGGGGGGAGGGGGGTGTTGGATCCTGTCCCTTTTTTTTGTTTGGGGAGGGGCATATGTGCTTTAAACCACTGTATTTTCCCCCCCCCACCTCCCTTTTTTAAATTTTATTTATTTATACTGGGATACTAGACTCTTTTCATTAAAATAGGACGCAAGAGAATTCTGAAACCCTACAAAACAAAAGCATATGGCTATGTCTACACAGCAGCTGGGAAGTGTCATTCCAGCTTGGGTAGACGCACGTGCACCAGCCCATTCAAGCTGGAACCTAAAAATAGCAGCTTGGGGGTAGTAGCGGGGGCAGCAGCCTGGCCATGCCGCTTTTTTAGGTATTGGCTCTGGCGGAGTTTGCGTGTGCTGTGTAGATCTGCCTTTCGTCTCTCACACCTGCTGGAAGTTGAATGCCCCATTTTAAAGAAGCTCTCTAAAAACATCCACTAAGGATGGCTTTTAAACACTTGCATTGCCATTCTATGTGCAGCAGAAGCGACTAAATGCAATGCATTGGCTCTACCACATGGCACGGAAAATTCATTTGTCACCCTAATGGAAGATGGTGTATTTAAAAAAGAAAAGACACATTTATTTGTGCTGTAGTAGCAGGAGCTCCAGCTGGGGACCAGGACACTGCAAACACTGAACAAAGATGGTAGAAAACTTGTCTGGTGTAGATCTCTGCTCAAAAAAATGAGATCTCATTGGTTAATGTGATATAAATGGTGTAATTAATTTGGTCAACATGGTGTGTTTTTTGGTTTTAAACCCCTACATTCCTAGCTTTTCTCCTGCCTTCCCCCCCATCTCTCAAGTAGAGTACAACCCTAATGACACTTGACTAAGAGTAAAACTAGGGTTACCATATTTCAGCAAGCAAAAAAGAGGATGGGAGGAGCCCCGCCCCCGTCCTGCCCTAGCCCCGCCCCTGCCCCTCCCACTTTCCGCCCCCCCCCGTTCCTTGTCCCCTGACTACCCCCTCCTGGGACCTCTGCTCCTGACTGCCCAAAACCTTATCCACACCCCCCCAGAAAGCCCCCCTGAACTCCCGGACCCCCCCCGTCTCTTGACTGCCCCCTCCAAAACCTCCCTGCCCCTTCTCCGACCCCCTGGCCCCCTTGTTGTTGGCCTTCGCCTAATGTCTCTGTGAGCCGTTGGTCCCGGCAGGCTGTCTGGCAGGGGAGGAGGAGCAGGGGAGGAGCACCAGACTGTCGGTGCGAACCGCCGGAGGCGATCTGCGAATGGAGGGAGGGAGGGAGTGAGCTCTGCTGCAGGGGAAGTGGAGGACGTGCTCTCTCTGGCTGTCGGAGCCCCATGTAAGTGACACCATCCAGCCGGCTGCCCTGTTAGCCGCGCGCGCTCTGCATGGGCGCGGGGGGGGGAGAGGGGGGGAGTCCGGACACTTACAAATTCCCCCCGGACGCTATTTTTAGCTCAAAAAGCCGGACATGTCCGGGGGAATCCGGACGAATGGTAACCCTAGTAAAACTCCCAAACCCATAGTGTTCAAGTAGATTCAAAATCAGATTAAATCTTTTGTTGTTGTTGCTTGTCCTTAGTCCCCCTGTCTTGACATTATATAGACCTGGGTTTCTGTCCCTGCAAGAGAGTTCGCCTTAGTGCCCATGTAACAGGGCTTCTATAACACTTCACGATCAGCTTTGAGACAAACAATTGCTGAAAATATGGACACCAGGGTGAAGCTGGCCTTGAGGTTAGACTTTATAACTGAAAGTGGGTATACCAAGTCCAACCTGAGTAGAAACGGGCCTGAGCTACGAAGTTCAGATTTTTAACAGTTCTCTCCTGACCTTGATTTTTCTCTTCTCCCTGCTGTGAGTGGCTAATGTAATAGTTGCATCCGAAGAAGTGGGCTGTAGTCCACGAAAGCTTATGCTCTAATAAATTTGTTAGTCTCTAAGGTGCCACAAGTACTCCTGATCTTCTTTTTGCGGATACAGACTAACACGGCTGCTACTCTGAAACCTGAAAATTTAGTCCATCTTAAAAGCTTTGGTCAGTTCTTGCTGACTTCTTTTGTTCCTCTAGTGGTATCTGATAACACACGTCTCTATTGTAAAAAGAGGTGACCAAGTTGAAGGAGTGGCCAGGTCTGGATCAGTTGCAGGCCTATTAAGGATCCTTGCCAGCTGCTAGACCACCAGTGAAGCTTCCCTGGCTCAAGTGGTGCATAACATTAATGGCCTGTGTACAACCTTATTCTGCAGGGTGGTTTTTGAGTCATTTTTTGGCTTATCAACATATTTCCACAAACTAACAATGATGGGGGTGTGTGTAGGAGGGATGCTGGGAATGTACGTGGTATTGGAATGAATGGATGTACTTGCAGCTGGGATGTTGTTGCCCCATGGTCTGATCATCTATTATTGATCTGAAGTCCAGTAATTTCTCATCCCTGATTTCAATGGGGAGCAGGTGTAGGCCCCCTTAGAACACACCATTTGCTAGGAACTGGTGGAGAGCTTGGCCCCTCTCCATTTTCAAATGCCAGCACTTGCCCTTAAGTGTGCTTGTACGTACTTACTCAACGGGGGATACGCATGTTCATTCTTCCCCTGCCTGGCTTTGGGTGTGCAACTTGCCAATGGCAAGTTGCCCCTAATATTCCCTGCTGGTGTTTTTGGGGGGCAGGGCTTCATGATGGGCACTTCTAGTCTATTAATTTTGCATGTGCAGAGGTCTTTAACCTCCAGTGACATGTAGGGGATTTACCTTTTCGGCTCCCGTGTCAAAAGGACAATAGCCCCTTTAATGTGAAGATCTCTGGCAATCGGACTCGTGTTGAAATGCAGTACAGGAAAATTATAGTGATGGTATGCTGCACATTGAGAACTGCTGTTTGTGCTGGCAGCAGCCGCAACAACAAAGAAACCCTGGAACAGCTAATGATGAGCAGGAAAAGGAGTGCAGATGAGTTTCCTTATTCCACCTGTTGCTTTCTGTGTAGTACTTCAGTGGATTGACTCTCAAAATGCACCCTGAGATTACTCCTGTCTTCCTCATCTTTTATCCCTGCCGATGGTTGTCTGACATGGCTGCTATCCATCCAGCAACAGATGATTGGTTGGGGCTCCTCTTTGGAGATTTTAGGTGCTGCTTCAAAGAGACCTTGCTGGGTGAGATGCTCTCAACCTCCGCTTTGGTCTGAGAAAGGGAGACCAGATGTTGCACCATCTTCCTTCGAATTGGCATTCTTTGTAGTTCAGCTGAAAGATCATGCATGAGATGGGAGACTCCCTCCAGGAGCTCTGGGTCGTCTAATGGTGGCCTTATGTTTCCTCCAGAGCAAGCAAAATCCTTTGCCTTCCACTGTGTGCCAAACAAGGGAGAAGTCTCCAGATTAGGTTGTAAGGTCTTTGGGGGATGGCTTGTCTCTCTTTTTAAATCTATCTGGACAGCGCCTAGTTGCTAGTGCAACATGTCCCTGGTCCACAACTAGGGCTCCTAGATGCTACTGCAATACAAACAGGAACAAGCAATGATGGGAACGATCAGGTCTGTCTCTAAGCCCTGCAATTAGGCCCCTCTCTAATGCTTCAGATATTCTCTGGCTTTTGCAAAAAGCCATGTGAATGTAGCATTCATTTCTTTGACTACACCTGGCAAGACCGAGCTAACAGACTAGCTCTATTGAAATGAGAAAGGTGGGGCTGTATACACCTCTACCTCGATATAACCCCACCCGACATAACACACATTTGGAGAGAACGCGGTAAAGCAGCGCTCTAGGGGGGCAGGGCTGCTTGCTCTGGCAGATCAAAGCAAGTTCGATATAACGCGGTTTCACCTATAACGCGGTAAGAGGTTTTTTTTTTGGCTCCCGAGGACAGCGTTCTATCAAGGTAGAGGTGTATTGTAAGCTTGGTGTCACAACCCAAGAGTCACAGCCCACTTCTCCATCACCACCACCAGTCGGAGGAACACCAGAAAAGCCTGTCTTAAAGGCATCGAGAAGGCTTCTTGGTGAACTCGCAATAAAATCTGCTTCTGTCTTTCAATCTGCCATGGCAACTAGTTTAATTAAATCTTATAAAGTATCTTCTCTCTCCTCCCCCCACTCCTTTTACAGTCTCCACCTGAGAAGGCAGAGCTGACCTGTCTGTAGACCAAGGCAGCAATTTGAATCGGACTGGGGGTCAGCAGCTGTTTCCAGCAGAGACGTGCCTCTCCTGTTTCACTGCTGGTTCTCTGAAATTCATCCCTGAACTGAAGGGGAGCCTTTCCTAATGCTACTCACAAGCCACTCTGCTCCATTGCTTTGTTCTTAAGGAAACCATCTCCATTATTTTTTTAAAGGCCTGACCCCATTTGAAATTGCAGTAAAAATCCCAAGGAACTGGATGAGAACAGGATCAGGCCCCAAATATATTAGGAGTGGCTTGCATTAGTAGGCAACTTTAACTTCGCTTCCAAATGATGGTTCTCGAAGTCATTGGTGCCTAACTGGCCTTTCAGCAACGTAATGGAGGGGAAGCAGAGGGAAGGAAGTTAGGGGGTTGTTCATTTACCATTACCAGTCTCATTTGAAATTGACACCAAGCCCGGTGCAGAATTCCAGTAAAACTCTGCCCTAAAGGGAAACCCTGGGCTGTTTGTTATGGCTTTTGTTTTGCTGGCACAGTTGCAGAACTTTCCAGCCTCTGCCCTCCTCCCCCCAAACACTCTCCTTGTGAGGCTGCATGCATCACTGCGGTCTTGGGTATTTTTGTTATTTGTTGGGGGAGGTTTAGAAGCTGGGAGCAATTAGAGCCTTCAGCGTCTTGGAATTAAAAAAAAAAAAAAAAATCCCCAAGAAGGCAGTTTAATGTTAAGCAGATGTGTTGTGCCGGAGCAGCTGAAATATGCTAGTTGTCTTCTTCAGCAGCGCTCTCATTTATTTCTAACTGCTATCCAGCGCTTCTCTTGCATGACAGAGCTCATCCTTTTTTTTTAAACTTTTTTACGCGTGGGAATCCAAGAAATCCAACTACTCCTTAAATTCTCTCTTGTCTTCAGTCTTGGATCAGCTGCTGGAGCCAAGAGAGAAGTTGCTTTAGTCTAAAAAGAGACTACATCAAATAAGCACAAGGTGCTACCCAACTGCATGAAAAGCTGGGTTAAGTACCAACAGTTACTTCTGAACTGGTGGTGCTCATGTATCAGAGCCACCAAGTGGCTTCCATTAAGTTCATCTGCTGGAGCACGTAGCTCCATTATAACTGCAAGACCATGATCGACGTTTCCGTATTCCAAATATTTTTCATCTTCAGCTGTTTTAGTTTCCAGTGTCAGCTTGGCTCAGTGCAAACTTTGTTTGAAATTCCCCTTCTCTTCTGCCCTCCCCTGCCTCTCTTTGGATAAAATAATTTTGTTGCTTTACTTAGAATTCTGTCACCTCTGTCTGTCTATCCAGAGTAATCTGCATATGGTAATAAGTTATTATGTATCTAGGCATCTTAACGTCACTGGATGTATATGTACAAACTAGTAATTAAGACTCTCCATCTTTCTCTCTCACCCACATATCACCATCCACAGGCAAAAGCTTGAATATGCTGCTGGTATTTAGTTGTTACTCAATAGCACCTCTCATTTGTCGATCTTAAAGCACTTTGAGTTGGGAAGTATTGTTACTTCCATTTTATAAATGGGGGGGGGGGGGAACTGAGGCACTGAGCAGCAACATGGCTTGTCCACAGCCACTCAAAGAATCCATGGTAAATCCAGAATCTCCCTCCAGTGCCCCAGCTATGGAGTCTTATGGTCTCTAAAGGCATCACAAGCTGCTGTGAAGGGTAGACTCTTGTTCTGTTGGGTCAAATGGGAAAGTGAGTTCCAGAGTCAATGGGCCTCTGCTGAAAACCTGTTGATCCTAGCAATTTCCATAAACCGCTCTATGCTCTAGTGTCTTTCTCCACACCGTGAGGCTAATCTACCTACCTCAGTGGGCATTCTGAACTTTAGAGCTCCTTAGTGCTATGGAAAAGCAATGTATTAATTAGGCAATGTTTTTGACTTTATATTTTCAGTTGGAGAACCCACTGAAAGGGACTTCTTCCACTTTGCATTGTGTAACTGGTGAATTGCCAGCACAGACTAGGGACCAAAGGCCTGTTCAAAGAACATTATTATCCTGTGACTCCAAATAACAACCAGTCACAAATAAATCCCCTAATGTGTATTGGCTTTTGTCTCCTTCAAGTGGTGTCTTGGCTCCATCAGTCTCATAGCAGCAAAACAGTTCTTAGCATTACATCGTGTGCCAGAATATAACACAAGGAATTCCACATTACTTTGGTGTGTGGCATTCTGGAACTATTATAAGTCATGTTAAGTCGCTTGCAAGATCTTATTTTAAGAAATCATGTATGAATTTGGTTCATTATATCAAGAAATTTTTCTCAAAGCTATCTGCTCTTCCTGCCTACCTCCAATGGGGGCAGTGTTTCTGTCTGAGATGCTAGTTCTGGCTGTCAGTGTCTAGACTCAAACTGGCTTAAACAAATGTCTGGTCAAGGAGTAGATCTGCTGATTTTAAAAATAAACTTCCAATGTCCTCAACCCAAAAAAGCATATTTGAAAAAGAGTGACTGCTTCCAGCATCCTAAAACCCAATATTTCTTCCCTCTGAATAGGGCATAAATCTGACCTTGTTGCCAGACAATCTTTTTGCCTATTTACTGAGCTTTTACTGTCCATTCACTCACTAATGCTTGATGCGTTTGTTCAATGCCTGCTTGAAATGCATCTTTCTTTAGGCTGTTTAAACTCTTTCCATGGACCATGAGTTACCTTTCTTTGCAGGAGGACTGAGACCTAATGGGTCAAGACGTTCCCTGACTTACACTCCATGTAACTCAACTGGGGTTTCCCACAGAGTCATTATGCCTGGATCTCAATATTTGGAATGAACGGGAAAGTTTGCATGTGAATCCTTTTTTTGACTTGTGTGGATCTAGTCATGTGTTCATACTGGTCAGATGTGAAACTTTCTAAATTTCAGTAATTCGCCTAAACCTATGAATTGCTGTGACTCTGATAATCGCTTAATCACCATCAGCTTCTCTTCTCAGACTGTTTTTAACCTTTCTTTTTCAAAGCTATTTTAACTCTTCTTCTTCAGAGCTATGAAACTGCTTGCTTGTTTTTCTAATTACTCTTTTTATTTTACTGCTGCCCTCTTCTTGGACTTTGAAGTTTGGATGTCCAGTTTCTCTGAGACTCCAAGGAAGGATGTTAAAGGTACTACATTTTGTGTGTGTGTGTGTGTGTGTGTGGGGCGGGGGGTGTATTTTTGGTTAACTCTTTGTTAGCATTCAGCATGCCACTGCAAGAAAATACCATTTTAAAATCGGTGCTTAGTTCAGACCATGTAATTTCGGGCTTTTTGTGTGTGAAGTGGAGGGAGGCCATCTTACTATGGTCTAACCTTCTAAGTTCCTAGGCTTTACAACCTACCTGTATATCAACTTCTCAAATATATAGACCTCAAAAAGAATAGTCATAAAAAGAAAAGGTGGCTCATTATGCGCTCTAACCCTTAAAGGTGATATTGTCACTGCCACGGGATGGGAGTCTGACTCTAGTGCACTCATGTGACTAGCACTGGGGAAGGAAGAGGTGAAGTCAACAAAGTGCATTGGGGGTTGGGTGCACTCAGAAATTCTCTTCCCCTTCTTTCCCCCACCCTCCTTTTAAGCTGCACCATTCCAATTGTATTGGTGCTGTGAAATGGCTATTGTGCACTACACGCTGCAAGACCAAGAGCACAGTAGACTTCGCAGGAATACCCTGTGAAACTGTACTAGACCTGAATCTCAACTCTGGGAATGTTTATATCTGAATCCAATGTCCCTAACTCTGGGGGAAGTCCACTGGGTGGTTGGGTGGCATATCACTTTGAAACCATAATGTTCATGGGAGACCGCTGTGCAAATGGATGGAAAAACCCCACAAAGTGCCTGTTCGTCTTGGCTTGGGAATTTTGTGGGGGTTAACTGTTACTCGCTCCCCTAGTCAAACAGCTAGACCACACTGTAACGGAGTTCATGAGAAATGTCTTCATGTAGCAGATAACTAATATGGGGAATGGGCTTGCAGAAGCAGAGTTAGAAGCTATAACTGGGAATGTGGTTAGACAGACAGATGTTCAGGAGAAAGGGACAGTACAGGTGGATGGAGCTCAAAGCAGGCCGCCTTCGATTGTGAAGTGTGTTCTATATGGAAATGCTCTCCTACTCCTCTGCAGCAAGTGAAAGATGTGTTTAATGTAGGTATTTTCTAATACAGAAGAATATGGCATCTCTCAAACTCCTTTGCTGTATAATTCTCAAGTGAGGAGGACACTTTGCACTTTCTCATAAGGTCAAAGGCTGGGAGGAAGTGCCTTATGTGTTTAAAATGAAAAGCAGAGTTTCTCATTAGTGAGAGAAGGTCTAAGCATCTAATGCAATCCTCTACCAGTCGTTAGTTTCCATAGACCAGGCAAATGCTTGCATTGGTGTAGATTCCCAGAAGCAATGCTCTTTTGCCTCCACAAACAAAAGGAAAAGGGCAAGAATCACAGGGGAATACTAGAGAAGACACAGCAAAGACTGATTCATTCTAGCATGTATTATCTTAAGGGGCAAATGGAGCAGGTCTCAACCCTGCATGGATGGACTTCAGCACAATGGGTATGACTCTATTAAAATAATGCTAACACTGATGGTTTTCATTGTTCATAACTGGTCCTTGCATTAGAATGTTTTACGTTCTTAAATATGAATTCTCTCCTCAAAAAACCTCTGCTCCTTTAATATTTATAATGAATTAAATAATTCTTCACAAAATGGTTGGTCGTCTTCCATCAACTTTTTCAAAAAACTCCAAGCCTTGGCCAAAAACAATACATTTTTATTCCTCCAACCTAGGGTTTCATACCATGTGTCTGTGGAGAGGCTAGAAGTTTGTCTCACTGAGGTCAGTAAAAGTAATTTTTATAAGAGGCTTTATTCCACAGATGAGAACTTTTTCCTGGAGAGGTTCTCTGCAGCACTTCTCATGTAGATCTTGCATTCAGTGATCTAGTTTGCACACTCACACTCACACTCTTCTCTTCCCCCCCCCCCCCCCCCCTTCTAATCTGGCAAAATTATGTTAGGGACTTTGCCACTTACTCTGTATAAAAGCTTAATTGTTTGGTGTTTGCCCCAGCCATGCTCAGAAAGGACTCTTTCTTCCCCCCCCCCCCCACTTAAGACCTGGGGGAGTTATTGCAGGAGTGGAGTTGTCTCCTCTCCCCTCCACCCCCCCACCCCCACCCCGCCCGTTGAGGTTGACCTACTTGATTTAACAAACTTAGTTGAAAGGGAAACTTACACTTCGAAGCCCCTCTGACTGGTAGCCAACTGGATGCTATGACAGTGGGCTCTGTGTGCATGGTCTGTTGGATAACAAACAGGTGGCCTCCAAAGTAACGACTGAGGATGGAAACTGTGAAATATGTGCATTACTGGAGATTGGTACATAGTCCTGGAGATGGCACTTCACTGCAGGGAAAAGAGAAACATTTTGGCTCGTGAACTGGATTAAGGATTTCCCTCATATCCAGTCATTCAAACATTCCTTAATAGAAGCCTCTTGGAAGCTTGAAACCAAAATCTATTTACTAACCTGTTTCTTCTAGAGTTGCTCACAAGGGTTAAGCAGTTGGCATTGCATTTTATCCCCTCACTAAGAACACTAAAGTATTCTTCCCCTCCCGCCCTCCCCCCCCCCCCCAAAAAGAAACAAAACCACAAACAAAAAACAGATGAACTTGGCAAATGGCCTTAAAGGGGCAACTGTGCAGAACCACCTGTGGTACAGATCTGTTCAGGATATCAGTATTTCTGTGCTTCTCCTCTGAATTTTAAACCCCCTTTCTCTCTCTCTCTCTCTCTCTCTCTCTCTCTCACTATCCTGAGTGTCTTCTGAACAAGGTGGCTATTTGGGGAGCGCTACAAGTTTGTAGAGCATGACAGGTATGGCCCACCTGAGCCCATGGCATTGTAGTGCACAAAGACCGTAGGTCCCAGTCTATCATGGCACTCCATCTTGCTCAGATGCAAGCCCCATCCTGGTCAATGCAGAGTCTTGATAACGGCTCCACTTCATGCAAGTTGGACTTAGGCAACCTAAGTGGTATTTGGTCAGATTGTTGCATCCCTGCCATACTTCCTGTCCTGGTCATGTGCATCTCTTCACTCTGCCATCCTCCAGGAGTACTCAGCTTTTAGCCAAGCATTGGACACTAACCCATTTTAATATTCTTTCCTTTGCTACTATAGACTAATCTATTCATGTTCTAGGTAGTACCTGGAGGTCTCAACCAAGTAATGCATTCACTGTGCTATTTACTTTACACACATAGTAAATACCATTCCTATCTCAAACAGCCTACATTCTCAAAGACCAGAGAGAACAGGTGCACAAGGCAAATGGGGAGGGGGGAGTGAATTAATAGTAATAGGATTTGGTCCTATGGACTAATTCTGTGCGTAGTTTAGCTTCATCTAGCTACAATCTGTAGTTGGAGTTGCTGCTCACCCCCTGTCTAGCCATGATCACATGGCAGTCTTCTGGAGGCATCACAGCCTAGCTAGACTTCAAGGAGGGGCTTGAAGGAAGATAATGTGGTGGCCTAAAAATGAAAGCATCTCCTTTACTTATCTCACTGAGCAGGAAGACTTTTTTTGTGTATTGGTCTGTCTGCAGGTACCAGGCCAACTGAGGTGGGTTTTCTAGAGAGATGAAAATCTGCAAACTAGTAGAGGCCAAATTCTACCCACAGATGCTCTCACATGGCTTGTGTTGAAAGCCACGTGCATATCCGAAGGCAGGGGTCTTTACCAGGGGGGAGAAAAAATGGGATTCTTGAGACCAATTTCTTTGTCAGCACTTAATAGAAAACAAACCCAGTCATTGCAACCTCTTCTCTCCCCCCTCCCTCCCCAATATCTCCCTTGTTGATATGTGCACACAAAATAAGGTATCCATCTCAGCATCTGACTGTGCCAAAAGAAAAGACAACCTTTGGTTAAGTACAGTCTAAAAACCAGTCTAGATCCTGCAGGTCTCCAGGCCAGATTCAGCACTGGTATAAACAATGGTGCGATGTGCATGTTGGGTGCAAGTGACAAAGTAGTATCACTTGCATTCAGTGTGTGGGGAAACAAATGCAGCGTAACTGGGGTGGAGAGGGGAGGAGGCTGTTACGGGAAACGCAATTAATGGATTAGAAGGCCCTGCTGTATCTGTTGGGATTTTTGCCATTGCTCCTAGAGCCAAATTCACTTTCAGATAAGCTGCCACTGACTTCAATGTGGACTGCACTTGCTTTTGGCCCCCATAGAATCCCAAATTGAGGCAAATTAACTCCTATGCTCACCCAGGGATTGACTAATCTGGGTAAGTTACATGTAGCCACTTGTACCCACCACCTTGCACCCCTGCCCCTAATACATGTATGCAGATGGAAGGTGTCTAACTAGGAACAACAGAATGAAATTAAGAGTAAACTTTTAGAAGAGCTACATGGGGAAAATGGGAGTGAGAAAACAAGACTCCACGGACATGTCTACCCAGAAATAAACCTGTGGTTGGCCTGGGTCAGCTGGCTTGAGCTTGTAGAGGGTCCCAGAGCTCAGGCTCCAACCCACGCCTCTACCGTCTAGACAGCAAGTTTTAGCACCACAAGCCTGAGTCAGCTGACCCAGGCCAGCTGCGGCAGTCGTCTCTCCATGTAGGTGTACCCAGTGAGAATGAGATGAAAGAGGTGGTGGAAACCCCTTAGGTTGGTATAGTTTAAAGCTAGACTGGATAAAACCCTACTGAACATTCTATGTAGCTACCTTCAAAGCAGTAAACTAGATGCCAGGTCTTCTGGGCTGACCGAAAAGGGAAGGAGGTGGGTGTGGTTTTATGAACTTGGGCCTACTAGGGAGCAGATGTGAGTGATTCACTGCATTGCCTGGTACGGCAGCTCACTCTGCAATACATTGCATTGTGCTTCCTCTGCCCATGCACCATGTATCTCTTATATCCCTGATTCTTTCTAACCCTCTGCTCTTTGTAGTCAAGACCCTTGCATTGAAATGCTAGAGCACTCTCCACCATGAAATGTATTCCATTCCTTTTGGGACACCGGATCCAGATTGAACTCTGGAAACAAAGCATTTCTTTTCAGTTGGATGCCGACTATGAGACCCATCCTGAGAGGTGCTGAGCACTCTTTGCTCCTGTGGAGTCACTGGGAGTTGTGTGTGTCTGACACCAGCCCACCTACCCCCAATCAGACCTTGTACTTGAAAGCAACATTTCCCACCTTTGAAAGATAAGCCTCCATTCAGGAGCAAGAAACTAATTGTAACCCTTCCTTCCCTTATACCCCGCCAGCTGCTTTTCTAAGATGGCTTTTAACTATAGGTCTTCCATTTTCCCCCACTTCAGAAAACACTGCTCTAAGGAATCCAATATGAACACATTGCTGCAGCAAGCAGAATTAGGGCAAATGCCAAAGTACTTAGGTGATTTTAAACTGGTGGGAGACCCTGTCTGGCAGCTGCTTGAATGACGTCCAAGTGGTTTAGCACATCTGTGTGCAAAATACTTAAGGAAAGTTTTCTTAACTTTTTCTACCTGTAACCTAGTCATTTGGACTCCATAAAGTGTGAGCCAACTTTCCAAGAACGGGTGGGGGGAAGGCAAATCTAGCCCTTTTTCCCCTTCACCCCCCACCCCCGCCTCTAATTTTTCTTGGCTCTGTCTTAGAAACCAGCAGATAAAAATAAAGTCCCAAAACTAACAAGCTAATCTTGGCAAAGGGCAATATTTAACTTTTTTTTCATTCCTGTAAAGACTTTATTGGAAAATGCTGCAAAAAGCATAAAGGAGGAAAGGAAAGAAACTGAGTGTTTGTTTGAGGAAGAAATCGGTGCAGATGGCAACGAGGCCAAGTTCAATCCTTGTGTAACTTCACTGACTTTAATGAAGCTACCCCAGGGTTGAATCTGGCTAGCTCTGCATAGCTACACCATATGCTCTTTCCTTCGCCTCCGTGCACTGTTCTTCTCACCACCTGCCTTAGGGCTGCCTGTCCTAAATTTTTGAAGAAATATCCTGATTTGTCACTTTTGCAGAACTTCTAAAAATGACCAGATATCCGTTCTGCACGTCCCATATGCTGGGGGCTAGGTATAGCCCTCAAGAACAGGTTAGAGGAGACTCCAGGCTGGCCCTTCTCCCCAGCGGCACATGCAGCATTTGGCTTGGTATCCCTGCAGCTGCTCCACAGTGGGAGAGGACACAGCTCCGGGCTGTAGTAACTCTACCAGATTGCTGCATCAGTATCCAGAGTGGACACTGTTCCTAGGCGAGGTGTTAGATATGGGAGAGGAGGGTGAGGTGGCACTGCCGTCTGTGGCTATAGTCTCTTTGTTCTAAACTTCACTATGCAGCCCCCTGTGTGCACACTGTCGTGCTTTTTGATTGGGGCAAGGGAGTGTGTGCGTGTGTGAGATGGCTTATTTATCACGGGGAGACTGGCAGTTAAAACGATTCAGGAAGTCATGTTGGAAGCTTTACGTTGAGCCTGTATGTTCTACATTCATTAGTCGAATCCATCAGGTTTTCCGTTCAAGTTGCGCTGGCTGTATCTCTCTCTTTTTTAAGAGTTAGACACGAACAGATGAGTCCAAACCCTGTGCTTATGTGGAACGCTTTCGCTTCCGGTGTCTCTGCCATTCGTATATTGCAGTGGTGGGGTAAAGTCACCTGTATTCTGAATCGGTCTTCTAGGAATCAAAAATATCTGTCTATATTCATTTGTTTGGCTGAGATCACAAAAGATGCCCCAGAAATAATGTTCTATAAATAATTTGCTTGATAGATGGAACCAATTAAACAATTGGAGAAGGTTGTTGTTTTGTTACTAAACAATTGAAAAGGGGCCCAGGCCCAAATCCAAAACACTCTCTCTAATAAGGATCCTGAACTGTTGATCTGGCCCTAAACTTTATGGCTCAGGACCCATTTTACTAAGAATTTGTTTTTAATATTGGGTAACTTTTTTATTAAAATCTAAAATTAGGAAAAGTGTTTAATACTCCCTGTATTTACAGAGCTCTTTCCACACTGCGCCGCAGTGTGCGGTATCCTAAACTTTTACCTCTCCTCCCCTCTCTCCACATGCCCGTACCAGACAACTTCCAGTCTCCTACCAGAACATCACAGCAAATGGCTCTGTTCGGTATAGAATCACTAATACCATTATCTGGCTTTGCTGATCAAAATATTGCTGCCATAGCTTGGGTCCCAGACTCCAAAGCTGTGAGATGAAGGTACTGTTAGTTTTTATTGCTGGAGATGGTCTGTCCTGTCTTACTTAGTTCCAACCGCTGTAAAGTGTTATGCTTTCTTTTAAATGTCTCCTTCCCTGGCTTTGGTTAGATGCTTTTTCCATTTTCATCACTTATCTCCTATTGGGTATAAAAACCTAGAGAGCTTGTCTACTTGGGAAAATTGACTGCCATAACTGTAGTGGAATAATTATTCCGTTATACCATTGCCTGGGTAAACAAGCCCTATATTCTGATGGGGGCAGTGTACATGGTGGGGCCTTCTAGGAGAACACCTGTGAAAGAAATGAACGTTTTGTGTGGCCCATATAACTATACCAGGAAGAAAAAACCCAACATCAAACTTGTTATCTACTCAGTTGTCTTTCTAGACAGTGCCCCTTCTGTGATGGGGGGTGTACAATTTCTAACGATGGCTTGGTGGTAATCCTGACATGCGAATGACTCCCGAGGGCATTCTGCACCAAAAAATTAAAATATTGTGTGCAGAATTTTTAAAACCGGGCAAATAAAATTTGCCAAAGTAACACTACATAATCATACCAGTTTCAATTATTTGGTAATTTATTTCAAAATAGCTGGCAGAATGTATGTCTGAACCCCCTCCCCCCCCCCCCCATATATAATATAATATATACATACACACTCTGAGGAATAGTTACAGAAACCCCTATGACAACCCAGTTCCTGTTTCTCTAGTGTGTGTGTGAGAGAGAGAGAGAGACTCCTCCTGCAACTGTTTCCAAAGATGCTGAAGGGGTTACCTTTTAAAAAAAAAAAAAAAAAAGTTCCAAGTTTATTAAGTCGCCACGATGCTGGATATGAGACACCAAAGTTACTGCTTGCTCAGTATGGGTAAGCACCAAGATCCAACTCTTCTTTTGGAAACTAGTGACATTTTAATGGCACCCATTGTATATACTGCCAGATACCCAACGCACATTTTCTGCAAGGTAAATCAGTGGTCCACAAGCAGGTTTCAGGGGGTCTGCCAAGCAGGGCCAGTGTTGGATTCGCTGGGGACTAAGGCAGAAAGCAGAATCCCCACTGCATAGGGCTGAAGCCTGGGGCCCTGAGCACCCCCACCTGGGGCTGAAACCAAAGCCGGAGCAATGTAGTTTCGTGGGGGCTCCTGTGGTGTGGGGGCCCAGGCAATTGTCCTGCTTACTACCCCCTAACGCCGGCCCTGGCTTTTATATGCAGAAAAACAGTTGTGACAGGTGGGCTGTGGAGTTTTTATAGCATGTTAGGGGAGGCCTCAGAAAAGGGAAAAGGTTGAGAACACCTGGATTAAATGACAGTTGTATCCAGTAGGGCCAGAGAGACCCCCTAAAATAGCAACACTACCAGCTACTTCCACTAAAAATCCTGTTTAGAGAGTGCTCACTGACAATTTCTGTTTGGCTTCTCTTGAAAGATTTTACTGCTCAGTTTTATATTAATTCTTATAGTTGGAATCTGTAAACACTGGGTACGTGATGATCATAAAAGGGCATTATGAAAACCATGCGTGGTATGGATTAAAAGAGCTGACACATTTTATAGGCCCGATAGCAGAATACTTTTGGCAAAGATCAGGGTTCTCACATTTCCATATCCAGACAACTTGTGTCCTGTTGATGGCTTAAATGATTGTCCATTGCAGACCATAGTATGTTGGCTATTGCACCACAGCAGAGGAAGAACTGGCTTGGTACTACTGGCCTGCATTGTTCTCTAGGAGACTTGAGGTCAGTAGTAGGCCTCTCTGTCGCTGAGAGCTGCAGAGGTAACTATGCTCTCCTGCTTGGGCTGGGGGACAGATTGGGGGTATGTCGTTTAGCAGCCAGCCATCTGTTTGAAAGAGTGGTACAGACACACTCTGAGACGATTACCCAGTCCCTGGAGGGTGACTTCACCCGACCCTCACCTCAGTATCCCAGGATGGATTGTAAAGCTGAGCCCTATGGAGAGAACAGGCATCCTCGGGACTTTAACCAGGAACAGACACCAGATGAAAATAACCTCACAGGCAAGCAAACTCCGCACTGCTGTTCTGAAAAATGCATCCTGCTATGGGGGGCCCTGCAGGCTGGGATCAAAGGGGTTTGTGAAGGTGGAAACAATGTCTTGGTTCATCAAGCAGATTGAGTTTCTTTCCCCCTGCTTGCCAGTTGTTAGTGATTTTAGCAGTGGTGTTCTGCATTTGACAAACTAGATTAACTGAGGCTACAGAGGTGAAGAATTTAAACTGAATGGTTGGACAGTCAACCTGTAATTCTCATATGAGGCGCTAGGGCCTGTGTGGCAAGTCTAGATCTAAACCTGTGCACAGGGACGCTGGAATTATACACCATTGCTGGTCCAGTCTAATAAATAGTGCATTCTCTGTGCAAAGTTACTTATCTTGCTGTTGGTTTCAAATCATTTTACACTCCCTCAGACCTTAAATTTTCAGCGTGCCACAGTTTTTTGCACAGACTATACACAACTGCTCGGTAGAAGCTGTTATGGGGTGGGGAGTATCCGGGGCTTTGGCATCTGGGGAGGGAACCATTGGGTCTTTTGACATCCAGGAAGAAGGCATGTAAGCTGGCTGTGGCTTTTACTACCGAGAAAGCATCTCCGGCTCTGGTTCTGGGAACGGGCTGCCTCGCCTCTTTAGCTCCCCCTTGTAACTGTTACTGAGGGAAATATTTCTTAGCCTCTTGTGGAGGAGTCCCAGAGTACAACCAATGGGCCCAGGCCTGCAAGGTGCGGAGTACTTTTTTTTTTTTTTTTTTTTTTTTCCCCCCCTCTCCCGTTGAAGCCAAAAAGTTGAACCCCCTTGGCCCTCTGCAGGCTGGATGTAAATGAAACATGTCTTGAAATGCATCCACTTCTGGGTTGGAGGGCAGCAGCTGATTCTCTACACAACAGTAGAGGGAGGAGGAAACTTTTGTCCAAGGACATAGAGATGTGGGATCCATCACCCTCGTTAGAGGTCCCATAGCACTTTTTTTTTTTTTTTTTTTAAACAGGCCTGTTTTAAGTCTCTTCTTTTTATCAACTTCTTGTATTGCATCAATCGCTGTATTAACTAAGGGCTTGTCTGCACAGTGCAGCAAAGTGCACCAGAGGGTGTGATTTGTAAAGCATTGTGAATTTCGTATCTTTTTAGCAGGCGAGTTAGGGCACCACATGTTAGAATTCTTTACAAATCGTACCCCACTAGCACTCTGTGCCAGGACTGTGTGCACAAGCCCCAAGATGGAGCCACATGAAAACAACTACTTAGGGCTTGGCTTACGGTATCTACCTTAGAAGGATGAACTACCAGGTTTCAAACCTGTGACTGGAAGAAGTCCAGGTGTTGCATATCCAAGGCTTAACTGTTGTAGCCAGATCTGACTGTTGTATCTGGAGTTAAGGAAGAGGCCTCTAAGTGCTGCTTCATGAAGTGACACTTCTTTCAATTCAGTTGGCAAAGCGCCTCCTCTGGCATCTGTCTTCTGGCTAAAATGTCAGTGAATAATATGTGGGTGTTTGCCAATGTACATCGTAACCTGGAGCAGCCCTGTTGTGTTTGTATCCAGCAGGGATGGTTGTCATAATGGTTACCATTCCTGCCACTGGACCCAAGATTGTGTTGGACTTTTGTTTTTTAACTAAAAATTTCCGTTCTGGAGAAATACCAAGTGGACGTGGGTCTCTGCTTTATCTGACTCCCTGTCCATCCCTACCTCCCCCAGAACTGGTAATTTCTATTGTTTGTTTGTTTGTTTGTTAAATTTGCCAAAATACTTTAAGAAAGAAAAGTTGCTCCTGTACAGAGCTGTGCTGTCCATGATCTAAAGGAAGTCACTGTCCGGAAAAATCCACTATTGTCGTCCTATGGCTGACACCAAGAACTGTAAAAATACTACCCCTGTCTGATCAAATCACTACTTTCCCTTGCAGATTGCGCCCTCAAAATTACTCATAATTTGCACATGTAGGTGCATGTATAAATGTTGCGTCAGTGGTGACTTGCGATTCTGGTTAGAGAACCCATATTTTCTCAGTTAACAGTTGTGCCTTGTGATCTGATGGCTTTTACTCATGTGAGGTAGCCTGACTGATGGCAAAATCAGTCCCGCCCTGATTGTATATAGGCCTTTTAGGGAGTCATGGTGTGGGGAAGCCTGTATTGATGCTCTGTGATCTGTAAGTTTGATTACTTCTGTGCCCCAGGCTTTTATCTGCACTAAACTTGCTTAACAAGAACTACTTGTCTTGAAGTAAATATGGTGTAGCTTGAGTAAATATTGTACTTTTTTTTTTTTCTACTATTCTTGTAACTTTCCTACCAAAGCACAGTCCTGCAGTAGCCTCTCAGATATTAGAGGCTACCAAGTTTCTGATATTGACTAGATTGTAAGTAGGGTGACCAGATGTCCCGATTTTTCTAGGGACAGTCCTGATTTTTGGGCCTTTCTGATAAAGGTGCCAATTACCCCCACCCCATCCTGATTTTTCACACTTGCTGTCTGGTCACCCTAATTGTAAGTGTTTGTGTGTGTTTGTTTTGTGATCTCATCCTAGTCCCCTGTGGATATTGCTTCATGTTAGAAAACTACCATGAAATTAGGCACATGTCCACACAGTTGATGGACACTCTTCCAGGAGAGCATTGAGCTGGGTTAGTGGAGGTTACTTTCAGTCAGGATAGAGTTGGCACACTGTGTGTGGGCCTAGGATTAGAATAGCAGGCAGTGTTCCAAATCTGGTCTGAGGTACGTGGCATTAAATTTTGCATAGCACTTACCTGCACTGGACTTCATAGATTCCAAGGCCAGAAGGGACCCCTGTAATAATCTAATCTAACCTCCTGTATAACAGAGGCCATAGAACTTCCCCAAAATAATGCCTAGAACAGATCTTTTAGAAAACTATCTTGATTTTAAAGTGGTCAGTGATGGAGAATCGACTCTGATTCTTGGTAAGCAGTTCCAATGATTAATTACTCTCACCATTTAAAAGTTTACACCTTTTTATTTCCAGTCTGAATATGTCTAGCTTCAGTGTTATCAACCAAACTTGTAAATTCATCAAAAAATATCAAGTTAGTTTTAGTTTAACAGAAGCTATTTTCCATAAACCCATGTTGATTCTCACTAATTTATATTATGCTCCTTTAATTCTTTATTAATAGAGTCCCACATCAGTCACTCCGTTATCTTGCCTGGGACCAGTGTCAGACTGACAGGCCTATATTCAGGTCATCCTATTTACTCCTTTTTTAAAAATTGGCACAATATTAGCTTTCTTCCAGTCTTCTGGAACATCTCCACTGTTCCAGGACTTATTGAAAATTAAGATTAATGGTCCAGTGAGCTCTTCATCCTTTTAAAACTCTTAGACATTATTTAAAATCAGCGTAACTTCAACTGCTGCTGTTTTAACCCTCCTTCCCCCCACCCCCAAGATACTAATGGAATGGAAGGAGTGTCATCATATGGTACAACTACATCAAACCCCCCCCCATTAGTTATATATATTTTTATAGCTGCCTTTACTTCCCCTCTAAACCAGGTTGGTGTGTGTGGTGGGTGTGTTTTTTTTTGTTTTTTTGTTTTTTTTTTAACCAGTAGGGTCACTGTCTTCCTCAAGTGTGGGATTGTAGTTGTCTGAGCATCTAGTAAAGTGTTAAATAATTCCCAAAAAGCTCTGTGTGTGTGTGTGTGTGTGTGTGTACTCTGAGTAGTTTAGCTGGACACACTTAAGGAATTTTATTCTGAACCTCTTAAACCTGGGCCAAAGAGACGCAATCAGTATTGTTTCAGGAAAACCCTGGACTAATGGCATTTGAATGAGGCACTAGGTACCTGCCAGAAGAAAGGAAAGGGAAATTTTTAAGCCTAACTTTGTCTGTAAAATCAATTTACATACTAAACAAAGATGGATGTGCAGGCACTGTAAGAACCATGCTGATCGTGATCCTCCTGGTTGTAATGATTTAAATAATTTAAATATTCCATTGATTACCTGGTTTGGTGGATAGGGCATTGAACTGGGACTTGAGGTCCCGGATTCTATCTCGATCCTGCCACTGACCCATTGTATGACCTTGGGAGAGTTCTTTTGCCTCACTTTCCCACCTCACCTTTTGCCTGTCTTGTTTCTTTAGTTTACACCAGGAATCTCCGCTACATAGTGCTTAACCCATTAGGACTCCAATCTATTGCAGCTTTGTCAAATGTTTCATATGGCTAGTGCAGCAGTTCTCAAACTGTGGGGCAAGACCCCAAAGTGGGTCGCGACCCCATTTTAAGGCGTCTCCAGGGCTGGCATTAGACTTGCTGGGAACAAAGCGGAAGCCAGAGCCCCACTGCCCAGGGCTGAAGCCGAAGACAGAGGGCTTCCGCCCTGGGTACTGGAGCTCAGGTTACAGGCCCCCAACCTGTGGCTGAAGCCCTTTGGCTTTGTCCTCTTTTCCGCCCTGACCCCCTGGGTCATGTAGTAATTTTTGTTGTCAGAAGGGGGTCATGGTGCAATGAAGTTTGAGAATCCCTGGTCTAGTGTCTCTAAACAAGGTGATCCTTGATGCTTTGTTTAGAAGGAGATCTACATCAAAAGGATAGTATCCTTCTCTCCCGTTTTTTAAACTAAAACGGGAACTGTTGGCTTAAAAAATGCCTTCATAGCCTTTCTCTCTGCAGTGGTGTGTGTGTGTGTGCGCGCGCACAGAGCCTTTCTGTGTCTGTCTGTTTGGCGGTGGCGTGGCCCTGTGTGCTTTGTCGATGTTGCAGTTGAGTGAAGTATTAAGGAGATTCTTGCGTCTCCTGCAGCTCGCTACATGGCAGAGAGCTCTCCCTCCATCCCTGGCGGTGGAACTCTCCTGTCTTGTAGCTTGGCTTGAAAACATATGATTTGCATTATTCGGAAAACCAAAAGAAACCAATCAGAGGGATGCTGGTGTGTTTGGGGGTGGGGGGCAGAGAGGGAGGGAATGTGCAGGAATAGGGAAGCAATATCTCCTGATGGTTGAAAAGTCCAGCATGGAGAAGATGAAATAATTTAAAGCATTTCATGCTAGCTTGCAAACTTCTTTAAAAAATAAACAAACATTGGAAAGGAGAGAGAATCGGACTGTGTAAAGATTTCCGCTGTTCATCTCGTACAAGGCAGTATGTGGAGTTCTGCATCTGTTATAATTGGAGGGTTGTTGTGGGTTTTTTGTTTTTTTGCACGACTGTGCAAAATGCTTGGAAAAGGCTGGTGGGGAGGGGGGTGGCTGTGTTAATAAGAATCTGGCTCTGTAACTTTCTTCTGTTTCAAGTAAACAGTCTCTCTCTCTCTGTGTCTCTCTCTGCCCTCCCCTCGCTCTCTCCCTTCCTCCACCCCTTCCCTTACTCAGTCCTGCTCATGTGTTTTCTATTTAAGGGCTGCAGTGCACATGAATATGATTGGCATCCGCAGCCCCCTCTTGACTTGCAGCTCAAGCCTTCAAGAGTGGAGAAGGAGCTGAGCCTCCGAGGGGAGAACTGTTTATTTTTTCTTTTTGTTTCCTGGGGGGGAATCGCTCTGCTGTGGATTTATGCTGCTTCTACCCGGGGTTTTTCTATCTGAATGGGGACAAGGATTGTGGCAACCATGTCGGGAAGAGGTTTATTTTCAGAATCCGTCATGAAACTTTGATTAATTCACTATGCTTAAAACTTTTTTTTTCTTCCACTCTAATGTTCCTCTGTGCTGCTGGGTTGTGGGCCAGAGGAAGCTGTTTCTATATGGCCAGCCTTTTGGGGATATGCTGCGAGCCAAGGTTTTGTTCTGATTGGCTTGACGGCGGTGACAAATTGGCCTATCATGAATTGGATGGACGGAGGTCGCTCTCGAGGAGCCATGGCTGGAAGCTGGCTTACAGCTTGCTTTTTCCCTTCCCCAGGTGCTGATGCTAGTTCTGAACCCATGATCCTGGAGCAATATGTGGTGGTGTCCAGCTATGAGAAACAGGAGAACTCGGAGATCAGCCTTCAGGCTGGGGAAGTCGTGGACGTAATAGAGAAAAACGAAAGCGGTGAGACACTTGTACCTATCTTTTTTTTCTTCTAATAGTTTGGTTGTTCATTCCCTTCCTTCGTTCTCTCATCGTTTCATGTAACTATACATTAGCTCCATCTGGTACTGTCTGGCTGAGGATGTTGAAGTTTCCCCCTGTTGGTTTGGGCTGGGGGCCAAAATGTTGCCTTCTGCTGTAAGAATGTCTCGTAAGCTTGTTTGTTAATTAGCCAACGTACATTAACAGAAAACTAAGGCGGGAGGAGAGAAGGTTCCACAGCTTGTGCACATACTTCTTAGAATAATACGTTGCCCTGCTGTCACCTTTTTTTTAAAGCGTTTGTCAGCATTTCCATTACTAACAACTGTTTTGGGGGGATTTATACACGGCTGTTAAAACTTACTCTGGGATGAAGACTTGGCTTGACAGCTCAACTGTTGGCCCAAAACGTAAAAGGGACGAGAGACTACATAGGTTCAATAAAACTTTAAAATTGCTACTCGCAAAAGTATTGGTGTGGCCTTTTTCAGGCAAAGAATGGGAGCCTCCCTGCTAGCAATGTAGGCTTAAAATTCCCTTCTTATGCTGCTCCTAGAATAACCAGTTACCATTCGGAAAATGAAATTTTGGCAAGTGATTTGGTCAAAGGTTGAGGTGCAGTGGCTTTGCCTCCTGGAAGTCTGTTTTCAGACAGTCTAATGAAATGCTTCAGAAGCCTGTGTACGTGTGCAGCGCTGAAAAGGTTAACTGTTGGCTAAATGTAGCCTCATGCCCATTTGCTTGCTTCTGCACATGCCCCCTCTCCCCTAGCCCCTCCTCACACATCAAAACAAAACGGTTGCCTAAGATTTTGGGTTCAAAGACCTATTTTCTCGTGTCTTACCCAGAGGAGCCATTGCAGACTTCTAGGTATGTTCACAGACTAATCTTCAGAGATGAACACCAGCAACTCCCATTGATTATAGTGGGAATTGTGGATGCTCCGCTTTTCTGAGGATTGGGCTTTAACCGAGAGCTGTCCTGATCTGTGTCAAACATCCACCCTTTCAAAGTCGACTCCGGATTGGTTTGGAGTGAGTTCTGTACGTCCCAAACGCTAATATTTTCACTGGGTAGCAGTTCCACAATTTTACGGAAAGCTAATAATCCGAGTCTCTGTGTACAAGCGATGCACTCGAGGAACTGTTAGCCTGCCAGGTGACTAGAGCGGTGTTAAAGGTGTAGTGTGTGTTTGGAAAATATGCAAACGCTTGCTAGTGAAGCCATATGGTCTTTTGGGTATACAATACTATGTGTTTTTGCAAAACTAATAAGGCGGCACTAATAAGGAGCACATATCTACTTATTAAGAGGTGATTATCGGTGAAGGAGGGAAAAATGCCATTAAATAGCCACTATGCTGATTGTGTTAAGATAGGGGTTCTGTTAATTATCCAATGCACTAGCTCCCAGCCAGTGGTGATGGGAGTTACCCATGTGTATCCTAAGGGCAGTATGTAGACCCCTTATTGTAGCAGCTCTCCTTCACCTTCATGATCCATTCTCCTCTATTTTGGATTCCAAAAATAACCACCAAGGAGATTTGGACTGTTCAGCAATTCAAGGGTGTCTGGTTTCAAGCAAGAAAAACAAGGGAATTCCAATTCAGCCTTCCCTGTTGTGCCGAGGAAACTCAGTTCATATGGTATTAAAGATCATGGCTGTTGCTAAGATGGAATGTCCGTGTTAAGTGAGATTGTATGGTCAGAAAAGCAACTCCTATGAAAAGGTGCCTTTTTAGAGCCATATCCTGCTCCATTTACTCACTGAAGTAAAATCAGAGGGAATAGGGTTAAAATCCCTTCTTAAAGAATCATCTGTAAAGTCCAACAGACTAGTCCGATGGGTCGTTACCCCCATGAGGGTCATGAAAGCCAATTGGGCAGGGAGGGGTTTGCCAGGAGCTGAACACTTCGTAATTTAGGGAAGAAAAAAAATCTAAAGCAAGGAAAATCCCTCTCCCCTATTCCCTGCACACTCTTACTCTTCATGGTCAAGTATTCCATGTCAATGTCTCAAAACCCACACACAACTTTTAGCGGCTTAGTGTCGATACATTTTTGACTTTTACTTTTATAGTATGAGTAAGGAGGATGTAAAGAGTTTTGACTTTGAATAAAGGGGTCCTCGGTCACTAACCTAAAAAGACGGAGAAACATGGGAGTAGTTTTATAGTCGCTCTCCTGAAGAACAGAGGTAGTTGATGATTAGTGGTGGGCAAGCATCATTAGGTCTGGATGTTTGACTAAATCCCTGGCTGAGAAATTGGGCTGCAGCTTTCCCAAGAACAGAATTCATCTCAAACTTTTCAGCAATTCCTGGCTTGGGCCAGGTTGGAAATACCACAGGAATGGCTTTTTCCAGGGAATCTTGTGTTTTTGGAGTTGGCTAAAAATACAAAGCTGAGAAGTTGCACAAAAAAGAAAAGCAGCCAACAAAATAAATGGAGAGACTTCTTTCAAACTCAAAACAACCTCCTCTTCTCTTCTCATTCATTCAGACCCTGATTGCATCAGGTAGGTTCACTTCTCTCCCTCTGGTCCAGGTGAAAACCTAGTAAGCCAGTCTGAATGTAACTTGAAGTGATGTTCGTTTTTGAACAACCCACATGCGCAAACAGTTTGGATAGTGGTTAACTGTGTGGTTCAAACTTTTATCGGACTGAGCATCTTGTTCATTAGACATCCTTACTGCTTTCCTACTGCCTTTGACGAAAGACTGTTAATGTAGTTTGTAAAATCCCATACAGTACACGTCTGGCTCTGGTTTAGTGGTGCTTTAGGAAAGCTGGCTATGAAATGCATAGGTAGTTAGATTTTTTTTTTTTTCCTTTAAATCACAGTAATCAAAATAGTCCCAATAAGAGTGTGTTGATACCACCCAGAAATATCAAGTGTTGCATGGCTTTTCCCCTTCCGAGAGAGAGAGAGAGCAGCTTTGTAAAACGAACCATTTGTTCCCCTAGTAAAAAGCCCACGGCAGCTCTGTTAGCTGAATGGGTCTGTATGTTGCAAGCCGATGTTCTGAAGTAGAGCTTTTTATATATGGTGTTGTCCATTTTCTCTTGGGCTGAGCTTCAGCCAGCGGTCACCAATCCATCGATTGCGGGGACTCTCCCAGTCGATTGTAATCTCTGGTGGTGCAGCGGGGCTGCCTGCTGCTAAGGCAGGCTCCCTGCCTGCCGCAGCCCCACGCCGGATCTGGAAGTGGCCAGCGTGTCCCCGCTATCCCTGGGGGGTGGGGGGAAGGAGACGTGGCTCTGCACACTGCCCCTCTCTGCGAGCACTGCCCCCAAAGCTCCCATTGGCCAGCTACGGCGAACTGTGGCCAATGAAAGCTTTGGAGCCAGTGCCTGCAGAGAGGGACAGTGCACAGAGCCACATTTCCCCGCCCCCCCCCCCCCCCCGGGGCGGGGGCACATTGGTCCCTTCGGGGAACTGCCAGGGAGCCTGCCTTACCTTGGTTGGTGGTGCAGCGAAGCGAAGTGCTGCCCAGCGGGAGACCACACCTAAATCCCTCCTAGAGCCAGCACCCCGAACCTCCCTCCTGCACCCCAACCCCCTTCCCACGCTGTGAACCCCTCAGCCCAGAGCCCACACCTCCTCCCAAACCCCTTCCCCAGTCGGGTGAGGGTGGGGGAGAGCAAGCAACTGAGAGAGGTGGGCAGGGCCTTGGAAGGGGTGTGGCCTTGGGGAAGGGGTGGGGTAGAGCCTTGGTTGCCCTTAAATTCAAAAAGTGATCTTGGGCATAAAAAGGTTGGAGACCACTGTTCTAGAGCCTGAATTAGGGCTACCACATTCTGTATTATTTGTACCGTTCTGGCGAGGTTAGCAATACTTTGCAACCATCAGGTGAACTGAAAACAGAAAGTGGCAACCTTAATGAGTTCTAATTACAATCTCTTGGCCATTGGGATTTGACATCTAACGTTTCAATGCGTCTGCGTAGTAGACCTTGATAACCACTCTGCCCTTAGAAAGCTTTCTCTTGTGATCTGAGAATACTATAACTTTCACGCCACAAGGTAACAATCAAGGATGAGAACTCTGGGCCTAAACCTGTGAGATTCTGTTTTGCTGAGTGCCCTCCGTTATTATTGGAACTAATGGGCCTTGAACGTACTCAGCACATCAAATATTCAGTGCTGGATAGTGTATGCTAAACTACTTTGGTACCTGAGCAGAGTTGAGGGCCATTGGAAGGCTACCGTCACTCTGAGTAATCATGTGTTGCACTTAACTAGTCAAAGACCACATTCAAAGCAACGTTTTTTCCATAGACAAGTGATGGAATTTGAATCCAAACTTTTTGCAATTTAACTTTCCCAAAGTTGAGGCACATCCACACCCATAATTTTGGTTAGGGCCCATACCTAATATTTAATTTTTTCTTTTTATCAACCATAGTAAAATATCGTGTCTGGTAAGAGAACGTCTTCATTGCTGTGCTCAGTGCAAGTTCAAGAGATGTCCAGGTCGTAAACCTGAAAACCCCTTTCACGCTGTTGATGCAAGGTCAACGAGACTCATTTTGAGACCTTCCAGCCATGTTGTATCAAGCCTGTGGGTCACTTCATGCTGAGTGTCACTGCAGTTGTCAGTGTCCACTTTTACGGACATTTGGGGTACTTAAAGTAAATGCCCACCTTCTGACCAGCCAAGAGTTCACAAAAAAATCTGTCTTGAGACCTTCCTCTGACCTCTGGGTTTCTGTGTAATGGAAGCTATCCTACCCCATGTGTATATTTGGGGTATAGTCTCCCCTTGCTATGTGCAGTTATTTCCTTTTTATTATTCACCATAGATGCATAAAGAAAATTACAGCACTTTACATTCAAAATCAATCTCAACTGGAGCTACAGCTCTTTCCTAGGCACTGTCTCTTCCATCTCATGATTGCATCTGTTAAATGTTTTGAGTCTGCATGTTCGTAAAAATCTTCCTGCAGAATGTTGTTGTTCAAAATTGAGCTCTGTGATAGGCTGCATTTTTTTTTTTCCTGTGTGGTGTTTAAATTAACTACTCCAAAAAACCCGTGCAGCAAATTTTCTGCTGTTTGCCAGTCTTCACAGTACAAATGACCGAATCAGTATATGTAGAACTTTTGTTTAAAGAAAGGAAGGAGGGGGGAAAAAATTGGACTTGTGCTGACTTCATTCTTGCCAAGTTTTGTTTGGATGTGGCCTGAAATGGTCAAGTTATAAATTGTGGCAATGCTATTTGTAATGGAAACCCTGACAGACCGTTAAGTATAACTGTACTATCAACCGCCTTTCATACTGCGCTTCCTCCTCTTCTCTCCTGATCAGAGGGGTGGGATTGAGGGTTCTTTATACATAATCCATTGGGATTTACTTTTGTGGTGGTAGAAACATGGGATGGCATTTTCAGCTGGCCTGAACAAGCCCATAGCTGTTTCCTTTGCAATTACATAACTGCAGACTTATTTCCAATATTATATTACACACAATATGTAAAATAAACGTATTATGGCTAGTGTAATTTTATCGGGACCCAAGGGAGTTTTTTGGCAAGGGAAATTGCCCTTTTCTTGTAGCTTGCTGAGATTACCTTGTGGCAATATGAAGTTACGTTTTGGAGTGTGTTAAGTTTTTATCTCAGTAAATGTCTGTTCCAAATGGCTTTCTAATCTAGGAATTCCAAGACTTAATGGTTGTCCCCTACAATGTGAATGGATTTTATGTATACCTGGGAATATGCTCTACTTTATCATTGCGCAGGTTCACTTGTGCTCCTTGATGGATGCAGGCTTAATTAGGAAAACTATACAAAGATAAAGGAGGGGTCCATTTAAGACTAAACAGAGCCTGCCTCCACCAAAACTTTGCCTCCCTGACTGAGACCTTCTGCCTCCCTGTTCTCCCTTCTCCACAACCCACACACTGCTGTCTAGAATAGTCTTAGGGGTGTGTGTGTGTATGTGTGTGTTGGTGTTTTTTTGGTCTTATTTATTCCTTTCTATGTGGCACAGTCAGGGCCGGCGCTTCCACTAGGCGGTCGCCTAGGGCGGCAGGATTTGGGGGGCAGGATTTTGCCATCCTCGGCAGCAATTCAGCGGCGGGGGTCCTGCCGCGTCTTCGGGGCGCTTCGGCGGCAGGCCCTTCACTCACTCCGTGACCCGCTGCCGAAGCGCCCCGAAGATGCAGAACGGAAGGACCGCCACTGCCAAATGCTCTGAGGAGGAGCACTGCCGTCTAGAGTGGCAAAAACCCTGGCGCCGCTCCTGGGCACAGTGCATCCCATCTGTGGGGGCTAGACTAGATCTCCTGAGGTCTCTTCCAACCCTCATCTTCTGTGATTCCATGATCTGTGCACAGGGCAGATTGTTCCTTGCTTCATATTCTGTTCCTAGGGGCCAGTCAGGCAAGGCTCCACCCCCTCCTGTTCATAATCACTGTTTGTGTCTGGGCTCCTGCTGATCTGTAGATCTTGTATCCAAAGATCCTGCCTTTACCAGGGAAAATACCTGTCACTTTCACATTCTCCTTTGCCCCTGGACAGCCTCCCTCTTTTGGTGGGCTGTACATTCTTGAACTCCTCTTGCAGATCCTGCCTCATAACTTGCTACGGTTAGCATCCCTAAAATTCTCTGTCCTGTACTCCTGTCTTCACCCCAACCTTACATCTTCAAAACGGAGGAGAAGGAAATGGGTGAGGACTAGACAGACCAGGGAAACCATGCAACTAACACAAGTTGGGCTGTGCACCCGATAGTGCTGTGTAGACGCTAGCAAACATCATCTGTCTTCAAGCTTGCAGTGTAATACAGTACTAGAGAACAGTAAGCAAAGAGCCAAAATGTTTCTTCAATTTATGTAGAGAAGTAACCTGTTTTGTTGAAGTAAATTGGGTGCAGCGCTGGATTCTTGGGAAAACTCTGGTGTGCAGCAGCACGCAAACTCGCTGTCAGGGCTGGATCCCCACTTTGAACTTTAGGGTACAAATGTAGGGGCCTGCATGAAAAACTTCTAAGCTTAACTACCAGCTTAGCTCTGGTTCGGCTGCCACCATTTCAATGGATTCCCTCCCTGGGAAGCCTTGAAAAACCTTCACCAAATCCCTGGTGAAAACAAATCCAAAACCCCTTGGATCTTAAAACAAGGGGAAATTAACCATTCCCCTCCTTCCTCCCACCAACTCCTGGTGAATCAGTTCCAACCCCCCCCTGGGATCTACAACAGGGAGAAATTAACCATCCCCCCTCCTTCCTCCCACCAATTCCTGGTGAATCAAGATCCAAAACCCCTTTGGATCTAAAACCAGGAAAAATCAATCAGGTTCTTAAAAAGAAGGTTTTTAATTAAAGAAAAAGGTAAAAATCATCTCTGTAAAATCAGTATGGAAATAACCTTACAGGGTAATCAAACTTAAAGAGCTCAGAGGACTCCCCTCTAGTCTCAGGTTCAAAGTACAGCAAACAAAGATAAACACTCTGGTAAAAGGTACATTTACAAGTTGAGAAAAACAAAGGAAAACTAACACGCCTTGCCTGGCTATTTACTTACAAGTTTGAAATAGGAGAGACTTGCTTAGAAAGATGTGGAGAACCTGGATTGATGTCTGGTCCCTCTCAGTCCCGAGAAAGAACACACTCCCAAACAAAGAACACAAACAAAAACCTTCCCCCCCCAAGATTTGAAAGTATCTTGTCCCCTTATTGGTCCTTTAGGTCAGATGCCAGCCAGGTTACCTGAGCTTCTTAACCCTTTACAGGTAAAAGGATTTTGGAGTCTCTGGCCAGGAGGGATTTATAGTACTGTACACAGGACAGCTATTACCCTTCCCTTTATAGTTATGACACTCTCAAATGAAGTTACCACAGTTTCTTATGAAATGAATTGCACATCCACCAGTTGTATGTGTAATACATTTGCATGCAGAATTACTGAGTGTGTGAGACCGCAAACACTGTTTCAAGTGCAATTGCATATTCTTCTGGAAATCGGGGTCCCTGGTTTTCTGCTTACTCTCCAGTCCACATTTCATGAGAGATGGTATGGTTGAGTGGATGTGCTCCTGGACTGGGACTTGAGATTTGGTTTCTAGTCCCAATTTACCTGCTGTGTTAAAATTTGGGCAAGTCACTTTACTTCTCTGTGCATCCATTTGCCCTCCCTCTGTTGCCTGCCTGGCCTATTTAGATGTAGAAAGGACAGTAAACTTTTCAGGAATAGGACTATATGTAAAGTGCCTAACACAGTGGGGTTCTCAGTTATGCCCTTTAAGTGTTACTGGAATACAATTTAATAATCTGCCTCTTTAAAAATAAGAACAAGTGCTTCAATGTATGAAGACTTTCCGGCCCCTTCAGCACCACTAGAGATCCCCACCTGAAGTGCAGGCTTGGGTAAATGGCTAAGATTTCATTTAACTCCTTAGATGTTGTCCAGCCCCTCTACTAAAGGGGAAGGTAAAGAATACACTTCAGTATTTGGGATGAATGACCTGGACCTGTTGCAAATATGTTCTCTCAGTGGGCATGAATTGCTAACTCCTTGTCAGAATAAAGTTATGGACCGTGTGGAGTTAGGAGGGATCTGGTTTTTGAGTCAATGAGACGTGTCTGCGTTCTGGCTGCCTCTGCTTGGCTAAACCAGGTAGCTTAACAAGGATCGACACCTTTAATGTCTTGCAAGACAAAAGCCTCACGGTATGATATTGCATAGGCTCGAAGCTATTCTAGGCCCATTCTGATGTTGTTCAAGCTAGGCTGATTGAATTTGCCCTCAAAATGGAAACATTGCTGGCAAATCTGGGATGACTTCCAGCCCTAAGTAGTGAAGGCAGATCTGCCTCCATTTTCTTTAAATGCTCTGGCACCCAGCAGCTAGAGGACATGGATTCTCTGGACATAATCAGTTGTTATAGCTGTCTAGGCTGTGTTTAGCCAAAGTACACTCAGTGCTGCTTAGTGTCTGTCTCATGCTCTGTTTGCCACACTGGAGAGGATCTTGAAACTGGCCTCATGCTGCTACAGCAGCCTATTTGAAAAGCACTGAATCAGGAGGAGGAGATCTTTAGGTGCACACCAGAAATTGGCTGGTCAGAAGAGGAAATAATCCATCCCTCTCTCCTCTGTGCCATTATTCGGGAGTGGGAGAGAGGCTGTCTTAAGGCATAGCCATTCGAGTCATTAGCTGGAAGCAGCGGGGTGAAAGTCTACAAAATATACAACAGAAGAGGTTAACCCTTTCTCTTCCAACCATTTATTTTAGTTGGTGTATATTTGGGGAATTTGTTTAACCACTTAAGTTTAGCCAGGATAATATCATGGTTAAGGCGCTAAAACCTAGATTCAGTTCCTACCTCTGCCACAGACATCCTCTGTGACCGTTGTCAAGCTATTTAATCTCTCTGTGCTTTGGTTCCTCATCTGTAAAATGGGAATAACAATGCTTCCTTTGTCTTGTCTACTTAGACTGTAAATCTTTGGGGCCGAAACTCTTCCTGTATGTTTCTATAACGCCTACCATAAGGCCCTGATCTCAGCTGGTGCTACCATATGACAAATGGTAAACAAGTGTGGTACACAATGAACATTCAGAATGTAATGTGTTATGGTGGTCCAGTGTTGTGCAATAGTCTTGTGATATTTTTTTATTTTGGTGTTTCTATGGTGCCTTGCAAAATGAGTCCTTGATCTCAGTTCGACCTTTAAAGTACTACCAAAATTGCAAAAGACAAACTAGTGTGATGCAAGATAGTCGTTCATTTTGAATGTGTCATGGTGTCTCGTTGTGCAACAGTCTTGTGATATTTTTCATCTTGGCATAACACCCTCAAGAACTGAAGGTTTTTTGAGCATGGCTCTTTTATTCAAAGATCTAAAGGGAATGCACAAGAGGAGGACAAAACAGGAATCTTAGAGCAGTAGGGTATGTCACAAAAAAGCTTTCTCCCGTCTATCCCAGATAGAGCAGACATTGTTCTTCTTGCCCTACAATTTATCAATTAAAATACTTGGATTAATGTCATCTGTCAGATGGAACAATATGGAATCTTAGGACTTAAGAGTTACAATGGACTCTCATGTTGGTGACCATGAGATTTGTCTGTTCCCCTGCCAGTGATGGATTGTCTCTACAAATAGACAGGATAAGACAGCGTGCAAACTTTAAGTGACCAGTGCTGTGTGGTTCCCCTCTCTTCCCTTGGGAGGCCTTTCTGTATTCCAGTGACTTTGACCTCATTTTTTCTTTGATGGGTTGAGTCGCATAAGTCCTAGTCATGCTACCTTGAATTGTGGTGCATAGCTCCTCTCACTCTTTGGTGTTTAATCAACTTGCAATAGCCATTTGTAACTATCTGATATCACTATTATGCACTGCAAATATTTTTACTAGAAACACTTCCCCCAGGACTACCTGGTTGCATGCTCTGCACTAGCAGAAATGGTCATAGTTGAGCAGTTAGTCAGAATGATGGTTAAAGTGACATGGGTCCTGCTTGGTGCTTGAGTTGGTCCATGCAGAATGATGCATAACCCATTTAGATCAGCCTCGGTGCATCTCTGCAGAACAGCTAGCCTTACTAATGTATTTTTTCTTGGATTCCTTGGGTAAGCTCTGCCTATGGTAGGGAAGCTAATGCTAATGACTGTTCCCCAGGTAATTTAACTCCTATCTGCTTATCCAACCAAATTAAAGGGAGGCAAAAATATAGAGGTACAGAAGACGAGGTGATGGGATCGGGAAGTTCTAAAGCATTGGGGTCTCCCAGGAAATCCCACTTATCGCTACCCTCCTTCGCTGTGAGCACCTTTAGTTCTCGTTTTATGTCTCGTTTGTCTCGTTTTATGGAGGCATTTAAAGTCAAACATTTTGACTTCTTTGAATGTGTTTCTCTGTTTCAGCTGACTTCAGCTCTTTCTGTGGGGTACGCCCTACCAAGCTGGGTGAAGAGGGCTGTTGTTAGTGGCAAGCCACCAAGTGTATTGAACACCACAGTTTTTAGTGTGTGTTTGTTTTTGTCCCCCCCGTACTCAATAGGTGCCTCAGACTCCAGTTCCATGAATAGGGCCCTTCCTTTGCTTCACTCCCAGCTGTGTAACAGAGGAGGGCATGGAATTAATGCCTGAAATGCTGTAATTCTGCAGGAGTGGGGATTGGAACCCTGGGTCCTACAACTCCTCTCAGAAGCCCATCTGCACGGTCAGAGCGGCTTGCATTTTTTTTGGTGGTGTGAGTGAGGGGCAGGAGGGAATTGGCGCCTGGGAGCTGCTTGTTCCCCATAAGACTTCATGGATTTCCCAGCAGTGACTTTGTGGCTGCCAAATGAGGATGGAACTCCTCCTCCAACTTCTACTTTTGATGCCATTAGTGGGCGGCATCACAGCGCAATGTGAAGGGTGTAGGCCCACTTACGGGCATGGAGGTTCTGGCATCTGCAATGTTGAAGAGTTCCTTGTGGATTCCCTGGGTCCACAGGCTGAGATTCTTTCCATAATACTCTCCTACCTTCTTAAGAGAAGCTTTAGGAGAAACAACTCAGCAGTGGGCACCCTGTAGGATTTTCTGTATCTATTTCCTGGCCTTTCAGGCCTTGTACAGCATGGCCTACAGTAATTATGGTCTGGACACTTAGGTCTGTACAAGATTTTCCCCCACGCCTTCCATTAAGAGCCAAAAATCTTAAAACATTGTCATTTTGTAGGCACCATGAGAACAAAAATTGACATTTGATTATATCTAAAGCCTTTAATAGGAAGAGTTTGCCCCAGCCTTGAAGCTCGCTATATATATAAAAAAAATATGCACAGGTGGCTTTTACCTACCAATGATTAAACCATTAGACCTGTTTAGTAGAGGTTGGCCATTGTTACCTCACTTCTTAAAACCTCTCAATGATCGCATTTAGTAAAGACACTGCAGCATTGTTAATACGTACACACCCTTTTATCTCACTTAACATAGCAAGTAACAATACCTCCCATGTGCAGTCTAGAACACAGACATGTTAAGTTGTCGTCTAAGATTCATGCAGCGAGATGACTTCTTAACTAGGTATTCCACATCTTGCTTTTAAGTTCTCTCCTTTCTTCCCAACCTTCTAACCGTCTCCATTCTGCCCTCATGGCCAAGTAGGTAGGTAGTTAAACAAGGCACGCAGCTTTCACTAAGCATGCTTGCTCATGGCCCAGGATGGTAACCTAAAAGGAAAAATAATTGCACATAGCATCCCTTGTTGGACCTTTACTCGTTACCTCCTCTATTTATACAGAGACTGCCAATTTTGGAACCATGAAACCTCCCAAAGCAAAATGATTCCAAGGAAAATCTGCTTTTCATGTTAGAACACTTTGATTGGGTTTCCTATATCCGCCAAATAGGTCACCAGCTCAGCAATGCTGCAAGAAACTGACTAGCTCCAAGAAGATCAGAGGATATTAAGGACTTCCAGTCAGTTCTGTAATTTCATTGGGGAGATTAGATTTCTGGGGTTACAGCAGCTGAAAAACCATTGTTTCCCTGGTCCTTTTTTTTTTTTTTTTTTTAAGCTTTTGATGCAAGTCAGTGAGCTTGAGAATCTCTGATTTAACATAGGCAATCTAACATTTTCTGCCTTTTGTTCTATTAATCAGAAAAGTGATTATTCTGATTACACATTCAAGTTTTGTTTTGTTTTGTTAGTTTGAAAAACTGGCCTAAAAATTATCCAAACAAAAGACTGATGGTGCATATTTGTTGTGTCAATTGAGGACAAGATTAATAAAGCATAGGGTGACTGTTTTTCCCCAAGCAGTACAGAAAATAAGCAGTTTCTAATATTATCTTGGCAGTAAGTTGGAAGGAATAATCGTTAACAGACAAGTTTCAGTTACAACCAGAAATTCCTTTTTTTTCCTTTCATATTCAGTTTCCCCACAACCCAATTACTCAGCCCTTCACAAATGAAGCAAAACCTGTAAAAGTAATCACCTTGCTTATTAAATTCATAGAATAATCGGAGTTGGGGTGTGACTTAAGAGATTTAAGGCTTTTTTTTTTTGTTTGTTTGTCTGAGGTTAGAACCTTGAACTTCCTAGTGTTCTTGATTGATTGTAAAGACCTTACTTTTTCTAGAAAAGTTTTGGATCATGGTTGTATTAACTAAAGTGATTCTGGCTCATGTTTATTATGGAAATGGCTGCCTTGGTTCTCTATTACACTGGCTGATTTCTCTTTACTGCTTTCATTGCCTGGACAGCTTTTTTGTATCTTGGTACTATGACGCATCATCTGAAAACTTCACCTATGAGGCCCCAACTTCAAATGGGCTATAATTGCATTGGGAGAGTTCTTAATTTCTTGGTAATAGTGACACACACACAACACAAATAGCGCATAGGAAGTATGAATTCACTTGCTATAAGGGTACAACTACCTCCTGGTAAGACCAAGTGATCTGCTTTGAATACCATTGTTGTCCTTTAAATGATTTGATACTCTGTTCAGCTTGTCACAGCCTTGAAGCCCTCTATAGAATTTCAAACAATATAGATGCATAGGTGTCCTTACCTACTGGTGAAATGCAGTCACCTGTGGGATGATAAGCAGTGGCTTTTAAAGAGTGTATAATGTTACTATCCACCAGTTTAGTGACAGGAAGACTAAGTATAAATACCAGAGTGCATTGAAACTGCATGGCAAAATTAGGAAAGCAGACAAATTATGTATGAACAATAAACTGCATAGAACACTGGGGAAAATACCCCATCTTTATAAAAAGTGACATGGGATTCTTCTAAAAAAAACACAAGTTCTGCTGGTAGACATGTACCTTACAACGCCACCAAAAAGGTGGCACCCGAATGATGGAGGTGCTATTTGTTACCATGCTGGACTTTTGGCTTGGGGGCAGGAATTCTGCACTGAATTGCCAACGCTGCTTTGTGCAGTACCTGGATGGTCCTTGGAGACTCCTCATCTGATCTGGGGTGCACAGATGGACTGAGCTGATGTCGCCTCATTGGACTGATTCAAGGTGACTGGGATTACCTCTGGAGGGTAGGCAGGATGAATTTGAAACCCTAGGATTAAACTAGTGACTAATCCATTTATTCTTGAAGTCTGCATTTCAGTTGGTGAGGAGATCCACCATGCAGACTGACTCATGGGAGTGAAGGTGAACCTGTGTGTATGTCAGGAAAGCGATACTGATAATCCCTCTGGGGCCTGTCTCTTCAGTTTTGCAGACAGCGGGGGGGGGGGGGAAAGCTCAAGTTTACTAACATTAATGGGAATGTACTGAGGGAGGGAGATCTAATAGCAAACAGAACATGTAGAACAATGACTACAAGGAAACTGGGGAAGGGGGCAGAATGTTTAGAGTAAGTGTGTGACTATTTTTGGCAATAAACTTTGTAACATGAAAGCATAAAATACCCCCCCACACACATACACAAAACAGAACAGTTACTCCACCCCATCCTACCCACTCCCCCATTTAGCAGACAAATAAGACTGCCAAGTGCTCGTGGGAATGTTTTTCAAATTTGGGAGGAGCAAAAGCAGCAGGCAACCATTTTCCTTAACAACAAGTTAAATTACACAGCCAGCGATTCCAGACATCTTGGTGTGTTTTAGGAGTCAACTGTGTTTTTTAGCTTGTGATTTTGTTTTTTAAAATGACAAATGGGCAGCCAGGGCTTGGTGTGAGATGTTCTGCTCAGTTGGAAGCTGGCAAGGATATTCTTGTTTTTCTCCTCCGCCAAAACTTCCAGGTTTGAGAACCAGCCACATGAAGGAAATTTTTTTCCCCCCAAAGGATCTCCCTTGCAACCCATCCCTTCCTCTCACCGTGAGAATGCTGTCTGTGGGGAGAAGGGTGGGGATTAAGAGACTAAATGACTCTAGGGATAGTTCATAGGATACTTCGCAGACACTGGTTTGAAACTATGTTGTGAGTGGCCTTTGTGGGGAAATAAATTACTGCTCTCAGGCTGGTTCCTAGTGGATTATTGTCTACATCACAGAAACCAGCACTACATTTGGCACCTTACTTTGCAAGTGTTAGCAAAGAGGCCAGGACTGAGTGGACCACAGAGCCTTTCTCATGTGTTCCTGCACCCAATGTTGCAAAGCAGTACATAAGGTTAGTGGTGGCACTTGATTGCCCACAGAGCACATGGTGAGCTGAAGACACAGCCATGGTCCTGCTCACCCACCAGATGAGCTAGTGGAAACCATGCTGTGCCCTGCAAAAGGCTGGCATGACTACAGCTTTCAGGATGTGCTCCCTCATGGGAATTTTGGCTGAGTCAGCTGTAAGGTTTTTTTCCAGGGGCTTTCACAGCAATGCAACCTCCTCCTCTACCCTTGTCACAACAAGCTGTTGCTTAAAGCCCTAGTGTCATCTCCAATCCGTTTCACTGATCATGCAGTAAATTTTTGGTTTGGAAGACAGGTCCGCTTTAAGTTTTCCAAGCTTAGCTAATATTGATGGCAGATTTATTAAATAACTTGTGTTTCTCCAGTGTCTGCCATAACCTCTGCATGGCTAAGAATTCCCTGTGAGACTGATGAGTGCTTGCTTCTCAGATCAGCTATGGTCATCCCTGAAGACTTCTCAGCTCGCAAGATCTGGTGTCTCTAATGAAATGTGGCTCTCTTTATTTTTTTAGTTCTAAATGTAACCAAGGTTGTAAATTGGATAAGACTGGAAGTTTGCTTCAGTCATCCCAGACTATGTGAAATTGTAGGCTTTTTTTCTTAGCTGTTCCAAAGCTCTGACTAGTCTCGAGTGTATGGACTATGCTTGCACTTATAAGGTCTAATTCTGGAGCCACTGGAACCTTGTTAGTGTTTTGTCTTACCAGTGAATTGGCAGGAGAGAGGCTGAATTCCTACAGCTAAGCATTGACATACATTGGCTAAACTGTCTCCACTTAAGAAAGCAAATTTTGCAACTCTAGTACATAGGACTTAGTAGGAGGCAAGTACAGAGGTCAGAATTACTTCTCTCTGATTTTGTAAAGTAAAAGTGAAATGGGCTGAAGGGAAAGTGGGATTGAGGATAAAGGGGGAAGTGAGAATCTTTGTAAGTAGCAGTGTTGAATAGCTTGCGTGCTCTAGGCCGACTTGTGCCTTAACTCAAACACCTTCCTCAGTAGTTTAGTGCTGGTTGGTCATTGTAATAGGAGGAGTGTCTGGAGAGGCCTTGGGGGTTTTGTAGCTATCTAGATGGAAATAACCCATTCACGTCCCCTCCTGTGCTGCTACTTTTCTTTGTTGTCCTGTGCGCAGATGACTAACTCTGGGCAAGTTAGAGAAAACAAAGGAGCAGTTGGGATGGCCAACTGTCTTCCTTTCTTTCTGAGAGCTTAAATGACGCTGTCAGGCCTGGATTTAAAAAAAAATCAAAGTGCAAAGGCCTCAGAAATGCTATCTAAGCTCAATGGGAACAAAAGGTGCTGATGAGCACCTTTGAGAACATTTCCAAAGCATGTTGTGCATAGCACCTTCGTGCATTTAAAAGCAAAAGCACATTAAAACAGGCCTTTTTACGACACATGCTTATGGTGGATAAAACCCACTCTTTCTACCTTGGTGGGTGGTGGTGGTGTTTTAGTTTTTAATAATCCCATTTACTTCTGCCCCTGTGCCTATTCCTCTCTTGCTTTTGTTAGTCTTCCTAGTTTGGGGGGAAAATCAGAATATAATGAATTATGGTTCTTTATTTTCAGTTTCTCATTCCTCTTTCCTCTACCCCTTCCTTTGTCTCTTCCCTTCTTAACACACAGCTCATTAATGTAAAGTTGGTGGGGCAGGTACCACAGGCCAAACGGAGTGTAGATCAGAACTCCACTGAAGTCAACAAATCATCTTGGATTTAGGTTTCTGTAACTGGGAGCCAGATTTGGCTCCATGTCTCCTCCTTTTCATCTGTCTCTAGTGACATGCAAAGTTACAACGCTGGTTACATCCCAACCAAAACTGGAAGCTCAAGTTTCCCAAGAAGCGTAGTACACTGTGCTCATTGTCACTGGCTCATGTCTCTCATTAGCCTCTGGATGTTCGTTAACACAACATGGTGCTTATCGAAAAGAAACACTCTGATGTCAGCGAAAAGCAACATGCACGTGTGACTAGAAATGGACGAGTTTATGGCTGGCTCGAAAGAGGCTCATGATGTTTAAGGAAACCCTCCAGTTGACAGACCCACCAAGACAGTGCTGAACAGGGGCCTCTCCTCCTAGGCTAATCTCTTCTCCCTGTTGGTTTGGAGTGCTTGGAAACTGTCATTTTTGGACACTTGCAGAAATGAAATCTGCTTTCTTAAGTGCCAAGCAAGAGTTAAGAAATCAAATTCTGTCACAAATATAAAAGTATTTGTGTGTTTTTGGCTGTTTGGAAGAGATGCCGTAGCAGCATAGTCAAAATTTAGTACGCTGGCAGATAAGAACTGCTTTTGAAGTACCAGGGCATCAGTGCAGGCTTCAAGCCAGCAACTTTCTGTCTGAGCCTGTAACTGGGATGGTCCATTGTGTCCTTTTGTATCTCAGAGCCAATGATAGTCTCTAGTTGGAGGTTCTTGTTGTCTGCTTCAGTTTTACCTTCTCATTCACTAATAGTTGGACATCAAACTTTAATCAGTAGGACCCTAGAGCCGATGACAAGCTACTTTGGGGCTACATTCGGCAGGAAAAACTCATTACAGTAAGGAACCTCTATGTGTTCCTAGCAACTTAGCTTGTAATTACTTCAGAGGAAAACTTGCCAGTTTGTAGGACTGAGGTACTGGCTTGTTCATCTTACTAGGTACACAAATGTACTGATTCGGTCATTCTTGGTGGCAGTATATTTTCATGTATATCCCATGTTTTGTTTCTGTGTTTGCTGTCTCCGGTAAAGGCAGAATTCTTGCCTGCTCCTGGAAAGAGGCATAAGGAACTTGTGCAGACACCTACAACTTCTAACATCTAAAATTGTGTTGGGCAAACTTACTTGTTTTTAAAGTGGCTATTTTATTCATTCATTCTTTAAAGCTAATGGAATTTAATTGTAATACAGTTGTGCAGTAGGTCAAGTGTAATGAGAATTTCTTTCGATCTGGTCATGGTTATTCTTTATATTGTAGACTGGGGGAATACCTTGTGGTCTCAACTACATCAGGGCCCTGTTCTACTTGGTGATGTACACTTACTGACTTCTTTCTCTTGAGGAAGAGATGTGCATGTCAAGGTGTTCCCTCCTTCCACATCATAATTGGTACCAAAGTTGCTAGTCTTGATGGAGAGGCCTATGATGTTATCATGGAGACCAAATTTGCCATTCACCCTAGCTATGATCTGTTCGCCTGACTTGAAGCATTGATGGGGTGGTATGGGGAACTTGACTTGCTTCTGTTGGTGTATTTGTTCTCAGAATAGGTGGAGGAATTCAGGCTGATGTTTCCAAAGAGCCTAAGAGTTAGGCCCCCAGTTTTCAATACCTTTTTAAAATTGGGGTAATCAAAGAAACCTAATAGATAAGACTCTCAGTCAGGCACTAAATTTCCTCCTCCACGCCCCTGCTTGTTTAAAGGAGGATCAAATGGGAGGCGATCCATTAAATAGACATGATTTCAACATTTACTTCAGCCATCACTTAATCTCTTTCGCAGCATCTCACTGAAGATTCACATTCGTATAGCATTTATAGGAATAAGCTGTAAATATCTATATGGCTCCTGAACCACATTTAAGAGCTACAGGTGGGTCCAAGATGAGGCATTAGGATACAGATCCAAATCTCCCAAAATGTGAGGGGGTGATTTTGGTTCAAGTCTGTCCTTGCCAGTTTGATTTCCTCTTCCCCCGAATTCATTGCATTCAAAATCACTTGATTCGTAGAGGTTGCAACCGCTGGGTTTCTGTAGAACTAGTTTAAGCAATTGAATGCATGGCTGTATCTGAGTCCTTTAGCAGAGAATACGGCATAAGCAAATATTAGCAAGTCTGAATAGTTGCATGCGGTTTCATCTTTCATGATGAAACACTTTTATAAAGCGTACACACATTTCAGATAAGCTTTACCATCATCCCTTCCCCTCCTCCAAATCCCTCCTGAAAACCTACTTCTTCCAAAAAGCTTTTGAAAAATGACCACTTCAAAAACCTAAATATCCCACCTCCACGCCCACTCCTACCAGCTCTGGTATGCTGTGTGCAGAAGTACACACCTTGCAGCAGGATACACTGTTCTGCCCCCCTCCTCCAGCCTGTGGCAGTGGCTGGGTCCTCAGTGCATATATTCCCAATAAGCAGCTATTCCTACATCCCCCAACCCACCCTCCATGCTGCTACAATTCCTTGCATCTTGGCCCCCCCCCTTTTTTTTTTTTGCACCTAGAATGTAGCCTCTTCCCACTGAAACATGTACATCAAAGCTGGCTATAATCTCCTCTGCAGGCTGGAGAGTGATTGATTATAAGGAATGACTGAATGATCCTAGGTAGGGTAACCCTTTTATTGACCATATTTTTCACATTCACTTATCTTCCTGTGGTACATATCCAAACTATCTTATGAAATTCTGCATGTAAGCTTATTGAAATACTCTGGTTTTGAAGTTTTACTCTTGAGTTTAGAAGGCAGCAAGGATATTTTTTCAAATCAAAAACCTTATCTGAATGTTGAAAACTTAGATCAACCTCCAGGTGAGCAGCTGTGTAGGCCGCAGATACATTGCTTAGGATTTCCTCTGTTATGTGATATTTTTACCTGTTTAATACCAAGTGCTAATATAACCAATTGCTCTTCTCACCCCTGAGCAATGTAGCTAGGGCAACCTAAGCTTTAGGTGTAGAGCAGGCCTTAATGTTTGACATAAATAGAATTTCCTCTTGTAATGTGAACCAGATTCTACCTTTTCTTCAAGGTGCACTTTTCAGAACTTGCCATGGGTGGGTGTCTGCTTGCGTTTCTACTAGATCACAGGAGCTCACTTGCCTTTCAGTGGTTTGCCATGAACCTTAAGAGCAAACTAAAGGTCCTCTTCTTTTAATTCAAAGCTTGGTGGTTTTAGCAGTTGCCACTTAAACTGCTGCAGAGTTTGTGATGCCAGCACCATGGAAGGAACATACGCTTGTGCTATTGAGCCACGCAGTCAGGAAGGATCAACCCGGATTCCTACTGGGAAAGTTCTTGGGAGACGGAATGTGCTCCCACATATCGGTCCGCCTTTATTTTTCTGAAGAGCATGTGCTGAAGCCATGAATTTTTGTCTTTTATTTCCATGTCCTGCAGTTCTCCTTTGCCTTTCTTCCTGAAGGATCCCAAAGCGTTTCACTAAATGTGAGTCAGTTGCCAGTGAAATGCAGCAGCCAACCAATGCAGAGTGGGTTCCGGTGGGGGTGGGGAAGGGAAGTACAGCTTTGCCAAATGTATTAAACAAGGTGTACACCTGTCTGCTAGGTGGAGCTGGGTTGAGACCATCAACTTGTTTCACACAGGCAATTAAACAGCTCTCCTATTTGAATTACTCTACCTGCCTAGGCCAGATTCAAGCCAGTCACCTAGAAGTAAAAGGCTCCATATCCCATTTCAATCTCCTGAACTATAGTCCCAGTACAATAATGAAATAGTGATACAATTCCCTGTATTGCAGGTTTCATTGCCTTTTCAGCTCATTTAGTACTGTGTACATGGGGCACCCATTCGGAACCAGCCTTTATTTGTACACAAAATCAGATGCACTGTTAGTCTTTAGAGAGCTCCTGCCATGGCGAGGGGTTTTTGTACTGACTATTCTAGCTTTTGACGTACATGCCAAACATCTGTGTGCTGTCTGTTTGGGGGTTTTTTTCTTGCTTTCAGGGAGGAAAATGGTGGTGGTTTATTTGAGGATGGCTTTTTTTTTTTTTTTTTTTTTTTTCTTTTTTCTTTGAAGGACTGTAAATTTGTAAAGACTCAAAGTTGTCAAGGAAAATTATAGACAATAGTAGGAGAGATTAATCCAGGCATGTAGTCTGGCTGATTTCTTCAGCATCCTTTGTTCCCCTTTGGATATGCATAAATGGGAAATCCAGTGATCTTCTTTGGTTTGGAAATCTGAGACCATTCCGAGGTGTCAGTGTGGGAGGGACAGCGTAAGGTTGGGAGGAAAGGCGTCAGAAAGAGCTTACCCTTGTTAATTTAGACCAGACTGTATCAGGGAGGGTCTGGCACATCACCTAAGTGGGATGGAAAGTGCTTCTGCAATCTGTTCCTACTCTTCCACTGGGTCCACTTGGCAAATTACTTCAACTTGTCCATGCCTGAGTTTTTGTTTGTATTTGTGAGCCTTAGGTGACCCTCCTGTTGTGCAGCTGCCTAATTTTAAAATTAATTAATCCACCTGGAAGATAGGTGTTTATAAGAGATGCTCCTACCTTGAGCAGAGGGTGTTATGAACCGCAATTATTTGTAAATCACTTTGACATTCTCAGACGAAAAATGCATTAGTCCCTACATTACTCTACTGCTAAATCATTTTGGCCTCTACCTAAGGAATATCACGCGTCAGTGGACATTACCTGATTCATTATGGATTGACAGTTAAATACTGTGGGGCATTTCAGGCTGATTATACAAATTATGCTACCACTATACCTCTGTTGGAAACATTACTTATATTCTTGTTTGAGTGACTCCCTCCCAAATATTCTATAGTTGTGCCGTCTGCAGAGTACATCCATTGTTGTTATACAGAAGTTGCATTCAGATACTCAGAAAGCAAGTTGTTTCTCTGAAGAGACAGCAACCTGTTCTAAGATGCAAGAGGACTTTACTATCCTACTTCGAGCAGAACCATTTTCTTTAAATCAAGTCCCAAACAGAGAGCTAAAAATGTAAATGAATCTGATGCAGAGAATATTCTGTTGTGGTTCAGTTTCTGTAAACCAGCCTCTTGCTGTGGGTCTCGTACTGATTCAGAGCAATGAGGCAGTCAGTGTGTTAATCCTGTTGGAATTTGGGTTCTGTGAGTGAGAATATCGGCAGGCTTGCAGAATCTTCGTTTATAACGGTCTCAGGCCTATGGCTTTTATCTGCCAGTTTAGAGTCCTCTTCTTAAGAGCACAGGAACTAAGATTGGCTGCTTAAACCAGTGTTGAATAGACTTGAGTGGCCAAGGAATGTGCCCTTAATATAAATGGGGGTGCCCCAAATGCATTTAGTATATCTGTATTTAGAAGAGCAATCTAATCTCGAGAGAGAGAGTGAGTTTCTAGCCATGCATGTGTTTGGTTTGGACTGAGGTAGGCCTGCACTTGGAACTGGAGTATGTCTTGGCAGCAGGATATCGTTGTGACAGAATATTCTGAATTCATAGGCGTCAAACCAAAGTTCAGTTAGCTAGTTTCCCTTCTTAAAGATGCAGTGGTTTCCTTGTGTGTTTTAGAAACCGAGTACTTTCTTGGGTCAAGTCTACTTAAAATGAACCCCTTTTGAAATCAGTACTCTTATCGGGCAGTAAGAAGCCTGTTACTTTTTCTGAGTGAGGTTTTTTTCTTGCTCATGAGGCTAACGGTGTTGTTTAAAGCCAGGTATTTGTAGCCCAGGGCACTTGGCAAACTTCTTTCTATGGCGCCTCAGCTCTGGAACTCTGCTGGGAGAAATGAGGATTCTCAATCTTGCCACCTTCACCACAAAAAGCAAGCGGTAGCTTTTTGCAGCAGCCTTCCTGCCATAGCAATGCTGAAGGATCCTTCAGAGGAGATAAACGGCAGAAATAATTCAGTCTTCAGACTCCATGTGACTATACGTTATTTTGTAGCTGCCCAGTTACTCTTATGCGTTACATTAGCAATATGTGGAAACAGGCATGTCAGTGTTTTCATTCCTGCAGTGCAGTTGGCCCCTGCTAATTTGGTCCTGAGGGACTCACGTGAAATAATCATGTTAAGTTTCATGGTGGCTTTTTATGGGGACAAATATATCCATTAAGCCCTATACTGGAGATCCCCACATTCCGTAACCTCGAACTAGGGCTTGATCTCACTCTTGAAATTTGGGCGTAACGGGCTGGTACATAAAAGTAGCCACCCTAGCTAACTTTATCACACCAGATGTTTGGCCTAGCAAGGGAAAAAATTATGGAAAACCAGTTTTTTAAACCTAGAAATGTTTTGTAGATCCGTTTTTTCCTTTCTCCTTACCCGCCCTTCTGTCCCCCTCTGTCGGAGTTGCCAGCAAGAAGGAACTGAGAGGGCAGAAGGGCCAGCAGCAATTAGCATACCGACACATGAGCACAGCACTCCAGAGGGCGCCACTGCTGACCTTATCAGTTTTTTCAAAGGTGACAGTCAGTACAAAGGACTAATTCACTTTTTTCAATTGTCTAATCCGAAGAATTAAATAACCCTTGAACTCCTCGCGTCTCCTGCTGTCCCCCTTGCCAGCTATTTAGCTACTCTAAGAAGAGCTGATGCTGGATTCTTTTGACTTCCTTTATCAGCATCTTCATCGTTAATTTCAAAGACATCACCTGGTGCAACCATTATGCTTTTCCAGCTGTATCTCAGAAAATTTGCAAACTGGGTTGAAAATGCATTCCATAAATAAGTACTGACTGACCGAGACATGTTTACTTCCTCTTTCCAGCTCAGTCAGGAGGTGAGAACCGAAATCTGATGGACCCATTGGTGGTCCGACAATTTCATGGTGATCTAGGGAGTGATTTCTTTCTCTGAAATGTAGAATGTGGATTTGATCATCTTTTGGCATCAGTTCAGGAAAGCGCTTAAGTCCTAGAGTGACCACCTTTTCAAAATGCAAAAACGGAACACAGGCAGGAGCCTCACCCCCTGGCCAGGCCAGAAGCCAGAGCTGGGCAGTGGTAAGACACTCTCCTAGGGACCCTGAGCTGCTGTGGGGAGTCCTGGACCCTCCAACTCTCTGGGTGGGCAGGGGCTGCTGATCCCAAGAGCTGCCCATGTCCCTGCCCCCCAGTGCAGGTGGAGGGTCCAGGACTCTGGGGCTGCCCACCAGTGGCCTGAACTCCCTGGACAGCTCTTACTACTGCCCGCCTCAGGATTCTGGCCAGGGGTGGGACCTCGTGGTGGCAAATGCCCACCTCAGCCCCTTCCCCCCCCCCACCACCACCCATACCAGGAAGAGGCTGGTGTCACACCTGAGCCTCAGGCAGGTGCAGAGCGGTGCTGCAGGGAATCCAGGACCAATGCTGTCCCAGAGTCATTCAGCCCAGGACCGGGACTCGAAATGTACAGTTTGGGACTGTCCTGCCCCATTTAGGGATGGGTTGTTACCCTATTTAGTCCCCCTCCCTGATTAGGGATGTTTCTAGAATGAGCCTTAATTATCTATCCTATTATTTAAAGGGGCACCATCTAGTGATTGGGCCCCAAATGTGGCCTCCCTATAAGAGACTACAGAGTGGGCGGCTAGGGTAGCCTTGGAGGGTACTGCTTCAGCAAAACTGTACATTGGTGGAGTGAAGAGAGAACCCTTAATGGAAATTCAAGCTGACTCCATTACTGGCCTTCCCTCTCCTTCAGGAAACACCTGCCTTCCTTTTGAGAGTGAATTCCCTCTCCTGACCTTTGATTATAAGGGGCCTCATTGGTACAGGAGGCATAACAGGCAGCCGTGAGGTGATTCTGCTCCTTAATGGAAAGCGAGGGCTGTGGGGATGTATGTACAGCAAAGACAGGAGTTGTGTGCAGCATCTCTTCAATCCTAGAATGAACTGATGCAGAACTAGACTATTGGAGCAAAACAAACACCCTGGAATCACAGTAAACTGACCAGAATGTCTGAGTGAACTGAACTAACAAAGAGAAGTAATTCTCTAGACACACCCCCCCCCCAATGCCTAGCAGTGGGCTGTATCAGCGAGTGTCCTGTAATAACTGAACTCTAATGTCCGCAACGTTGGGAAGTATCCAGTGACCGTCATCTTCCCGGAGGCTAGGGATTAAAGAAACCAAATGCAAATAGTGCAAACTAAGCAAGCTGATTAGATACTCTTCACAGTGGAAAGGTGAAAAAAGCATCTCTGCTATTTCCCCATGACCCCTCCCACTTTTTTTTAAGCTATTTCGAAAACTAGCACATGAAAACTGTTCATTCTCTCAGATTAGAGATGCGGCAAACAACATAGTTTGGATCAGCAGATCATAAAGTTTCAGGATGAGCCAGAATTCTGAAGTAAAACCCCCTATCTTAGCGGGAAGAGGTAGTTTCAAAATGGGGGATCTGTTTGTTTGGTGGGAGGACAAAGTTTTAGTGATGTTCAAGTTTGAGATTTTGGTTGGGTGTTCATTTGTACTTCAAGTATCAGGGGGTAGCCGTGTTAGTCTGTATCTACAAAAACAAGGAGTCTGGTGGCACCTTAAAGACTAACCGATTTATTTGGGCATAAGCTTTCATGGGTAAAAACCTCACTTCTTCAGATGCATTTGTACTTCAGATACTATAATGGTGAGGATTCTACAATTATCTAGATAGGTGGATAGAGCGCAGTTGGGGGTGGGTGAAGTCTTTTGAGATTACTGGGAAAAAGTTGCCCCCCACCCCCCAAAAATGTCTTCAGGATGGGAACTGAGGCAAAAATTGGAAAAACAAAATTATAAATGTAGCTAAATAAAGAGTTTGAGGATGTGGAATGTCTTAATGCAACAGTTAGATTTACAAGGAGTTATAAAGTTCTGGATCTGTCCACCTTCATGTCATTTACATGATGAATATACATGTTTTAGGAGGCTGTCTAAATATTCGAGGGTGTTTGTGTTTTGGTGCTTTGAATCATTGGGAAATTTATTCTCTGAATAAGCTATGATATTTAGTTAATTGTAACCATTCCTGTCTTCTACCCTAGGTGTTTTTACATAAAGACCAAAAGCTGAACTTTTCCCATAACTTAAATTTCTGTTGCAATGTTGCCACAATCTTCCCTCTTCCCACTCTTGATTACATTGTGTAAGTACCTTAATGGGAAGAAAATTTCAGATACTAAAGGACTCTTTAATTAGTGGAGAAAGGCATAACAAGAATCCTGACTGGAAGCTGAAGATCAACAAATTCAAATTAGTAACAAGATGCGTTGTTTTGTTTTTTTGTTTTTTAAACGGAGAGCGTGATTTGTTCCTATGGTTAATGTACAAAGGATAACTGGATGAAATGTAATGGCGTATGATATCCAGGAGATCAGACTAGATTTAATGGTCCCTTAGGGCTTTAAACTCTATGAATCTTCTCCAACTCCCGCCAAAAATAAATATATATATTTAAAAAAAAATTTGTTGGGTAACATCCATTATCTCAGCTCAACCACCCATCATTTCAGACAGGCCCAGATGGCTAACAAATCTGGGTTCTAGCAGAACGGGGGCTCCTAATCCTGGAATTAAATACAAAAGGGGGTATATAGTTTCCTGAAAAGACAGATGTGCTGCTTTTTAAAAAAAAAAAAAAAAACTTGGGAGGACATGGATAACTTGCTCATCACAAGAGCTAGTTGGGAAAATTTTTAGATGAAAATTAATTTTTCTCTAATCTTTCTGTAGGGGTTGTCCCCTGCCATCAGTTTGTACTCAAACGTACATGGGGCTGTGACAGGTTGTACCTAGCCTATGCAGCCCCCTACAGGAGGCCCCCCAGTCCTGCTATACCCCGCTGTAGGAAGCAGCCAAGTAACAGTATAGGAGCAGTGAAAGTGGGTCCTCGAGGCCTGCCTACAGAAGCAGCCAATCAGAGCCCAGCAGGCTCAGATAAAAGGAACTGCAGGGCCTTAGCCAGTCAGTTCCTGGCTGGTACAAGAAGAGTAAAGATGGGTGCTCCTTGGGCTCGGAGATGGAGAAGAACCTGAGGATGCTGACCCCGGGGTCGTGTTGGAGATAAAAGGACCCTGGTTGGAAGAGGCCCAGAGAAAGTCAGTATATGGCTGCTGTGCATATGGTCCCTGGGTTAAACCCAGAGCAATGGGCAGGTTCAGGCTCCCCTACCAGCCACAGGTAATGTGGCATACACCCCAAGAAGGGGCAGGGCTTTTTTTGGAGCCTGCCCCAAGGCCTGAATTGAAAGGCCCTGGAGCTGGGGCTGAAGACCCTAGTGAGGGGAAATAGACTGCTTATTTGTTGGACTCTTTCATACCCCAGAAGGGGTTCATTTGGACTCTGACTTGGCCACAGGTCACTGAAGACTGCCAAGTTGGCTGTCAGCCTGCAGGGTGCACCAGGGACAAAAAGGAATGTGATGGAGTGAGGCGCTCCAGAGGTGACTGCCCCATTACAGTGGCATCCCAAATTCGTGCAATAAAGCCTTCATCACTTTACACAATACTGTAGAATCTCACTGGTGCAAATTAGTGACTGGGAGACCCATGGCAAATCAGCCAGTTGATGAACAAAGCAAGGATAATCATAACGAAATGGACTGCTTATTTTAATTGCTTAACTTAACTATACTGGCATTAGAAAAGGATCAGAAGGGCAACTAAAATGATTAGGGGTTTAGAACGGGTCCCATATGAGGAGAGATTAGAGGCTAGGACTTTTCAGCTTGGAAAAGAGGAGACTAAGAGGGGATATGATAGAGGTATATAAAATCATGAGTGATGTAGAGAAAGTAAATAAGGAAAAGTAATTTACTTGTTCCCATAATACAAGAACTAGAGGCCACCAAATGAAATTAATGGGCAGCAGGTTTAAAACAAATAAAAGGAAGTTCTTCTTCACACAGTGCAGTGTCAACTTGTGGAACTCCTTGCCTGAGGAGGTTGTGAAGGCTAGGACTATAACCGTGTTTAAAAGAGAACTGGATAAATTCATAGAGGTTAATTCCATTAATGGATATTAGCCAGGATTGGTAAGGAATGGTGACCCTAGCCTCTGTTTGTCAGAGGATGGAGATGGATGGCAATAGAGAGATCACTTGATCATTGCCCTCTGGGGCACCTGGCATTGGCCACTGTTGGTAGACAGGATACGGGCTAGATGGACCTTTGGTCTGACCCAGTACAGCCATTCTTATATTCTTGTATGATTCAAAATAATGAAATTTTAGTAATCACTACAACTCCTCATCATGAAGTCTGAGAGGTGGGAAGAGGCAGCTGGTTTTGGTAGACTGGCAAACTTCTGCTTTTATGGTGCAGATTTGAATCTTGATTATATTGGTCTGCATCTGGAGTAACTCTGTCAACTTCGGCTCAGCTCCGAATCTGGTCTTGCCTCTAGTGGGGTGGTTCTTAGAAAGAGTGAATACTCTCTTACCACTAGAAAATATTTTTTCCAGTTGATTCTAGTTTCTGGACATTCATTCCCATCACACGACTGCCATAGACATTGGTACAGCTGTTACCTTCATTTGAGAGGGTGAGAGTTTGAATAGCTGGTGACATTGCAGAATATGGGTATAAGTGAATGGGGGGAAGTGGACAGGATCTTCCTGGCTATAGCTAGTGTGTTTGGCCTTTCACTTTTTAGGCTGGATAGTAAATTCATGAGTGCTATAAGTTAGATGCAAAAATTCAGATTTTGCTGTTCCAATTTCAAAGCTTCATCTATATTTGATTTTCAGGAGTGAGGACATATTTTAGCCAAACAGTAAATGACTTCAAGGTGACTGACCAGGGAAAACCTAAGGAACAGTTGTATAACAACTATCCTGAATCGAGACTGGTCGTCTTAAAGTACTGTTGTCAATCAAATCTTCAAAGCAACCATTTTGAGTGAAATTCACCACTGGCATTTGCTAGTGCTAACAGCAAGGATCATGATATTGCCAGCAAATGCCAGGGGTGATAGCTAGGTATTATACTGATGACTATATAAGAACTGTGATAATATCTCTTTACAGTAGTGCTTTATAAAGGTCAGTATCATCCCTGTTTTATAGATGGGGGGTGGGGGGGTGGGAAACGACCTGCCAACAGGCCAGTGTCCGAGCTAGGACTAGAATTCAGGTCTGAGTCCAAGTCCAGTGCTCTGTTCACTAGAACCAGTGTTTCTCAACCTTTTTGATACTGGGGACCGGCTTGCTGCCTTCCTAAACTGTGTCCAAGAGATCATGGGGACTGGTACCAGTCCATGGAATGGTAGTTGAAACACTGCAGTAGACCATAAACCTGGGTTGTGCCGGACTCCTTCCCCTCCACACCAAGTGGTTACAGCTTCACTTATCAGTAGGGCCCTATGAAATTCATGGTCCATTTCACAGTGTTGTAATTGTAGGGATCCTCACCCCAAAAGGAGTTGTGCAGTGGTGGCAGGGAGGGGTGGGTGGAGGGGTTGTGATACTGCTACTCTTACTTCTGAACTGCTCCTGACGGTGGCGCTGCCTTCAGAGCTGGGCAGCTGGAGAGCGGCGGCTGCTGGCCAGGAGCCCAGTTCTGAAGGCAGAGCCACTGCCAGCAGCAGAAGTAAGGATGGCCCGGTATGGTATTGCCACCCTTAGTTCTGCGCTGCTGCCTGGAGAGCTGGGTTCTCAGTCAGTCAGCAGCCACCACTCCCAGCTCTGAAGGCAGTGCAGAAGTAAGGGTGGCAATACCATGACCCCACTAAAATAATCTTGCAACCCCCCGCAACACCCTTTTGGGTCAGGACCCCCAGTTTGAGAAACGCCAGTCTCCCCCATGAAATCTGTATAGTATATGGTAAAAGCACACACAAGACCAGATTTCACAGTCCATGATGTGTTTTACATGGCTGTGAATTTGGTTGGGCCTTACTTATCAGGGAAAGAAGGGACCTGTGAAGCCCTGAAAGCAGTAGTTCCTAAAAAGGGTACCTCGTCAATCCACCCGTGAAGTGACTCCCTTCAGAGCCTGTTTGCTGGTGATGCTCCTGTGGCATTCTGATGAAAATTAAAGCATTTGTCCGATCCTTGCTGGAGTCCCAGTGTAGGTTAAAGGTGGGAATAGCACCTCCCCAGCCTTGGGAGTCTCTTGTCAGCAGTCTTTCCATGACTACCTTCACCAAGCGAGAACTTAGAGCGATCCCACTTGGCAGCATGTGATATGTTTGGTCAACCTCCAACCCAGAGAGAACTACAGTGTCTGTCTAGCCAGCAGCCTCAACATGTCTCCTCTGCCATGACTGATACCTAAAGAGACCTCTCCCTCCCCTAGTGCAATGTCTTTGTTGGTCCTGATCTGTTTGATTTGTCCCTACTGACTAATCCTTGGACACACCTCCAGCGAGTTGAGTAATTAGAGATCACGCTTTAGTTGACTACAGCCATTTCAAACCAGGTGCTAATGATGTAGTAGATTCTAGTTCCACTTGGCTCTCTTAGAAATGCATTGTTGTGCACATCCTGCAGTCCCAAGGTAATGGGACCTCTCCTGTAAGGCTGTTTTTTCAATAGGAAAGTAAATACTGTGTTTTTTGTTTTTTGGAACAAACTTCCAGACACTTCCCCATTTATGATGTGCATTTGAGTAGACTTTGGGAGCCCTTGGGTTTTAATTACAGTTGTATCAAGTAAACCTATTCAAATTCCTTATTTACAAGTCAGATGTCGTTTTTGTTTTAAATTGCCAGAACAGTGTTTCTGTGGTTTGTGTGTGAGAGGCAAGCAGTGATATTAGGCTTTGCGCCCAGAGAGCTTTAAAATCTAAATAGACAAGACTGGAGATGGAAGTATTACCTTTTTTTCCACCTCTGGGGGAAGGGGAGGGGCACTGAAACAGATTAAGTGACTTGCCTGAAGTCACACAGGCGATTTATGGCAGAACTGAGAACTGAACCCAGAACTCCAGTGTTCTAACCACAAGACCCATCTGCCGCCTCCTCATGTGGAGAGAAGTGCAGGGGGCGGAGGGAACTGTCTGTTTTCAATGGATTCTACTCTGAAATTCAGCCAGTCAAATGCCATTGTTCATGTATAACTTAAAGAAGAATACAGGCATCTGTTAATTCCCTCTACATACTCTATACTTCTAGGGGAGATGGCTAGTCTGTTCATCGGACTACATGTAGCCTGTGAATTGGAAGAAAATATTGGATTATCTGATTTCAAACACTATCTCACAACTAGTGACATGAATCTGGTGGCTTCATTCTACTCCTGCAGTGCACATGTATCAAACGAAGGGGAAAATTCACACCCAACTTGGCACAATTCCCGTTTGCTGCTCAGTAAAGGCCTAGAAGCTGAATACCAATGGAGTGCTGCATGTAGGGTTGTCAACCCTCCGGGGGTGTCCTGAAGTCTCCAGGAATTAAAGCAACAGAGGGTCCTGTGGCACCTTTAAGACTAACAGAATTAAAGATTAATCTTTAATTAGATTATCTGATTAAACCTCCAGAAATATGTCCAACCAAAATTGGCAACCCTAGCTCCCTGTCAGAATTTGAGGTGCATTTTAGAGGTGGAGGTGGCAGGCCCAGGATTGGAATAGAAGCAGGTGGTGCAGGTAGGGAGTGTGGGTTTGGAAACCTGGCCAAATCCAGCTCTGCCTAATCCCCTGTTTCACTGACTTCAATGTGTATCAGGTGAAAGGGGAGGATGTGATGCTCTTAGTTTCCCCACTTTCACAAACACAATCTTCACGAACATCACCCCTCCCCAGAGAAGTAATTTGAAGTGACTCCCTCTTAAAAGAATAAACTTGGTGCCTCTAGATCATCTCTTCTAAGGTTTAGACTCGCCTTGCTATGCTGTCTGCTATATTATATATTGCATGTGTGTGATAGGCAGCTTGTAAACTTTTTTTATTATTCATTCAAGCACTGTGTTACTCTTGCCCCCATGTCATGGATGATTTATTCCTAATGAAAAGGAATAAATAAAGCCCCCTGGTGATATTTGTCTTGTCTCCGCTCTGTGAAATGCGTGGAGATTGGCAGCATATCAGTGCCACGTTTCATTAATTTGTTTCACTAACCTCTGTTTAGCACCAGAATATCAGCCTAGCAGATCACTGCCAGCAAACGTTCTGTGATTGCTTACTACTACCAATTCAGGCTTCTTGATTGATCAAATGTGGCAAGGCAGCAAGAAAACTGGAATGTTTAAATACTGACTTATTGCACGTAAGGTTGATTGCTACAATAAGTGTTTCTGAAATGCCAGGCTATTGCATTCAGTTTGTGAGGATGTGGAGCGGATATAACAAAAAATTACTACATCACTGTGGCTTTGTGGAAGAAACCTTCTCAAAGCCTATTAGATTCTACATGGATGAGCCCACTGAAATCTTAGTTAATAATGGGAAGACAAAATAATGAATGCTAGGAATAGTGATAGCACTCTTCACCAAATAACATGCTATCAGTCCTTTGGTTTCTAAGAAACCTAAAACTTCAATTTTTAAAAATAATTTGCCTCTGGTTGCAAAGAAAATGTGACTCAGTGGTACATTCCAGAATCTGTAGATGGCTGAAACCAGAATCCTGAGAGATGTGATTTACCCCACTTCTAAATTCCAGAAGATCTCTGAAGCCTATTGGTGGGTTTAAAAAAAAAAAAAAAATTAAATAAAAATCCCTTCTGGCAGAAAGTCTGACTGTGCATGAATCTGAAGTAGAGCACCCCCTCTTACCATCACTACAGATACTAATAAAACCCTGTCTTGGGGGCGAGGGGGGGTTCCACTGCTTCCCGGCTCCACACACGTGCTGCCACATCCAGTCAAGAAGGCTTATATTAGGTTTGATTAAGGTTAAACAGACCACAGTCTTAAGTCATTATCTGGCCCCTAGGCTTCAGGGCCACCGCTTCCAGGGATTTCTAACTCCAGCTCCAGGCATCCCCCTTGCCTCAACCAGCTCTGCTCTCCCGCTGCTCCCTTGGACCAACAGCCGAAGGGTTGCTACAGGAGTTAGTTCCGCTCCAGTGAGGCCTTAGCTGCCCAGAGCTCAGCCTGCCTCAGTCCTTTCTTCCCAGCTGCCCACTAGTAACCCTTTACAGGCCTAGGTGTAACCCAGCCCTCTTTAATTAGCTGGATTAGGCTTACCTGCCCCAGTCCAGGGGAGCTGGGCTCAGTCTATCCACAGACCAGCTACCCTGTGACCAGCCCCATTCAGCTTCAAAGTTCATAGGTGTCATCTTCTCGTAGTAAAAGTATCTTGCCTACTCAGCACCTTCTTGTCCAAGAGGATTTTGGAGTTTGGCATGCTCTCAATGAAACCTTACATGTTCTGTCAAACATGGGAGTACTGTGAAATAATCAGGCCTCCATCCCCAATGTCAGTCTTCTTCATAGTAGAAATTGGTATAGCTGACCTTTTGGTTTAATCCAAAATCCTAATGAAGTAAAAGAATGCGTAAGTTTTGTGTGATCAGAGCCTTCAGGAAAAAAGATGTATGTAGCAGAGGCATTCAAAGCCTCTGGTATAGCTCATTTAAATACCGTGCCCTCTGTGAAAAGGGCAGTGACTTTGTGGATAGAGAGATCACACACTTCCTGTCAGGAGGCTTGAAAAGTTATTACAGGGTCTTCCATTCACACTTTTTCAAACACTGTAGAGTCAACGCCCTCCCGGCTGTCGATGCAGTATAGGTTGAAGGGTGCTGTGGAACAGGGTACCCCAGCAAACCTTACAGGCTTTTTCAATCGTACCCGTGTAAATTTGAATCTTCCCTTCGTTGGGCTCATTTACCGCTTTTTACATCCCATTGTAAAGGCTGTCTGACATAGAAAGTCCTAGAATGTAAAGCTACAGGTAAGACCGAAATCTTCCTTTTTTCATCAGTCTTACCATTTCTTCTTGCCCCCTTTTTTTTTTCTTTCTCTATTGGTTTTTATTTATCTCAACTTGCAGACACACCCTGCTGCTATAGCTTTTGCAATATGTGCTATTCACAGGACACTTCTATGCTGGGAACCCTAAAAATTCATACTGTTAGATAAAGCACATGTCACAGAGTTTGGATCGCCACTTGCCCACAATTCAGGCAGGTTCAGCAACATGATTTTGGATTGTGTCCATCTTCAACTATAGTATCTGGGTGTATTCTTACATTTAGAAAATGGTCTGAAAAAGCTTCAGGAAAAACATGGAATTGGGTTTTTAAGCTGTTTTGGGCATGGCCATAGCCATATTATACTCCCTAAGTATGTCTTTGTTCAGCACAGCCCAGTTCATTAATTAGTATTTGCTAACTTGCTGGCTATTCTGTAGGCTGCTAGTCATCACTCTGGCACTCCTTTCCTAAGCTGTCACTTCCTACTTTGTGTAGTCCGCTCTTGGAGACAGGGCTCACCAAGGCCCCTGGAGAACATGATTGGAATGGAGCTGAGAAGAAAAGCAATGAAGTGGAGTTAGAGGAAAAGCCGACCATTCAATTAGGTTTACTTCAGTGTTTGTGGTAACATACCACATGGATTTGTAATCTTGCTAGCTAAGCAGGGTTGTGCAGGAGCTATATTTGGATGGGAGATCTTCAAGGAACAGCCAAACACTTCAGGAAGTAGGAACCGGGATTTGGTAGGTGGCCATCTGTCCAAGTCTGCATTAAAATTATACTTCAGAGCTGATGGTGGCTGGTAGCATCCTAGAGCACTATCTTTTGAGAGGGAAGGAAAATCCAAGACCTCAGCAGTCTGTGGCCATTGAGAGAGAGTGTATGTCCAGTGTTCAGCCACGTTCCCAATTGGGTTAATTGCATCCTTCCTCCTTAAGTTTTACCTTCTTGCAGTTGTATGTTACATTCCTCATTTCCTGACTTAAACTGTTTTTTGTATAATGTTGATTTGCTCTGTTTATAAAGCACCCTCAATCCACCTTAAGGCTGCACTTTCGTGGAAAGGCGTGGGATCCCAATATACTCCTTATCTCCCTCCCTGGGGTGCTTGTGAGGTTTGCACTTTGGTAGGATGCTTCATCCAAAGATCTCAAAGCACTTTACATAGTCTGCATTTTTATTTGCCGTTAACTAACCCATGGTACATCACTTGCTGGGTGTTGGTTTTTAAACAGGAGACTACAACTGGAGTGATTGTGTCAACACATACAGGAAGTAAATACCAGTTATTTAATACTGTAAATGAGGGCTGTTTCTTATCAGCTGGCTCTGGGGTCTGTGTAGCTTTTTTTAAACCATTAGGAAGTAGTTTGTAATCCTTAGATGAGATTACTGCAAGCCTTGTTTAAAAGTTTTATGTTTTCCTAATGAAGGTTAGAACATGGAATGTATGTTTGCTTTCAGATTAATCTATCAATGCAAGGAAATAACTTTTCTGCATTTTGACTATTACCCTCTTTTTGCTTGCTGTGTCCTACAGAAACCATAAAAGCCCAACTCCTACTGATGACTGATGGAAAGCCTTCATTAGGTCATGTGATGGAGGCTTGATTTATTTTCCGTCCTCTGAGCTGATGTTGGTAGTTCCTTCCCTAGTTTTTTCTTATTCTATGGAGATCTACCTATCTCATAGAGCTGGAAGGGACCCTGAAAGGTCATTGAGTCCAGCCCCCTGCCTTCACTAGCAAGACCAAGTACTGATTTTGCCCCAGATCCGTAAGTGGCCCCCTCAAGGATTGAACTCACTACCCTGGGTTTAGCAGGCCAATGCTCAAACCACTGAGCTATCCCTCCCCCTTGCTGTGTTGCTAGCAGATGCTTATGCCTATGGCTTTGAAACCTTTACAGCTGACACTGATTGTCACCTTTGACAATCTCACATGGGTTAAGGAATGAATGAGTATGAAGAATGAATTGCTTCCATCCTTAGAAATGGTGCTTCCAGGTTAGCTGTGGGGACAAGCTAGCAGTACAGTGTAGCCATGAGGCAAGGGAGAGCTTGCATTGCTTTCCTCCTCCCCTTTGTACCAGTTAAACCTGTCAAAGGCAGTAGTGCTGCACAGATGTTGTCAATAGCCTAATTTGGACATATGGATCGTTATTACTGGTGGTGTTTGAGATGGAAAAGACCAAGCTTGATTCTCAGATCCTAGATAAAGCTGTAGGACTGGCAGGTGGGGGAGGAAGAATGTGAGCTGAGCGCGTTTGATCTGGAAATCGTTGAGATGTAATAGATATGGAACTCCATAATCCCACTTCAGCAGAGCTACTTCGGCATAGAACACACATTTTTAAAGTGGGATTTTTGTAAATACACAACCTAGAAGAGAAATGCAGTGCTGTCTGAGGCGGGAAATTTATTGTGCAGTTCTCCAGTTCAAGCAAGATCAACCTATTGGCAAAAACACTTATACATACAGCAAACAAGAAATATATTTTAGTTTTCTGGAAGTAGGAGACAAAAGGAACTTGGCTGTAGCCAAGGATAGCACAGGGAAAGTGCTCTGCAAACTTCCCCATAACACTTTCCCTATGACAGGTTTCAGAGTAACAGCCGTGTTAGTCTGTATCCGCAAAAAGAAGAACAGGAGTACTTGTGGCACCTTAGAGACTAACAAATTTATTAGAGCATAAGCTTTCGTGGACTACAGCCCACTTCTTCGGATGCATCCGAAGGGGTTCGGATGCATCCGAAGAAGTGGGCTGTAGTCCACGAAAGCTTATGCTCTAATAAATTTGTTAGTCTCTAAAGGTGCCACAAGTACTCCTGTTCTTCTTTTTACTTTCCCTATGCACATAAAATGTGATCTGCAGCCAGCATCCCCTGTGGTTTTACTCATGGGGCCTCTTCAGAGCAAAGACAAATTTGGAAAAAAAGAATTGAGACCATTAGACTTATTTCAAGTTTGGTCCAACCCAGGTCTCCACTAGTGAAAAGCTTGTGCATGCGTGAAATCAGTGTGTGCTGTCTAGCCTTCTTAATTTTACTGATTGCTACTATAATCATTCTGAAAGGTGCACGTGAATCTGTCATTTCAAAATCCATTGTAGAAGATAGTGGATTATGAAGAGAATGGTGGGACCATGTGACAATCTAGAGTTTGAGTTCAGGGTTCAAGAGTCCCAGCTCCAGTCAAATTGGACAAAAAGTACATTGTCGGAGAGCTCTAGTCAAGGGGGAGGGAAATGTCTCCTGTCAGCTGATAAATTTCTCTCGTACTGGCCAACTACATGTGTACTCTTGCTCCTACCCCCGCTGTGTATCCCAGTGGTTTTCAAACTGGATCAAGACCCCAAAGTGGGGTTGTGATCCCATTTTAAAAGGGTCGCCAGGGGGCATGGGCTCTCCTCTTCCACCCCCTCTCCCCCGCTGGGTCATATAGGAACTTTGTCAGAAGGGAGTCACGGTGCAATGAAGTTTGAGAACCCCTGGGTATCCTATGGGATGTACTCTGCCTCTGACATATAGCAGCATAGAAGGTGCATGGTTGCCTGATGTACAGTACCTGGTACACTTGCCTCATTAGCTACTGGAGTGCTACTATTGTCAGTGATCTCTTTGGAAAGAACGCGTTTCCCCCAACCTTAATGGCCAACAAATGGGAATATCTCCTCCTGAGTGACTAAGTTGGATTTGTCCATGGTACCGGGTGCTGCCTGTGAGGACTTAGCTGGCAAATATACAAGGACATGTACAGTATTTCCAGAAAATCATTTTGCTATGAATGGATCTTATTTACTACAAATATTGTACAATACTTGCCATTCATGGGCAGCAGGCTGAAGCCAGCCTGCTCGCACATTGTAGCGTGCCTGCCTATCAATCATGGCATGCACAGAGCTATTTCCTTTATGACTAAAACACTCATTTTCTTAGTTTCTTTTGTTCCTGGAGCAAGCAAAGGCAGTGATCTGCTCCTTGAAGATGACTTGGGTTATGTGGAATGTAGCCTGTGTCATACAAATGGGTTTGGCTTTTTTTTTTTTTTTTTTAATTTCAAGAATATTTAGTGTCCAAAGAACAGTTTTTTGTTTTTCTTCCCCCCAGAGGGTATTGAGAGATGCCTGGAGCCTTTGGGAAAACTGCTGGGAAAACCCCAGTTGTGACACCGCCTGATGCCAACTGGCCTATACAGCCTGCCGGCCTCTTCTTCACTGTGCTATAAATCTCCCAATTCCAGCCCTCTTTGCAGTGCTGGCTAGACCTTGGAAGTCAGACCCATGTCTTTTGGCAGTTGGCCTTGCACAAGCTGGCCAGTGGTGCTTCACTGTGCTGCTGGCTTAGGGAGCCTAGCGTACAGGCTTGGTCTGAAGGAAAGCCTTGGTTTTCATTTTGCTAGGAACTGGGATTAATCAGGCTTGCAAGCCAATCTTGGCAAAAGCAATTAGTATAGTGGGCAGTGCACTGACTTGTCTTTCTTAGTGGGGGCAAGGTGTACAGGTCTGGTGTATGTAAGGACTGTGCGGTCTTCTATTCTGTATAGGTTCTCGTACTGCACTCTTGCTGTAAAATCTGAGCGCTTTCCAGGAGTGCATTTAAATAATGTGGCCAAACATGCGACAGATTTTTTTTCTCTCATCCGCTGCCTGCGGGGAGAAGAACATGTAATGGAGTGTCTCGTTTTGGTAGGGGTTTTTTTGGTGGGTTGTTGATTGTGATTATTTGGGGTTGGTTTTTAAAATTAGCATAGTGTCATGTGTATATATTCCAGTAAAGTCAAAGAAATGTGCCTTGCACTTAGGGCAGGAGATGTAGTGGTTTGTGATGGCCCTTAATTCCTGGGAGAGTTCATTCCGTAGATTAAGACCTGCCCCTGAGAAAGTTCTGTCTCCCACAGACAAGCTTTACCCTTGTTGTAACACATGCCAATTCTCATATGTATGAAAATTGGCTCGGTTGCATCTCGCATTCCAATTGTTTGATCCACAAACTTTTCTTATCACTTAAAAAATCCCCAGACACCAGTCAGTCACATTTGTCAATGGCTAGTAAGATTTATCTTGAATATAAGCGTCCGTTTTGTTCCTTTGTTTGTCTGTGATACACCAAATTAATAAAATATGTGTAGGGCTGTCAGTGCATCTCTGGCTTCTGATACCATTACAAACCCATCAAGTATTGTGCTTAGGGCTATTTTGACATGACTCTAACATGACGCTGCAGCATTTCCAGGACCGTGTTTTTAATACTTTCACAAACATCCATTGTTTTATTAGTGCCGTAACTCATAAACTATCACAGTTAAGAGTTATATATCATCCAGTCTCTTCTATTTCTACCCATTCAAAGCACTCTTAATTTTCAAGAACTACCAGGAACTGCAATTTCAGTTTCTGTACAACAGGGTAGAACAAAATATCCATATCAAGAGGAGAAGTGTAATATACATGTACTGAAACGCTCTGAGAAATTAAATCCAAGCAAGCTGGATGTTAGGCCAAAACTCACAGAGTATATGGGTCGGGCTCTGCAGTCCTGGGCATCTCTGAAAGCAATCTGGCTAATTCGGCTAGCATTCCTCCAGGGGAAGCTCACGTTGCAGTGGTCATTAAGACATCCTCTCACGGGGTGAAATATGCACCGCATACCTCCCACGCCAGCTCAGCTGTCAATGTCAGAGCTGAATTATAACAGCCAGGGTAAGAGGTAGTGAAGGCACATCTGAGAACAGTAACAGAAGGGAAACCGAGGCCCTGGTGCATGTGGGCAGTGGAGGTGCAGCAAGAGGACAAATGAGTGGGGAGGCGGAGGGATTAAGATCCCGAATCTGGAACCAAACATCTAAGAGGTTTTAAAACATTTTTTAAAACGCCATGTCTTGTTCGCCTACCCGTAACGCCCTGAGTTCAGGATTCTGACTTTTCCCTCGCTGCTGTTCACTACCTCAATAACCCCTAAAGCAGAGTATGGAATGCAGTTCCCTCTCTGTTGCTGGAGAACCATAGACCCTGATCTCAGCTCTTGGCCTTTCATGCCACCTTTTTGTAACAGTTAACATCTCCATAAAGCAAAACATTCATCGGCAATCAAAACAAACAAACCTAGCAAAACCAGCCCTCCCAAGACTCCCCCTCTCCAAAAACCCCCTTTTTTAAACACTGCTTCCATCACCAAATTAAGCAAAGTTGCTTTAGACTCTGCTCTGTGTTAAAACACAGCTTTGTTTTGAATACTCCCTAGAGAGAGAGAGAACAATATTTCAAAAAGGACTCTGCGTGTGTTTCCTGCTGAGGGTGTTCTGTGAGGGTTGGATGCTTTCAGGCTAATGTTCCTGCTACATTGCAGATCCTCCTGGTGAATGTCTGTTTGTTGAACTTTATGGCAAAGAGCAGGGTTGTGCTTCTCCGTCTGTTTTTCATGGATATGATTTCTTCACTGTGTGCATAACCGGCTCATGGGATGTCCTGGGAGCACCTATCTCTGCTCTGTAAAGAGCAATGTGTGTCTAGAAGGCTTGGTCAGGATGTAAGCGACCTTGGCTGCTGCCAGGTGAAAAAACACTGTCCTGTAACTGGGGAAACTGTATAACATGACTACCCGGTAGGTACCGATCTGCAAAGCTGTGCTCTGGAGACTTGTAGCCTACTTTTCAAATGGCAATACTGCTGGTGGTGGTGGTGGTGATGATGATGATGATATCATCCGAAAAGAATACTTTGGCTACATTCAAAACCGATATGAGCCTTCTGATTGATTATTTGTTTTCCCCTGTCCCCTCTAAAATTCCCTGTAATTGTCCTGTCATTCCCACCCATTATTGTCGGTGCAGTGGCAGCAGGTCAAGGTTTCTTGACCTGTCAGTCATGATTCCCAGTGGGGTTAGCGGTTTCCGGTGGCGGTGGTGGCGGCGGCGAGGGGGAGGAGAGGAGAGAGATGTTCCCACTCCCTACCCCTGCCGTCTCTCATACCAGCAGCACCCTGTAACCTGTTGTGATCCATGGGGAACGGCCTATGAAATGCCATATGAGCCAGCACAACCTTCGAAACATCATGGGGACTCACTGGTAGCATGGGCTAGTGAGTTGAACGCAAGGTGTCAGGGGTTCTAATCCCAGCTCTGACCCTGACTTGCTGTGTCAGCTTGGGCAAAATTTTATTTCCTCATGTGGAAAATGGAGATGGTGATAGACAAGGATGTTGTGAGTCTGTAATCAACGTTTCTGAAACATTTTGTGATCCCAGGATGGAAAGAACTGTCGTAGAGCTAAGCACTTAACACCAATGCTTTGGGAATTGGCACAAAGGGTTCTGGAGCACTTGACTGATGGCATGGAGCTGAATCTTGGATTTCTGGAGTTGATTATGGGGATGTAAACAGTTGTGCATCCCTGTGGCTGATATTTAAGTACTCACCCTGTGGCTAAAGCATTGCTTGTGTCTTCCCTCCCACCCCGGTGTTAGATCTTTTCCTTCTATTTAAAAAAAAAAAAATGCTTCTTACCTCCGTTGGCTGTAACCAAGTCTGCAGTGAGTGCAGCCTGTGAAGTGGTGGTGTGTATTTCAGAGATGAAAGCCGCCTTTACTATTTCACTAAGTTGAATAATTTATTCTAGGGCTAGACACCACCTCTGCACAGTGACTCGTGGTCCAGTCTCTGCTCCTAAATTACTGCAGCCAGCTCCTTGTTTTAAAAGTGCTCTTGCACCAAACACCATTTTAAAAAATGGAGATCCGTCTGCTTAAGAATTGGGTTGATTGGGCAAAATCCTAAGGAGAAAGTGTCACTTTAAAAACATTGTTTTATATGTTGTATTAGTTTTAATGCTGATGAAAGATGCTGGATCGACAATCCCCTTATTAGCAGACTTTAGCTAGCAGAGATCATGGAAATTTCCATCAATGTACAAAGATTAGATTACTAAGAAGTGGGTGTGAGAGTGGATTTAATGCTGCTGAACTCTCTCTACTTCCCATTTCTGATGCTCATGACTTCCACACCCTCTGTTGTTCCTGCATATTCTCTGAAGGGTTTGCCCTGAGAGTTTAGGCTAGATCTGTGTGCCAAACCCATGAATCTTAATCTGTTCCCTTCTACGTCTCTCCTTTTTCTGAAGTTCTATAACAGTTTTCTCTAACATGTCTCTTCCTTAAAAGAAAGTATCTGAAATAATGATAATTCCAAGATACATATAGTTATCCCGAAAACACTCTTAAGATTGGTCAAGTCATTCTCCACCTTGAATGAAACACTGCATCTTTGAAGGAAAATGTCTGAGTCAGAAGAGAAGGCCTGCATGCCTGGTTTTGAAGAGTCCTGATTGCCTCTAATAAGAAATAACTCAAGAACAGTTGATCTCGTATAACATGGTCTAGGTCAGCAGAACCTATTGTAAAGGGAGTAGTTTCCTAAATGCAAGTCATGTGTCAAATGTTCTAGTTTGCTGCGCTAACACATACCTTGTTCCCAAAACTTCTGGGTTTTGTTTTTTAATGTAGCATTGACTAGAAGAATACATGTAACTCGCTCCTGTAGGTGAGATTCTTGCTTCTTTTTAAAATAAGTTGGCCAGCCCCCTTTGGGGTATTATTGTTTACTGTGTCAAATTCTAAAAACATATACCACTCTCTCAAAGAAAGAATACTAGTGAGTGAATTTTAGTGAGTGTGAAAATTGCCTGCGAAATCCTTGGCTAATCAGGGCTCCACTTTACCAGGTCAGACACCTGGTCTGCATAGAGGCTTCCCATATACCGAAAGCAGCATGCTATAGCTAACTGAGCAAGGGAACCTGCTTTAAGGGTTGACCCATTCTGATATACAAATACACCTTGAAGGCCAACCTCAAAATGTGCTAGACATTGAAACCTGGGAACACGTTGCACTGGACAGACCCAGATGGAGAAGTCTGTGCCATGAGGCTGCATCCACTTTTGAGGAGTGGCATGTAAGGTCTTTTTGCAGGAGAAGAGAGCACATCCTAAGGCTAACACCTCAAGCCCTCCCCGTAACTACTATACTTGTAACTGCATCTGCAAATCCAGGAGTGAACTCACTTCCAATGTGAGAAGCCATAAAAACAAATAAACCCAGAATTTAAGTCAATACTAACTGAACATTCATCCGCCGAAGAGACGGGAGAATCCATCACCACAGTGGGCCTTAAACTTGCCAATTTTTTTTTTTTTTTAATTCAGTGGGCGAGACCTGTAGTATCCAAAGGGGAGATGGTGTTGGAAATGGATTGGGTCTTTAAATCCTCCCATCTAAAGGTCAGGGTGGAGATAGGGATTTTCCAGGCTATTTTTTTCTTATAGGTTTTTTTAATGTTTTACATGTTAATGTTATGTAAAAAGTAAACTTTTTTCCCCTTAATTTCCCTTTAATTCTATTTTGTTTTGTTTTATGACCTACTTCCTTATTTTTTCTTTCTCTTCCTTCCCCCCCCTTTTTAAAACTTGTGGAATGGCCATGTTGTATCAGACTATTAGCCCATCTAGCCCGTTGTCTGTCTGACAGTGGTTAGTGCCAGGTGCTTCATAGGAAATGAACACAACAGTGCAATTTCAAGTGATACGTCCCCTGTCATCCTCCTCCCAGCTTCTGGCAATCAGAGGTGTAGAAACACCCAGTGTACGGGGTTCGTCCCTGACCATCATGGCTAATAGATCCATCAGTGGCTATCCTCCATGAACTATTTAATTCTCTTTTTAACCTACTTATTCTTTTGGCCTTCACAACATCCCCTAGCAATGAGTTCCACAGGTTGACTATGTTGTGGGAAGAAGTACTTCCTTGTTTGTTTTAAACCTGCTGCCTATTAATTTCATCAGGTGACCCCTCGTTCTTGCGTTATATGAAGGGGTAAGAGTGGGAACATAGATCCTCCTAATATTGATGGTAAACAAATTTTTGGAGACACTGAATTTTCATGCATTGCCATCCTAACACATGTGAGTTGGTAGCCATGAATGAATGACTGAGGTAATAGATTGTGGAGCTTTTATCCCTAAGTAACCAATGCAGATCCAGCCCACGTTCCTGACCTATTAAGTGGCTAGATGAAATGAGTTGTCTGTCTGGTTCCATTTTCTAATCATTCCACAAGACCCACCATCACAGTTATCGATCAGGGTCACCCTAGTAGGCAGACTCAGCACAGGCCAAAGGGTTGAATGGGCATGGGGACAAAATCCCCTACCTACTGCAAGAAGCAAGCAGTCCCGGATCAGGACTGAGGCATGCTGTTACGAGCAGTGTGCGGGGGAAGCCAGCATTGCTGCTGATTCTGTCCTTGGTTTGTGAATGGATGTCGGATTCCAGCCACTACCTTTTGTGAACAAAACTATTAAAATTAATTTAAAAAGAAGTATTGGATCACACCTCAGAGTTATGCCATCTTTGGCATTAAATTCTGATTAGCGTCTGAGATTAGAATGAGCCTGTAAGGGTTAATCCAAGTCACAATGCACTGTGTAATTTTTGCAGATGGTGTGAGCGCAAGAGCTAGCCTCGTACTGTCTTGGCAGATAACTTAGCATAATTCTCTGCAGATGTTCCTGTAGAATGGTTTTAATAATGAATTGTGAAGTCAGGCTAAACTCCTGAACAGAGGAAGGAAAAAAAACACACAAAAGAAATGCATCACTTGATTCTGCTTTAGAAAAATAAGTCTCTTAGCACAGTTCCTGTAACAGGCAGGGTAGGGGGGAAGCATATCAGTTTGCACCATGGTAGCCCAGACTTTGCTCAGTTGAGGGCCATCTTGGCTACTTGCCCATAGCCTGCAAGCCCATGTAATTTGCACAAAATGGAGCAAATGGCAGCTGTCCTAATCTCTCTGAGGGGTCTCTGGCCTGTGAAACTACAGTGCTAGCATCCAGTGCTCTGTTATCGAAATGGAATGTTGCCTTCTTGAACCTGTGGTCTCCATCTGTGAATTGCATTGTGAAACTAGTCTGCGTTTTGCCTACCTTCTGGTTAAGCGTCTGTCGGCCCTTACGTTAGAGGGGAATTTGCAACATACAGGGGTTATAGCTTGGACTTGCCAGCATCAGGCCGGCTCTCCGTTTGTGAGCAATGAAGTGCCTCCCCAACGGAAGTGGAAGTTGGAGAAGTGGCTGCAGGCTTGCTCGTGCTCTATACTTGCCGAGGTTGCCTCCCTTTTCAACCAGGGTGGTGGTGTAGAGCAGAGGGGCAAAGGCAAGGTGGCTAATGGGAATGAGCATAGGGAAGTGAAGACTGTCACATCTGAGATGGAAGCAAAACTCCGAGTCTAATGTGCTCAAGTCCAGGGGGGACCAGATAATCTCAGTCCCAGAATCCTGGAAGAATTGGCATGTGAAATTGCAAGTCCAGTAGCAAGGATTTTTAATAAATCGGTCAAATCTAGGGTGGTACCACATGACTGGAGAATAGCATAAACATGGTGCCTGTGTTCTTAGTATGGCTGATGTAGGGCAACAACTAGAATTTTACATTCGGATGGTTAAGCCAGATAATTGTGTTAGGAGTAGCAGAGGGTGATGCTGTGATGCCTCCTTTCTGTTTGTGAATTGGGCATTGAATCTATGTTCCATGGTCTGTTCTGAGTGACCGCAGTCGCACACTGGAGCGTCCTTCATTTTCCATTTGTGCAGCAGGTATCCGCATCTGCCATGATTTGCACGGATGCGGCTTAGGGTTGCCCATGAGCTTGGCAGGAGATCAAAGCCAGGGATCTTCTGTGTCAGGTCTTTCACGTTTATTTGTGACTCCTGTGAACTCCATTCAGCTTTCCAAACTTCATCAGGGTTGAAGTTGCATTGGCAAAGGTTAAACGCGTGGGTCCACAAGAGTTTGTGACTTCAAGCTGTGGTGAGGGATGTTGTTAAAGTCCTGGTGGCTGGGGAGAGATGTTAGTTTTCCACGATCCGCTAGAATTCCCAAAGGGTTGCGGCATCACCGTGAATAGATGGGGGGACAATGTGTGGCAGCCAGTGAGGTTGATTATTTAAGGAAGGGAGGGGGAATCAACCTTGGCACCTCAAGACCCATTAATCTGACCTCAATAATAGGTCAGGCTTTAGAACAAACCTTGACAGTAAGAATAATTAAAGAAAATGAGATAAAATGCAGCATGTGCTTACTAAAGGCAGATGTCAGACTAATCGGATATCTGTCTTCGATAAGCAAACTGATTCCCTAGACAAGGGAAATATGCTAGATCTCCTTTATTTGGACCTCAGTAAAGTATTAGGAAATTATTAATTAAACAAGTGAATATGGGGATTAGTACAAGAATTGTAAGGTAGGTAAGGAACTGGCTAAAAGGGAGATCACAGTGGGCTATGCTGAAAGGAGAACTGTTGGGCTAGAGGGTGGTTACTAGTGGAGTTCCTCAAGGTTCAGCCTTGGAACCGGAGCTTATTTCATATTTGCATTAGTGACCTTGGCATAAAAGGTAGGAGTGTTCTAATGAAACTTGCTGATAAGACAAATTTATGAAGTACTGTCCACACTGAGGAGGATCAGAATATCCTACAGGAAGAATTGGATAACCTTTTGAGGACTGGAGTAATAGAAATGAGGTGTGTGTGTGTGTGTGTGTGTGTGTGTGTGTTTTATTTTTTTATATAATATATATAATATATAATATATAATATAATATATTTTTTTAAAAACTGGAAGGGACCTTGAAAGGTCATTGAGTCCAGTCCCCTGCCTTCACAGCAGGACCAGCTACTGTCCCTAACAGATTTTGCCCCAGATCCCTAAATTGGACCCTCAAGGATTGAACTCCACAACCTTGGGTTTAGCAGGCCAATGCTCAAACCACTGAACTATCCCTCCCCCCAAGTGAATGAGGGAGATGAAATTTAATAGTATGAAGTGTAAGGTCATGCACTTAGAGACTAACAACAACAATTTCTGTTATAAGCTGAGGGTTTCAATTGGAAATGGCAGAGGAGAATGACCTGAGGGTATAGTAGATCACAGGATGACTGAGCTACCAATGTGATGCAACTTGGGTGAGGGTGGAGGTGCAAATGCAATCCTAGGAGGTATCAAGAGAGGTATTTCTAGTAGAGATAGGGAAGTATTAATGCCATTGTACAAGGCACTGGTGAGACTTCATCTGGAGTAGTGTGTACAATTCTGGTCACCCAAATTCAAGAAAGATTAATTTCAGACTGGAGAAGGGGCAGAGAAGGGCCATTAGGATGATCAGCGAAATGAAAAGCCTGTCCTATGAGAGACTTAACAACTTGACCTGTTTAGCTTAGTAAAACAAACTGAGAGGGAATAGGATTTCTCTCAATAAATATCAGGGAGCAGAAAAGCTATTTACGTTTGAAGGACAGTGTTAGCACAAGAACAAATAGGGATAAAATGGCCATAAATAAATTTAGACTGGAAATTAGAAGAAGGTTTCTAACCATCAGAGGAGTGAGGTTCTGGAACAGCTCCCAACAGGAGTAATGGAGGTAAGAAACCCAACAGGCTTTAAGATGGGACTTGATGTAAATGTATTAACAGGATAATATGATGGTGTTGCCTTACTAATTTTTAATGCAAATCTCCATTTGAGACTTAAAAATCAAACCATATTTGAAGAAAAATGAATCCGTAGTGTTGGAGCTGAGTGGGCGGGGAAGAGGGGGGAGAAGTTATGATGTTGTAACTAGCCAATTCCATAAATGTTGAATCAAATCTATTTCAGGTTTCACGGAGGCCTTCCAGGGATTGTGGGTGATGCTTAGCAGTGCAGGTGCTTTATGACAGCTTTTCATCTGAAAGCTCCTCTTGGGGGCACTAACAGCAGCATGGGTCTAGGTCAAGGAAGTTACAAGCTGTGCTAGGAGGCAGTGGAGCCTGGAAGCAACTTAAGCCAATCTGGCGGGGGGAGGAGACATAACCAGCGCTTTAAGAAATGTAATATAAAATACGCTTTCATTAAATCCATATTCAGGGTGAGAGCACACACTCAAAAGTTAAGACTTCTATTATAATTTAAGTTGGCCACGTTGGACATGCAAAGTTTTATAATCTAGTCCTTTGCACAATTATCTTCTTAATCTGTTTTGGAGGAAGGGTTTATATAAACTCTTCCAGTCTAATTAGTATCAGCTGATTGTTAGCTTCTGGCATACTAATTGTGTGTTTGTTCACTATAAATGTATGTTACATTTCATATGCTACCCATGTTAATACGCTACTGCTAATAAAAACAAAAAACAAAAAAAACAACCAAACAACAAAAGTCTGTTTTTGAAATTACTTGGCTCTGTTAACTTCTCTATATCCACTGCCATGGGTGAGCACCATGTCAGGGAAAATCTACCTCCTGCTGGGAAAAGAGAACTAAATTTAAACTCAGACCATGAATGTTGTGAAGTAAAGTTTCCAAATCTCTGTTGGGCCAGAAAATGGAAATCCATGTCTGAGGTCTGAGTGGTGTTACATCACAGCTGTGGAATGGCTGGCCAGTGGATATGGTTTCCTGGGGTGCATGGTGTATTCAGTCCTATAGAATAGAAACGAGTGGGTTTAATACCTGTATATCCTTCTGGTGAAATCTTTCATTGTAGCTGGACCTGGAGCCAGCACTGGGGGGTTTTAACACCCACCTTGAAAATGTGCTTCAGTTAAGAGAGAGAACTGAAGTCCTAGATGAGCTGGCTTGTGGCAATAGGCTCTGTAGCCTCTTTCATAAGTAGGGCCCTGCCAAATTCACGGCCTTGAAAAATGTGTCGCGGACCATGAAATCTGGTCTCTTGTGTGCTTTGCTATATACAGATTTCACGGGGGAGACCAGTGTTTCTCAAATGGGGGGGGCACAAAAGGGTGAGGCAGGAGGTTGCAAGGTTATTTGGGAGGCGGGGGGGGAGAGGGTGTCTCAGGATTGCCACCTTACTTCTGCACTACCTTCAGAACTGGGCGGCTGGAGAGCGGCGCCTGCTGACTGAGGGCCCAGCTCTGCAGGCAGCAGTGCAGAAGTAAGAGTGGCAATACCATAGCGGGCCATCCTTACGTCTGCGCTGCTGCTGACAGCGGCTCTGCCTTCAGAGCTGGGCTCCCGGCCAGCAGCCACCGCTCTCCAGCTGCCCAGCTCTGAAGGCAGCAGAAGTAAGGGTAGCAATATCGCACCCTCCCCCCAATACCTTTGTAACCCCTCCACAACTCCTTTTTGGATCAGGACCCTACAATTACAACACTCTGAAATTTCAGACTTAAATTGCTGAAATCATGAAATTAACGATTTTTAAAATCCTATGACTGTGAAATTGACCGAAATGGACCATGAATTTGGTACAGTCCTATTCATAAACTCAACCTGTCCCTGCAGCACCTCACTGGATGGGCTGTGCACACCTGGAACCTCACTTGTAAGCATTCCATCAGTGGTTCCCACCACTGTTCTGATTGTGAGCTCTGGCAGACAGAGACTGTCCTTCACTATGTGTGTGCTGTGCCCAGTACAATGGGGCATCAATATCCATGGGGGTCTCTAATAGCTACCGTAATGCACATAATTCATTGGTCTGTAAAGTGTTGGGAGGTAGACAGACAGAAGGTAGCTGTGTGTTTTTCCTTCATACCTCCCTGGAGACTGTAGAACTAGGATATCAGAAATACTTTGCACTAACAGTTGTTCTAATACCACAAGCTGCTATAGAATGGTGTATTTATTTATTTAGCCCCCTTTCTTATGAATATCACCATTTTTGTTTGGGTGGCAGCACTGTCTAGTGACTACAGAAGGGCATGAGAAGTTTGTGTTTAGGGTAGCACCCAGAGGCCCCACTTCACTAGGCACTGTAAAAATATTTATGAAAATAGTCACTGCCCAAAAGATCTTACAGTGCAATCAAATACTCAGCAGATGTAAGAAAACAAGAGGCAATAGGGGAGGGAGGGAGGACAAGGATAATAGTGACAGTGACCTAGTTAGAGTGTGTGTGTGTGTGTGTGTGTGTGGTTCAGAGATGTGCATATTTGTGTTTTTTATTATGGTATAAATAAATGGATGTCTCCAATCTCCAGTGGCGCTCTAACTAGCCATTATTAGCTGGCAATTTTCTGTAGGCAGCCTGGTAGAAGTGGGTCTTAAAGGGGTTGGAAGGAAGCTGGAATAAAGGCTTTACAGACTGAAATCACTACCGAATCATTGCATAACTGTTATAAATATATTTAACCTCTCTATTCTTCCATTTCCCCCATCTCCATAGCATAAACTACTCGACAATACCTCCAGGGTGTAGAATTCAATTACTGTTTTGATATCCTAAGGGGAGAGGTGCTCTAGAAACATTGTTATTAATATTTTGTATCCCCTTTTGAAGTGACTTTACAGAAGCCTTGGTGCAAGGATTAAGAAACTGCTGCCTTTGATTTTTATTAGAGACCAGATGGGGGTGAGGTAACATCTTTCATTGAACAGACTTCTGTTGCTGAAAGAGACGCTTTCAAGCTCCACTGAGCTCCTCTTCTTAATTTTTATTGTTTGGAGGTTGTTGGGGTTTTTTTGCCTTCTGGTGTGAGGGTTTGTGTGGCCCCTGCTGTTTTCTCTTTAAAATGTGTTGACTAGAGCTGTGTCACTAAGACTTGTTTTAAGTGGTTGGATCAAAGAATCTGCTAATGGGATTCTCGTTATTGGAACAGGGACTGTGGTGGGGGCAGATCTAAATTCTGATCTGAGTTCTGCTACTGACTCCCCAGGTGGTCGTGGCAGGGGGGCAATAATGGGCACTTCTGGAAAGCTCTGAGCAATCGTCTGATAGTACAGTAGAAATTCTAAATAGTGCTATTGATGTCTGCTTCTAAACTGCTGCAGGGCACCTGAATTCGGCACCAGATCATTGACTTGCAGAGCTGTAACTGTTTTTGTTTTGCTGGGATTCTGCTGAGCATCAGAGTTGTTTTAGGAGGCTATTCCTTCCAATGCTGATGACTTTTCTCTTTCTCTCTTGCAGGTTGGTGGTTTGTGAGCACAGCAGAGGAACAGGGCTGGGTCCCTGCCACATACCTGGAATCCCAAAATGGCACTAGAGATGATTCAGAAATTAACACATCCAAAGCTGGGGAAGGTATGAATTCTTTGGTATCTAGGGGAATCTTTCAATTAGTCCTCTTGATTTCAGAAATCAGACCTCTTTTGAAAACAAGTTACCAAAGACCAACGACTGCAGTGACTGCATGAGTGTGATTCTTAAGCCAGTTCACTGGTCACTTTTGCTGTCTATTAACTGCAAATTCACTGCCATGGAAGAGATCAGACTTGAGTACCAGGCCAGAATTTCTTCCTATTGGGCTAGCTGAGTGCACCAGGGGATTCAAAAGCAAAGAGTGCCATTTGTTAATGGTAGCAAATGACACTCAAGGCCTTCAGTCTGAGCAGCCTGTGTCCTTGCATATCTTGGATATCCACCTTCTGCCATTGTTGAAGAAAATTTGCACAGTGAAGAATTTCTATCAAGAACAGTGAGTGTCTTTGTCTGAGGAGAAGAGTCTCCTGAAGACAATTCTAATATTTATTAGAGATGCTCAACAGGAGGAAGAGAGTGAATTCTACTCCTCACCTTTGATAACTTTTTCTCTCTCTACAGAAGTTCAGCACGTCTACGTTATATATATATATATATATTTAAATTGCCATTAGAATTAGATTTCATTGTTTGTGGCTGTGGGTGGAAAGGTGAATTGCGTTTTAGAACGGTCTCACTCCACTAAAGCCGAAGAGTCACTTGTCATGGTAAGAAGCAGGCTTACATGTATTCTAGCTGCATCATTTTGGCTAGGAATACTTGAATCAAGCTCCTAAAATGGGATAGTATGATTACACCTGTGTCCTCCTACTCCATTATGAAAACTTAACCACCTCTTAATGGAATACTCATGCAGTAACTATGTACAAAGGACACTGTTTTATTATGATTTACTCAATTCTAAAGAATCCATCACTGTAGTACCTGGGTGTTCTTTATGTAAATGTCCACGTACAAACGAAACGGAAGTGTAGCTCTCATTCCTGTCTTTGAACCTCCTATCTGAATATGCTTTGGGGTGACTGCCAATCTATTAGGAACAAACACACACAATAGATTCTTATACTGTGCCCTAAGGATAACTCTGGTTTATCCCAATCTTCCATGGCCCTGTAACAACTTTCCTTGGTCTAAGCAAGCCATATTCCAGGCCATTAAGGGTTCGTAAACAGAGGCTATGACCTTAAATTGGGCGTAAAAGTGGACAGGTAGTCAATGAACCAGACTGGTGTGATGTGTTCCCTTCAGCAGAAATAGCACAATGTTTTAAAAAACAAGAGCTAACTGCTTTCACTGAAATTGTGTTCACACATTTCATGTCTGTCTCTTCTGAAATCTCCCCGTTTCCTTGTCTCCTAGGCCACATTAGATGTTTTAGACCTCGTAGTTGCTTAAGCCTTTCATACCCTTGATTAATTTCTACATGTCCTTGTTCATCCATATTGCCCTGTTTAAATTACTTTTCAGAGTTGTTGCCAGATGGGACATGTAACCCTGAGGCTCAGAACTTTCTTTGAAAGGTTCCTGTATTTCCCCTTTCTGCCCTCACTTCTTTGTATTGCTCTCATCAATTATGCTCAACACACTCTGCCTTCTTCCAGAATTGGATCTGCTGAAATTCGAGACTTTATTCTTTGCCTTTTCGGTCTCACTTCAATTCCCATGACAAATAATATTACGTTATCTCTGCTGTTGCTTTGATGTGCCCCAGTTCTCCTTTTCTCTACATTTTTAATAATTCTTTCCTTTTATGTCATAACCACATAATCAGGAGGAAAATGAAGAACAGAACTAGTCTATTTCTTATGTATCAAGGCCATTCTTTACCTTGCCTCATAATAGAATGGCTGCATGATGATGGTTAGAAGCATAGGGGAGAGTAAAAAGTTTCATATGCTTTAGTTAAGAGACAAATAAGAGGGCATATGCTAGGGGTTTATGAAGTAAGGAATGGTAGAGGAGATAAAGCGGTCTCTTCCTTTTACCCTTTTTCATAATACACAAAAAAGGGGACCGCCAATGAAATTGAGAGGCAACACGTTTAGGGATGATAAAGTAAAAATATAGAAAGGCTAAGGGGCTTGTCCAAGCCAGGAGAGAGCCAGCGTTCCAACTGGAGTTAGAGCAAATGAGTTTGATTCTCAGAGCTTTGTCTTTCTCTCCTGAAATGTAAGAAAAACATTTAAAAAGAGATCAAAGTAAGTCTGTTTATGTAACAGACGATAAACCTGTGGAACTTACAGCCATAGGATATTATTGAAACAAATACTTTAGGAAGCCTTTTCTTAAATGATTAGATGCTTATATTGATGAGTAACATCAGCAGTTACCCTAGCTATAGCAAACAAAATTCAGCACTAGAACCAAACTTCATCAGAGCTCAGGGCTGTTCAGAGCTAGTATTTTTGGTTTGAGCCCACTTCTATTACGGGCCTTCAAGGTCCAGGATATAAAAAGATTGTCATTAAGGGACAGGATTATATCTCCATTATGTGGAAAGATTTTTATACCTTTCCATGTAGCATCTGCTATGGACCACTGTTGCTGACAGGAATGCTGGATTAGATAGAACAATAGGGAGTTTCTTGTGTTCACTGGCATGTCCGCAGAGCTCTTGTTTGATTTATTCCTTTCTCTGGTAGAGTATCTGAGCAAATCCCTCAGTTTGTATCTGGATAAATGAAAACTGTAACTTGAGTGTTCTTTTCCCCAAAACCTTTGTTATCTCTTTCTCGTGTTTCTCTTTCTGATTAATGTTTTCTAACACTGCCCTACTGTTTACTCTTAGATCAGAATTAAAAACTAAACCATCTTGACTATAATCCAACCACCGCTTTACCTCCTGCAGTACTCCAGTATTCCATCCTTTAGCATAATTACAGCCAAATGAAAGCCTTATGCAAGGAAATGTAGATTAGATAATCTTAACAAATTAAACTGGTGGGGGGAAATGACATTAAGAGCAAGGTGTGAAGACCGCTAGTCTCCTGTCTAGGACCTGAGTTGTAAATTCCTTGTTCAGAAGCCCAAGAGAGTTAAAGTAAGCCTTTTCCTGTAACATAATTTAGTTTTTTGGCCAAAACTTTGTGGCCTATAAACTGCAACACTTCAAAAAAAAAAAAAAAAAAAAAAAAAAGTTCCTTCTCCTATTCAGACTGTTGAGTCCCTCTCTTCCTTCTCACCGTAAAACCCTCTGGTTTAGAACTCTTTGATTCCAGCTGAAAGTAACTTGGCTTCTGACAGGGGTGGGGAAAACCTCTGATTACTCAGAGGAGCCAAAGCACCAGAACTAAGGATTCCAAGAATATGCAATGGCTTGTATTTCCTGCCACTTCTTCCCTGTGCACTCAAACTCCCACTGAAGCCAACAGGAGTGGTATAAGCACAGCCCCTCTCTGGATAGTTCTGTTCAGGGTGATAATATTGATTCTTAGTAGTAATTGTATTACATAGCACCTAGGAACTCTAGTGGTGTATATTCTGCTAGGCACTGTGCAGACACAGAACAAAAAGATGGTCTCTGTCTCAGGCTTATAATTTAAGACCAGAGACAACAGGTGGATACAGACAGAAGGCAGAGTACAGGAAACAATGAGATATTGGTCAACATGACAGGCTGTGTCCTCATCAGACCAGCAGCCTCACTGTTAATTTTTTTTGTTGGTATCATGGAAAAGGAAAGTTTTTAAGCAAGATCATGAGGTATCTTTGCAGTAGCTTACAAGGAACTCCTCCCAAGTGTGAGGGGCAGCGTGGGAGAAGTCACTAAGATGCTTGTTTGAAAACTTAGGTTACTAATTATTTATTCCTTTTTAATATCTCTCTGCTTTCCATGAGCAAATCACTCTTCTCTCCTGTTTTCTGTCATTCTCCTCATTTTGATCCCCTCTACAGCATGGTCATGGAGAACCATGCTCTCAGTTTTGGTTACTGATGCAGGATGTCCCCAGACTGACTGAACATAGGCATTACTGGATACTAGGTAAAAATATCAATAATTCCGAAGTCCCATTGAAATTCACTGTCATTGAGGCTCCTAAGTCATTTAAGGCACCTTTTTAAAAATTTGACCCAACGTCAGTAAATCCATGCTGTTGTATTTTGCACTGAATTAGCTGTTTTGAAGCTTAATGTTTGGAAGAAGGAATATAGAATATAGCAGCAATGAATGCCTTTTATTATGCCCAAACTAGTATGGAAGCCTTTCCGTGTAGCCTTTGTCTTGCCTTCCCAGTTTAGTGGTTACTATATCAAAATCACAATACATGAGCAAGAGAGTGAACTGAAGGACTGTCCATGTATGTGACCTGGTAAACTGTGTTTTCTGGCATTTCAATCAAGAAGTGTCCTCTGTGCACAGCTATTTTAACAATGTCATTTTCACAAGTGTCTTTTTTTTTTTCTTATAATTTTAAAGCATAAACTATTGTTACCGAGTGTGAAACTAATTCTTAACTCTGTCATGTTCACTTCTTGACCCCTTGAAATTTGAGAGTTAAAGATGATTATTTTAATGGTAGAAAACTGAGGCTCTAAAAATAAATTGATGGGCCTGACCCAAGCAGTGTGGTTCGGGAGCTGAACTTCCCCAAACTATGGGAATGTTCAGATATTTCCATTTCAGTTTAATTTTAACTATCCATTTCTAGTCAATATTTAGGAAAGCTTCCTGGTTTGTTTTGGTTGTTTTAGTTGATGGTTGTTTTGGTTTTTTTAAACCATATTTTGCCTGGACAAAGTATGTTTAAAAAATCAGTTTATAGTAGAAAACGCATTTTCTCAAAAAAATAAATAAAAAAATCTTATACTAGTAATAGCATGTTAGTGCTCAGGTACTACAATGAAGAGCATAGTAGGACTTACCATATATACTCGTTCATAAGCCGAATTTTTTTTAGTTAGGGTTACCATATTTCCACAAGCAAAAAAGAGGACAGTGGGGGGGAGGAGCCCTGCCCCGCCCCGCCCATTCACTCCCTCCCACTTCCCAACCCCCCCGCTCCTTGTCCCCTGACTGCCCCCTCCTGGGATCCCTGCCACTAACTGCCCCATAGGACTCCACCCGCATCTAAGCCGTCCTGCTTCTTGTCCCCTGACTGCCCCCTCCTGAGAACCCCCTACGATCCTACCTGTCCCCTGACTGCCCCGACCCTTATCCACACCCCCACCCCATATTCACACCCCCGCCCCCAGACAGACCCCTGGGGACTCCCATGCCCTATCCAACTGCTCCCCGCCCCCTGACAGGACCCCCAGAACTCCTGACCCTCCAACCCTCTCTACCTGCCTGCCTCGACCCCTCTCCACACCCCTGCCCCCCGACAACCCCCCTGACAACCCCCCAGACCCATCTAACCCCCCCTGCTCCCTGTCCCTGACTGTCCCAACCCCTCTCCACACCCCTGCCCTCCTGACAGCCCCCCCCCACCAAACTCCTGACCCATCCAACCCCCTCTCCCTGTCCCCTGACCAGGGCCAGCTTTAAAGAGCCCAGGAATCGGGCTGCACTCCGGCCAGGGTTGCGGGGCTTGGAGCTGGGCTGGGGCCCGGGCCGGCGCGGCTGGGGCCCAGGCCGGGGGCCGGAACCGGGGCTGGCGCCGCTGGGGGCCCGAGCCGGGCTGGGGCCGGTGCTGGGCCCGGAATCGGGGCTCGAGCTGGGCCGGAGCCGCTGGGACCGCCGGGCGCCACTCGACCCGGGACGGAGGGAGCCACTCGGCCAGGGCCGCGCCCCCCCCCGCCCCAGCTTACCTGCTGCTGCCTCCCGCCTGCCCCTGCTTCTTTTCAGACTTCCCACGAAGATCTGATTCGCGGGAAGCAGGGGAGGGGGAGGAGTAGGGGGGGCGGAGCGTTCAGGGGAGGGGAGGAGGGGGAAGACAGCTGTGGGGCCGGACAGCATGGTAAGGTTGCAGGGGATGGGGGGAGCCGGGAAGGGGCTTTGGCTGCCCAGCGGCGCTTGGCCATCACTTTTCTGTCTATAAATAGCCGACCGGGGGGAAATCCCGGACATTTTTAGATTTTTAAAAATCCCCCCCCGGCCGGCTATTTATAGACTGAAAAGCCAGACATGTCCGGGGAAATCCGGACATATGGTAGCCCTATTTTAGTCAAAAAGGGAAGCACCAGAGAAGGGGGTCGGCTTATGAACGGGTATAGAGGGGGTAGGGGCTGTGTCCCACCTCTCCCTCAACAGAAGGAGCAAGGACAGGCAGCACAACCAGCAGAGACAGAAGGGAAGAGGTGGGGCCGGAGTCTCTCCGTTTCTGGCCACGCTGCTCTCCCCCCAGCATCTAAAGCAACTGCCGCTCCGCGGCTGGCCAGCTGCAGCTCTGCCGCTCAGCCTCACCCCCAGAGCAGGCTGTGGCCCGCATCGCCAGGCCTGCTGGACCACGCTGCGGCCGTGCCACCCGGCCCAGCTCGCTGGAACATTCTGCGGCCGTGTCGCCCGGTCTGGCCCGCCGCAGCAGCTCCAGCCAGGTCGGAGACATCCTCCCCTGGCCCATCCCAGATAAGGTGGGAAGGGATGGGATG